>NC_044304.2:151597756-151911177 GCF_007474595.2 Lynx canadensis
GAGAAACTTTTCAAGGCATTAGACATTATATCACAGTTTATTTCTCTCCTGTTAAAAATAATCAAAAGTGGGGCGCCTGGGTGGCTTGGTCGGTTAAGCGTCCGACTTCGGCTCAGGTCATGATCTCACGGTCTGTGAGTTCGAACCCCATGTCGGGCTCTGTGCTGACAGCTCAGAGCCTGGAGCCTGTTTCAGATTCTGTGTCTCCCTCTCTCTCTGCTCCTCCCCTGTTCATGCTCTGTCTCTCTCTGTCTCAAAAATAAATAAACGTTAAAAAAAAATTTAAAAAAATAATCAAAAGTTTCCTGCACACTGATTTGCTCACTTCTGCCTGTCTTTTTTCTTTTCTATTTTCTCCTTCTCTTTCCCCTAAAATAATTGTTAAAGAACTTGTGTCAAGTCCTAGCTCCCTTCTTTTAAAATGGTTTCAATGAGATGTAATTCACAGGTCATAAGTTCACAAATACATAGTCTACAATTCAGTTGTTCTTAGTGTACTTACAGAATTATGCAACCATCACCAGAATCTGATGTTGGTACATTTTTATCGGTATAAAAAGAAACCCTGTAAATTTAATAAGTCACTGCCCATGCTGCCTATCCTTGCTCCCCATCCGCCAGCCGTTAGCAAACACTAATCTGCTTTTTGTGTCTATAGATCTATCTATTCTGGACATTTCCTAGAAATGGAAAAAATATATATGGTATGTGATATTTCTTTCCTTTTGCTTAATCAATTTCTTTCATTTAGCTTAATGCCTTCGAAGTTCATACATGTTGTAGCATGCATCAGTATTTCACTGTTTTTAATTGTATAATATTCCATCGAATGGATATGCCACATTTTATTTATCTATTCATCAGTCAGTGACCACTTAAGTTGTCTCTACTTTTTGGCTATTATGGATAATGGTGTTATAAATATTCATAAGCTTTTGTGTAGATGGATCTTTTATTTCATTACAGAGATATACCTAGGAATGCAATTGTTGGATCATGTGGTAACTTTATCTTTTCTAGAGATTTTAAATTGTTACTGTTTTTAAAAATATTCACAGAAATATCAACAGTTCTGTTGTTTCTTTGTGCAGAAGGTCCACAAAGCTCTTTACATTGCCATTCCAGAAGGCATCTCTCTCTCTTCTCATTTTGTCTCATTGCAAGTATATCATCTGTATCTATGTTGATATTCATTTGGTCAATTATTCTACTATATTTTGTGGGGGTTTTTCTTAGTAATTGTTCTGCCTTGCTTTTTCATTGATACAGGGACCAGAATAGCCATTAAGGCTTACGACTTGTCTTATAGTAGAAACTTAATTGTAATGTGCAAATAAGATAACTACTGGTGTTGGTGTTATGCTAAGCCTTTTTAATGATGCTTCATTTAATTCTATAACAGATTATGAAGTAGGAACTATGATCTTAATTTTATATGGAAGAAACTTAGCTGTGAGAGATTAAATAGCCTCCTAAGAGTGAAACCAGACCAACGGGTCTCCACAGTAGATAACCACTCTTCTCTGTTGCCTAAAAAAAACATGACCTGGTTATAACCAAATAGAATGTTTTCTCTGGAGTTGTTTAGTCCAACAGTTGTCAGCTAAACAGAGATATTCTCAAACTGAGGTACTCTGTACAGGATACTGGAAAACTTCATTTCCTCTGTGTGTGAGTGTGTGTGTGTATGCGTGTATGTGTGTGCACCATGATAATATTCCCACCACCCCCTCTCTTCTTTGTAGATCCACTGCTGTGTTATTAACCCCAAACATGAATTTTTGAATAGATAAAACATTTCAACAAATCAAATGCCTATCCAAAACTCATATATATATATATATATATATATATATATATACATACACATACATATACACACACACACACACACATATATATACACACACACACAGCACTATATATACATAACACTATACAACACTATATATGATCTCTATATATCACTATATGTGATCACTATATGAACACATATATCACTATATATGAACACTATATATATATATATATATAGATCATATATATATATATGATGTTGGATTCCTATATAAGGCTTATTCAATTTCCTGTGTTGACAATTTAAAGAATCTGATTCTGTCCAACTTGGAAGAAAATATCTTTGCTACATTTTAAGACACAGGATCTTTTTATGAATTATTTACCTGAAAGGTTTAGATTTTCATAGCCATTTACTCAGTTCAAATACTTAATGCTCCTTTATTTATTTATTTAAAAAAAATTTTTTTTTCAACGTTTATTTATTTTTGGGACAGATAGAGACAGAGCATGAACGGGAGAGGGGCAGAGAGAGAGGGAGACACAGAATCGGAAACAGGCTCCAGGCTCTGAGCCATCAGCCCAGAGCCTGACACGGGGCTCGAACTCACGGACCGCGAGATCATGACCTGGCTGAAGTCGGACGCTCAACCGACTGCGCCACCCAGGCGCCCCACTTAATGCTCCTTTAAAACATCTTTTTTTTTAATTAAAAAATATTTTTCAAGTACTTTTGGAGAGACAGAGAGTGAGTGCGAGTGAGGGAGTACAGTGGGAGAGGGAGGGACAGAATTTCCAGCAGGCTCTATCCTTAGCACGGAGTGTCCTTTGGGGGCTTGATCTCATGACAGTGAGATCACGACCTGAGCCAAAATCAAGAGTCAGATGCTTAACCAACTGAGCCACCCAGGCGTCCCTCTTCTAAAACTTTTTTTAAAATATTTACACAAGACTGAGAACAGATGTCCAAATAAGACACACAAAAAAATATATCAGATACCAAACCTATCTTAATCCAAGTATAATTTTTGCTCAGAAATTTTAAGGCTTAAATAAGAGAAATGATGTTACATGGGTTTCTCCCCTTTTTTTTGGAAAGTCCACAGCAATACACTGTTTTCTAGGCTGTCTCCTAGAAGCTAGAAAGAAAAGAGCAATAGGAAAGGAGTAGTGTACTTATAGGCTCTGTTCAAAAGGGAGTTTAACGAAGCAAATATTTTTGGGGGTATGGCAACATAGAACACCAAATCTGTATTTTCGAGGTTGCTATTCTCAAAAACCATTTCCTATTTCTTTAACATGCTCCGTGATTCTCTACAATAATCACAATCAGCATGGAATGATTTTAAGAAGTGTATAAAGGTATTGAAAATACTTACAGATACATCATAGCTTTCTTTAGAACAGTTTGAGCAGTGTTAAAGTGTGGGCCCTGGCCGAGAAGTGGTGGGATGTTAGTTGAATACTGATGAAGAAGGGTAGAGGTAGTTCTATGAGTTAATATTCAAGTCGGTTGATAAGTGAACTTTTTCTTATTGGCAAAAAGTTATAGCATTGAATGCAGACGTTATGTACATCATAAAAATAAGTGGTGTATATTTCTGCCTTGGATAAATTGGGAAGTATGGAGCATAAGGAGTGAAAGAAAGTATAAGATTAATTCCTCTGGTATAACGAAGCAGGCTAATTAAGTGATTATGAAAACCAGTAATAAACTCTGACATTAGTGACTTTCGGTTAAGCAAGTAAGTGTGATAGGATTTTTGAAACACCAAGTACAAGTAACTGACTGGTCAGACATATATTTTTCCAAAGTCTGTAATGAGAGAAAGTCAAAGTTTCACAAGAAAGAGGAGGGAAACCGAAGTTCAGTTAAGAGATGATTTATAAGTGCCAGCAAGAGGATTTAGTATCTAAGGGATCAGTTTATACTTACATTTTATGCTCCTTTCGGTCTTTCTCTACATCACATCTTTGCAAAGCATTCTTTTTTTTTTTTTTTTTAAGATTTTATTTTCCAAGTAGTCTCTGCACCCAGTGTGGGGCTTGAACTCACAATCCGAGATCTAGAGTCACATACTCCACCAGCTGAGCCAGCCAGGTGCCCCCTTTGTAAAGCATTCTTAAAGGTCATCTAACGTTCAATACAAGTGTTTTTGCTACTTACTTAACCAGAAGTTATGTTTTATAGAAAAAGAGCATCATGAATGGAATTGTTTATTGTCCGTCATGCTTCCAGTGGTCCCTGCCTAAGGAAAATCCCCAGTGGAGGGATATTCAGATTTAAGTTGACATCTTTCAGAACTGCAGGCACAGCGCTTAGGAAAAAAATGATCAGTAACTGTACGGTTAGTCCCACATTTCCAAACATGGTAAGTGGCAGTAAACATTAAAATCCTCTTTCAGAGAGAGCATTTTTTTCCCCTCACTATTCTTTGGAAGAAAAGGAGATCAATAATAAGAGCCAGTTCTTTGAAATGCAATCTCATTTCCAGAAAGGCAGTGTGTCTGAAGTCGCTGTATGGCAAGTATTAAGCTCATCTGCCTGAAAAGCACAGGCACAGTTGCTTCCCTAGGGTGCATTGCCCGAGTTTTTGATTTTCAAAGAACCAAGGAGCTAAGATACATGTAACCCTTTTTGTAACAGCTCATCTTAATGCTCAAGCCCTCTGCATAGTCCCCGTCTCCTGCTAAGCAATTAGAATGGTCCTGAGCTTTTCAAAGCCATGATAAAGATCGTTTTACCTTTATGTCTTGATAGCACAAGACGCAAAGGGAAATGCTTCTAAAGAGGTGAAAATGCAGGGATCTCCAACAGAGTCATGCATGGTGCAGCCCCAAACCCAGCCTGCCACAGTGAAGACAAAGCGAAGAAAGCAGCATAGACAATTGACAAAATGATGTAGTGAGTTCAACAAATACTTCTGCCGTCTCCTACTTATAATAGCCGGGCTGATTTTTAGCATTGTTTTCTGTTCTTTCCATCGATTATTTCATTGAATCATTGTAACCAGCGAGGATGGGGTCTGTTGGCTTCCAAAGAAAAGTATGCAAGGCTCCTCTCTGTTCCTTTTTCAATTCTGTCTTTAGTCATTCCTTAAAGATAAGCTGGGATCAAGGTCCGTTACCCCACTTCAAGAAGAAAATGTCCAGATTTGGACCAGTCAGATTTCATGTTTCATACTGGATCTCAGTCCTACTGCATAAGGATCTATACCAGCACAGAAACAGTAGCAGTTAGAAGTGTGCACTCTGATTCAGTATCAGTGCCTTGGATACTGGCCTGGGCTGGCTCTTTTCCAAGCTTTGAGACATATGGACTTACCACTGTTATTCCTTTTCCTTTGTCACTAAGAGGTGTAGTTTTACTTTTATTATTATTTTTTTCCAACATAGAACTGCTGAAATAGAATTAGGCATTGGGGTAGATATAAATGGAACAAGATAGCAAAAGCACACTTTTCCAGCCTCGGTCACCAGGTCCTGCCCTGGAGTCTGGGATCAGGACCCCAGCTGGCTCTGTGCAAATTTCAAGGACTTTGTGGGCAGAGGTGAGTGCATTAAGGGAGGATTTGGGTTTGTGGTTCTGGTTAAATACCATGATGCCATTTTAATTGCACCACAACTCACATATCCTCAACAGTCTTAGTATTACAATTTTACAGATGAGAAAACCCAATAGCAGGGAGTTTAAATAATTTGCCCAAACTCAGTGTGCTAATACATGGCAAAGGCAGAATGTGAACTCTGGGTCATCTGACTCCAAAGACTTTAATATTTTTCTTTTTGCTGAAGTCATGTTTATTGAGGTATAATTGACCTATGGTAAAATCCACACCTTTTAGATATGTGAAGCTATGAGTTTTTTAAGTCTTTTTTTTTTAAATTCATTTTCCTTGAGGTGAAATTTGTCTAGCGTAAAATTAACCATTTTGAAGCAAATAGATTCAGTGGCATTCAGTGCGTTTACAATGCTGTGTAACCACCATTTCTGTCTAGTTCAAAACATTTTCCGTATTATGAATTTAGGCAAACTCAGACGAAAAAGAAGGTAATTCTGCAATATGCAACAATGTGGATGAACCTTAAGGACCTTAAGCTAAGATGAGCCATTTCTCTATGGACAAAGGACAGAGACTATATGATTCCACTTATATGTGATATCTAAAGAAGTCAAATTCATGGAATTAAAGAGTGGAACAGCGGTCGTCAAGAGCTGTGGGGAAGGGGAAATGGGAGTTACTAATCAAGAGACATAAAGTTTCAGTTAAGCAAGACGAATAAGCTCTAGGGATCTGCTGCAAAACATGGCCCCCACAGTCAAGAATAACGCATCGTGCCCAAAGCCTTTACCGTTAATGACTACCCTATGGACTAGAACGATTTTTAAAATAATAGCAATACATAACATATACAAACACCAAGTGAATGGGACATGGGATAGCTCGAGACACAGTAAGGTGAAGCAGATGTTGCCGTGGACAATGAGTCTTCGTTAAGGAGCTCCTGATCCATAATGAAGCCCAAACACAGAAAAGTGGGAAACATTAAGCAAGAAACAGAAACAAGAAAGGAAAAAGCCAGCCCCGTTCAGCATGGCATGCTCTGCGTGGAGCATTTGTAGCTGGACACATTTATGTGGTGCCCAGGGAAGGCTTCCAACAAAATAAACCAGCAGGTGACCAGAAAGTGACCATAAGTTGGAAGTCATACCTTACCTCCACCACGAGTGTCCTTTCTTTCCCCCTCTACTGCTGACACCACCCATTTGGAGAATTCAATAGTTATTTTCTCTCTTTTTTTCCAACTAAAAAAAAAATGAAAACACATGGCATGGCATGTTCAAATGTATTTCAGAAAACCCTGCAACAGTATCAAAATTTAGAAAATTCTGACATTGTATTGGATGCATCACAATGACCATGTCGCTTATAAGGAATGGCTCCCAAATCAAGATTCTCTCCTCTGTTGGGTTAACACAGTGAGTGCTCTTTCCAAATATTTGTTTTTTTAAATTAAGATGTTATTAAACCAAATGAAGGAAGACCTAAATGATGTGAATTATGCAGAAATTATATAGCCATTTATGATTTTGAAGATATGTAGAAGATAATGTATTTTTATATTTGATACAAGTATCTGAGAATCTTTAAACAGTATTCTCTTAAGATAGACCATGATAACATAACATCTTTATCTTTAGGTAAATATATAATATCTGTAACGGGCTCTGACAAGCATTTGTTTGAAATGTATGAGGCTATTCTGTTTGACATGTCTTTGTTATGTTTCTCACATGGTGTGGGTTATCTTTGTATTCTAAGCACTAACCATCATGAGGAAATAAACTCAAAGAGATTTTGTCTGAGAGTGGAGAATGATATACTTAAATATTTTCAGAGCTGGAGATTTTTTTCCTACGAAGAATTTGTTTTTCATTAAAAAAAAATTAAGAGTCACCTTGCTCTAGTGCTCTATGCCCATGCAACAGAATCTTTCTCCTCCAGGATGTCTTATTTGTCTTGATGAGGAACATGATGATGGTGATGGTGATGATGGTGGTGATGATGATGGTGGTGGTGGTGGTGTGGTGCTAATAAGTTATATTTTAGAGACATTTTAATGGATTTGGCTTTTGGTTTGCCATTGGATTTAAGAAGTGTCTTTGGGGTGGGCAGATAATTTTGAATTCAAAATGTAGCCGACTTGTGCTGTTGTGTGACTGCTGTATTTCACCAAGTGTGGGACTCATATTTGACCTTCTGCAAGACTATGTTTGAGATGTTCGTAACAGTTTGTCGGGAGAGAATGAAGACAGCGTATGCATTTTGAGCTGCTGGGCTTGCATTTCTTTCTAAGGAGAGAATGCTTCTTTTTTCAGATTAAACCTACAAAGAACCAAATTATGTAGGAAACCTGTCAAAAGCAATCGATTTTGAGTCAAATGGGGCTGAGGGCCGGATTCCTGCCCACTCAGAGTCTCATCATGTGACCGGAACATGAAGCAGCTCATGGAACCCTGAAACTTGCCTGAAAAGAGTCTGAAAACCTCTGCTTTTTACTATGTTTAGGACTTAGGTGAAGGTGTAGGGGATCAAAAATGATGTCTTAAAGTGGAGTAAGTAAAAAAAAAAATGTATTCAAGGCAGGAAATGAGCAAGGTATGATTGTCTTTCAAAAAAGCATATTTTAGAAATCTATTTGGAATTTGTCGTATTTGATAATGTTAAAATGATATACAGGTTTCTAGCTCAGTGTTCCTAATACTCAAATGCCCATGGAAATAATAATGGCAATAATAATAGACTTACTTTTAAAAGTAATGCCTGGGTCGAGGGGAAAAAAACTGAAATATAGTGCATTCAGTTACAACACATGGTATGTTGAATTAATATTTTTAATAAAAGAAGACAGACAAGCTTAGCTCATTAGTTTAGAAAAACAATGGTAGTGTCATAGTATTTGTAACGAACAACTCATCTTCCTATTTGCATATTATGGAATTTTTAAAAAAATCAAAATTAGGATTGGGAAAGAAAATATGAAATTAATAATGGAAGGCCATTTTGGATTAAAGAGGATTCAGAAGAAAGGACTAAGAAAGGAGTGTCTTTGAAATATGTGTGGAATCATCTTTACATTTGCCCCCTTAACATTTATTCAACTAGGAAAAATTTATCCCTTGCCACTGAATTAAAATTTGACAATCTTGTCACTTTGCTCTTCACCCTAAGGTAATACGGCTTCACAAACACAGTGTTTTGAAGGGAGTACCAGTAGTACTGGAAGAGGATGGATGTGCCTTTTTTTTTCTTTTTGTTTTTCTTTTTTATTATCTCTCCTTGCACTTGCCACACTAATGGTGGAAGCAGAAAGTTGGGCCGATATTGTTGTAAAATATTTTCAAACTCTCTGGGACTAGCAGGTATATTCAGCTTGTTTTGCTTTCATGCAAAACTCCTTTAGCCGGACCCTTCTGACTGCAACTCCTGTGAAATAACGTCTTCTATTTCTCCTTGGTTGCATTTCCTTAGTCCATGGCTTTTCAGCAATCCACTTCAGAAATGCTCTCTATTGATCTCTCTTTCTCTCCCAGTGGTTCTCTTGGA
This sequence comes from Lynx canadensis, assembly GCF_007474595.2. Classification (NCBI taxonomy): domain Eukaryota; kingdom Metazoa; phylum Chordata; class Mammalia; order Carnivora; family Felidae; genus Lynx; species Lynx canadensis. Next base: position 151,606,663 of record NC_044304.2, read on the forward strand.
CAAGGACGGAGTGGCCCCAGTGCAGCTATATCACTACCATGGTTCCCACATCTAGTCCCCAGGATTCTCAATGGCTTGTTCAATTGCCATTAGGGATTTTTTTTTTCAAGACACAGCTCCTCTGCTACTTTGGTCCTGACAAGTCCTTTATCTGATGAGTTCTCAAGTTTGAATCAGACACCTATCTAGTATGCTCCCCACATTCCATGGGAATACGTCAGCCTCTGAGTGATTTCGATCAATTGGAAGAAAGGTAGTCTCACAATCCTCACTTATGGGCTGGGTTTGAATCATAGTACAGCTTGTTTCCAAGCAAATCATTATAGGAAATCTACTCTCTGCCAAATAACCCTTGTTAGGTTAATTTTGAAATCAGTTTTTGACCTTTTTTATGAAAAAGGTACACATGCCAGTCAAGTGATGGAGCTTTGATTCTAATCTAGGCATCCTGTCTTAAGAGCCAAAGCTGCTAATCACTAATCTATAGCGCTTGAATCATTATGCAGTGCTGCCTAATAACATTTTCCCTTCTAGGTTCTGTGAGTATGTGCCTGATATCTTCAGTTAGAATTCACACATATAGAAAATGGAGATTATATTTTGTGCAGAATTCTCTTCTAATCTCCATAAAAAATACAGAAATAATGCTAGTGCTTCTGGTGCTTCCAGTTAATATCACAGGCTCTCATGACATGACAGAGCTACTCTGTCCTACAAACACTTAAAAATTCTGTATAAAATAAAGTAAAATTTATTTGAAATTAATGTATAAGCTCAAAACTTTGAACCGAAGGATATCAGTTCCTTGAAATGAGGAGAGAACAGGAAATCAGAGAAGTGAGAGATCTTAGACCCAATCACTCAGTAAAGCATCAAAACCATGTAAGCCTTAGTAACTAGGAACAGGCGTCAAACACCTTCTACCAAGAAAAAGACATGTGACCCGGAGGCATAGAAGAAAATGATCAACCAGTGTGAAGCCAGGACTGCTGAAGGAATGCCTTGTCCTAGAAATGGAAACTGGATAAATTCTGTCTACCAACTTAGGGAGAGTTTTCAGTTACAGCTGGGAAGAAAGTCATCCACAAAATGTAAATCCTCAAAGAATCAAAGGAGGAGGACATTGATTTCTTTTTTTTTTTTTAATGTTTACTTATTTATTTTGAGAGGGAGAGAGCACCTGCGCATGCACTAGTGGGGGGAGGGGCAGGGAGAGAAGAGAGAAAGAATCCCAAGCAGGCTCTGTGCTCAAGGGGCTCCATCCCACGAACTGTGAGATCATGACCTGAGCTGAAGTCAAGAGTTGGATGCTTAACTGACTGAGCCACCCAGGCATCCTGGAGGACATTGACTTTTAAACTGAAATCAAATCATGTTTAGACGTAACTTGGTGACATCATACAACATGGAATAACATATTGAAAGTAAACAGAAGAAAAGGAAACACTTTTAAAGGAATTATTGTTAGACTGATGATAGCATTCTGTCATATTCCTACCTTTGGATTCTGAGAGGAAACAATTTTTGTATTAGAATTCTATACCCAGCTAAAATATTATTCAATGATTAAGGTAAAATAAGGATAATTTTGGACAGCCAAAAACTGAGAGTCTAATATTCTTAAATTCCTGTTCAAGGAATATTACTAAATGATATACTTAAATAAGAATTGGACTCCAAAGAAAGAAGGGAGTCCAAAAAACAAAGTTGAAGGAAGAAAAAAAATATTTTTGGTTCTATGACTTTGATACTGTGTTTGTAGATTTTCATAAAATAATACTGGTTTTGTGTCTTTAAGTTAATGTTCTCATAGTGTCTATCAACATGAAATTTGATTTTTTTTCACCTTACATTAGTTTTTAATCAATATGTCTCTACAAAGCAAGGAAAGAAGATGAAATGGTGTAATAACATATAAAGAATATTAACTCAGTAGATAATTTTTATGTAATTAAAAACACCTGGAGCAAAACTGACTAAATTTTAAAACATTAAAATCTGAGTGGTGTGTATACAAGTGTTATGTTTTATGTAATTTAATCATTTTAAAATAAAAGGATAGGAGCTACACATCTAAAAGAATAGAGTAAGGAAATGGAAAAATGGTAACTCTACAGTGGAAAAACCTGGCAAACATTATCCTGTGAAAGTGATGAGGTTTAACATCACCAGTGATGGCTTGTTAAATCACGTTCCCCCTGATTTGATCACATGTATCATAGTCTTTCTAACACCCTATAACATCAATCTAATCATGAGAAAAACATTGATAGATGAGCTCAGATAGAGAACCTTCTGTTGGGTACCTGGCCAGTGCTCCTCAAGACTGCCAAGATTGAGAGAATCAAGTAAAGACTGAGAACTCATTGACCAGAGCTTGGGAACATATGACAACCAGAAGTATGGCATCTTGGATTTGATCTTGGAACAGAAAGAGAGAATTTCATAGAAAAACTGATGAAATTCAAGTAGTCTAGAGTTTATGGAATAGCAGCATACCAGTGTCTGTTTCTTAGTTTTGGCAAATGTTACAAAATAATTTAAAAAGTTAACAATGGTAGGTTAACAATGGAACTGGGTAAAGAATAAACTGAAACTCTCCATATTGTAACGCTCCCATAAATCTGAAATTATTACAAGAAAAAAAAAGCATGTTCCATAAAAATAAAAAAGTAAGCCGTTTTAAGCTTAAGAAAGCAATATCCCATTGCTTTACAATATCCCATTGTAAATCGAATGCACAGTATTTTATATTTCAAGAAAACATGATATATTGAACAATAAAGGAGGATGCTGTCCAATTTTGCCTGAGAATGTGTTAGATAGTTTGCCTGAAATATTTAAATAATTAATCCTCAGAAAACCATAATCAGTTGAATGTTTAATAGAAGAATACTGAGATTCCATGATTTGCTCCATGTGGAATATCTTTTAAACTTGGATTTAGTTAGGAAATTAGTTTGTCTTCTAACAAGTTAGAGTCTGTTACACTCTTCCCATTGCCACAGTGATGGGCAGATCCCAGAAAATATTCAGACAAGTATAAGGTTGGTGAACGCTGATCACAGAGCAGAACAACATTGCATTACATCAACAGATGCCTTTTCTAGATTAAGGCAGGCAGCTGGCATTTCAGAGTTTGTTGAGAAGAAACAATCTTCTTAGCACTCTTGTAGAAAACTGTATTTAAAACCTAAACTGTGAATAACTGTTGATACAGAGACTAAGAATTCTAATAAAGGGAAATGTTAACTCAGCACAAACTTGCCAGCTTTGTAACAACGTGGGGCATTAAGAGGAAAAAGCCCAGGGACATAGCAGAAGACAACAAAAATAACTGCATTAGTAATCTCAGTCTAAGGTTTTCACCAATTTCTTAGAAAAAATTGAATTCAAATTGAGGACCTGAACTTTAATCTGTGTGTGGATATTTGCATTTAAGGTTACCATGATAAGCTTTATATCATTCTCATTCAGCTCTTGTCCTAAAATTGTTAATCGAATAATATCAAGTGTAATTATCAGTAGATATCTTTTTTTTTTTCACTGACATCCCAACAGTGCTTGACACATAATAGCTACTGAATGACTAAATGAATGAGATCCCTTCTGTGCTATCAGCCACTGACGTCTCTTAGTGATGGCAGGGAGTCTCAGGGTCATCAGGGAAGTATCTTGGTCAGTAAGCGTATATTGGCCAGTTGTTGGTAGTCAAGAGATCCTGATCAGTCCCCTTTCTGGTGCCACCAGTTTCTTCTGGTGTTGTCAGCAGGGCTCCGATTCTGTCTGGGGAAGAATGACCCAATTGGATCACTGTCCCAGTCAGCTCGGGCTGCTATAGCAAAATAGCAGACACGGAGTGGCTTAAACAGTAGACACGTATTTTCTCACACTACTGGAGGCTGGATGTCCAGGATCAAGTTGCCAGCGTGGGTTGTGGGTTCTGGTTTACAGATGGCTATCCTCTCTCTTCAGGCTCACATGGCCTTTCCTCTGTGCATGTGTACCTTTCTCTCTTCCTATTTTTTTTTTTGATAGAAACTAAAGTTTATAAAATATGGGAGCTCCTCTTTGATGTGGCCTCTTCTCTACAGTTAGCTGTGAAGAGTCGGTTCTGCCAGTCTTCAGGGTCATTTTCTGGGGTATTTGCAGTGATGTGGATGTCATCTAAGTGTATTTGTGGGTTGAGGTGAGCCTAGGATCCTTCCACTCTGCCATCTTCCCTGAAAGTCCTCTCTTTCTCTTATAAGGGCACTAATCCTATCATAAGGGTTCTACCCTCTCAACCTCATCTAGACCTAATTAACTCGCAAAAGTTCCACCTCCAACTATCATCACCCTGAGGGTTAGGCCTTCAAAATAAACATTTTGGGTAGGGGGACACAAAGATTCAGTCCTCAATAGTCACTTTCTCTCACTGCCTTAAGGGTCTGCAAATGCAGTGTCTAGGCCATTTTCTTTTGTTGGGTGTACAGTCTTAAAATGCCATTGATACTATGATTTCCTTTAGTCTTGGGGTCCTCAATCCGTTTGCTTTCCTCTTCCCATTTTTCAGTATTCTCCCTTGATTGCCTCTTGCATTTTTTTTTCTAGGCTTTTGTATTGTACTTAGAAATAGTAGGGAGAAATGAGTCTGTGCTATCTTGTTCCCACCAGAAATTACATTTAATTTTGTGGTCCATGGAAGGTGCAGCTAAATCCTATCCTCTTATTGCCATGAGCTTCCCACAAATATTTGAGAACTTAAAGTCCAGTGGTTTGTGATCCAGATAGTGCCAAAGCCAACTATGCTCATCTAGAGAGTCCCTGAGCTGAATATTATCTGGTTATAAAACCTACTTATAAGCTTTTCTTTTAAGCTATTTGATTACTGTGAGAGTAGACTCAATATATCAGAGAACAAAAAGTGGAAAATTGCTTTTAAAGGTGAATTTTGGTCATTTCTCTCTCACCCAGAGGTGTTGAAATCGAGTCACCTTATTATGGAATTTTCCCTCTCTCGTTGGCATGATTGATTCTCTTAATTTTGACTTCTTTAATTTTATTCAGTGAATTAAGTCATCATTTGTGTATGTATGAAAATGTAACTGAGCTTATTATGCTTGAAAAGGAGTGACGGTAACTATTTTGACTTATTACTTTCTGTCTGGTTAGGATAATCAAACATTCCGCAAGGAAGAATAAAAGCACCGTAGGTGGTATAAATGAGCATGAAAAAGAGCTTCCAAAGATCTCTTCCAAATAGAGAACACTTCCCGCTCCCTCCCCTCCCCTCTTCCCACTCCACCCACATCCTTTCCCTACTTTTAGACTGTTCCTAAACCAGGAAGTAAAAGTTGTGAGTGGGAAGGGGTGGGGAGTGTGTATGTGTAACCAACAAGGGAATTTATTCTCTTGATGAATCATAATGATTGTACTATAATCACACATTCCCACATACAGCCCTGAATTCTTGTGCCAGCATTCAACTCCCTTTGCAACTGGGCAAGCTAGCTCCTTCTGTTTCCTTCTCCAGCTTTTCAAGCAAAATGATATAATCAGAAGATTTGAGATATAAGGTGACTCTTGAGACCATCAAATTCCAGCATCTCACTTACAGGAAAGAAATTGAGGGCCTAGAACATGATGAGAGTCATTCAAGTTCACCAACTTGTTAGAGGTGGAGTTAGGGTTGAGTAGATTGCATGGTTTTCAGGTCTGTGCTCTTTTTATTTCAGTCGTAGACACTAGGTACTGTCATGTTTTAATATACAGTATTTGGTAAGGCCAGCAGCAGTTGAGTGGTGATCTCACTGCTACCTGGGACTATAAAAATGTGAGAAAAGCAAACACACAAATAAACAAATGGTTGTGATAGTGATAATTCACAATTTTAAATGTACACTCAATGCTTACCATTCACATAACTGGTACTCTCGGTATCTCGTCTTCATTTTTTCTTTCTTTTGCTTATGAAAGAATAAGAGACATTATGGGGCTATGCAGACACTTTTGTCTTCATATTGAAACTTTTTTTACTGGAATACAACAGAGTGTCTCACAGCTGAAGCCCAGACACTTAAGGGAAGAGAAGCACCCAAGAGAAAGCATTGAGTGGGTTCTCACTCCCTTTTGTGTGCCCAACTTGAACAGAGGCCCTAGCATGTAGGAAGTATTCAGTATTTGTGAATGAACCTTTGAGTGAACAATTTTTATAATCAAGGCATGTTGTGTTCTAGGCTTTATGTAATAGAACAAAACAATTATCAGAGGGATTCGCAAAAATTTGGAAATTGGTTCCAAAGTCTGTGAGGTTAATCATAGATGATAGGAGAGTCAGAACCTGATATCTGAGGAAATGGGAATCCCACCTGTTAAACAGGGATTGGTACTTGAAAGAAGCATGGTATTGTTAATGGATCAATTATTTGGGAAAGAACATTTCCTGTAAATTGGGGGGAGAGAAAAAATGTACAAGGCGAAACACTTTTCCCCTGTTTCTATATGGATCTGGATATAATCCTGTCTGAATGAAGAAAGAGTGATCATGGGCAAATGTAGATAAGTTCTTGGCATATTGGGCAAGATTTGATTTCTAGCCAGCTGTGTGTCTTATAAATGAGGTGAATGGTGAGCTTGTGCAGAAATACAGAAAGCATCGAAAAGAGTATCAGAGAGCAAGGTGGCTTGATGCACATTGGGGAACACTACAGAGGTAAGTCTGTACAAATGTGTTGCCAATGAGCAAGTCCTGATAAAGAGAGTTTACTCAGGGAGACAGAGAAGAGCTGGGGAAATAGAAATAAATAGAATAGAAATCTAGAAATAATTTAGAAAGAAATAAATGAACTTTAAGTGCCGTCTGATCATAAAACGAGGAAGGGGTTTGGCAAGTTATTGAACAAGATAGTTGAAAAGAGGAAATTCGGTAAGATCGTAATAACCACATGTAAATATCTGAAAGATGATCATGTGGCAATAAGATGAGGCAGATTGAAAACGACACGGAAGGTAGAACTGGCACCAGTGTGGGGAGTGAAAACAGGAAGTATTTTTGTGGAGCACGAGGGGAAAGTTTTCAATAGCTAAAATAGCTCAAATGTATAATGGCCTGCCTTGGAACTGGTTTATTCTTACCATGGGTAGTATTCAAATACAGGCTTAACCACCAGTCAACAAAATAACATAAGGGAGAATTCAGGAACATAATAGATTTATTACTATAAGGTCCTTAATGAACTCCTATATACCTAAATCCAGCCTTCTGTGATTTTATGATTCTTCTAAAATCACTCAGGCTAGTAAGCATTAGGAACAGAACAAGAACACAGCTCACCCTTTTGACACCCATTCCAGAAAAAGTAGCTCAGTACCTGTTGGAACCATGTATATATTCTGAGACCAGTGTTGCATAATCAACTTGACTGCTTATCTAATGGCTATCACAAATACCTGTTGTATCAGTCGTGTTCCTGGTAGAAAAAAAATTCACCCCAAATTATTCAAGTTAAGAGACTTTAATGAAGGAAGTACCCAGAATTGTGGGCAGTGTTAAGTTAACCAACACAATTCTGAGGCTGGCAGTAGCTGGAAGCTATTATTGCTGCTAACGTTGTAGGAGACAGAGAGGCATCAATGTCCTAGGAGCCAGTAAGAGCTGCTCAGCTGGACCTGTCTTCATGGAGGGCCACAGCTACTGCCCGGCTGATGCAGGGAGAGAAGAAGCCTTTGTCTCTCTTCTCCCGCTCTATGGTCTTCCAAAGCCATTTTGTGGCCAATTCCAACCAGAAGTCAGCCAGCACATGGAGCCCAGCTAGTGCGTGACAGAGAATGACTCTGGAAGGTCAAATGGACAGTAACCAGAAATCTGCAATAGATACTAAGTTGTAGTGCAGTCCTAAGCCATAACACGTATCGCTAAATACTGATTACACGTGCACTTTATTCTTACTATTTTTTGTTATTGTTTTAAGATTTTATTTTAAAATTAATTTTTGGCCTTGTTTTTGTAAGGTCTTCAAATACAGGCTTTAGATTGCAACGTCTTTTATATCAAAGAGACTGCTCCTTTTATAGAAGCTTAAAATTTATTTTACTTTTCATTTTCTCCTACGTTGCCTTTTCTTTTACCTAAGAAAGTTTGTATTTCCCGGCGTTTTTCCTTACACTTGTCTTGTAATGCTGTAAAATCTGGTGACATTTCCTTTATCAAAGTCTGTGTTGTTTATGCTGCTAATTTAATGATTGACAAATATGACTGCTGAACAAATGAACAAATGATATACAGTGACAACAGATGGTCTCTGCGGTCTCTCATGACAGCGGTTTAAATCAATGGAGTCATTGCTAGAACATTGGGTATATTAATGGACAGAAGAAAGCCATAATGATTTCAAGAACTGAACATTTCTATGAAGAATATCAAATGTTACCTCTCAAGCCTTTGATGGCTACTTTTGCAAAACTGCATATTTAAAAGAAGCATAAACACATATTCACATCTTTTGAAGTTTTGACACCAATTTCTACAGATTCTCTATGTTTCCACCTACAAATGTCTTTGGTTTCTATTTCTCTCCTTCCCTTTATTCACTGCCCTTCCCCCCATTTATCTCATCTGTCTTCAGTTCTGTATTCATCATGTAAACTTACAGGGCTTCTACAATACTGTCAGTGCGTAAGTGATTTAAAATAAGATGATTATTGCAGGTTGGGGAATGGAAAGTAGAACTTATGGAGAGTAAAAAAAGTGCAGATCATATATTTACAGATTTCCTTAAAAATTTGAACACATTGAAGGTGATGAGATAGATTGTTCAAGACTTTATCTTTTTCCAAATTACCTGCGCCTAAATCTGGCAAGAACATGTACTGAATTACATTTAGAAAACAACATCTTCTTCAGTGCCTCAAAGGGACAGGTTTGGATTAGTTGTTTGGGGGACAAAAAAATACATAGATGTAGATATAGATAGCTACAGATCTCAAAACAAAAACTAAAATGAGTTAATGTCCCTTGGCAAGAGTTTGTAGAAAGAGAGGAATCTAGAGAATTTAGAGAAGTTGTATATTAATATATCGCTATCATTTTTCCTTGTAATACTTGACATCAGTGTATATAAATGGAGGACATCCACAATGTGGAAATACTGTTAGAATTCACAGTAAAGGCCATAGGAGATGTAGCAGGAAAGAATCATTTTGGAGGGAAAAACCACTATATAAATGCCTAGAGGAAGGAACCAAGAAACGAAGGTCCTAATTTTCACACACCTAAGGTTCTACTGGTGGAAGTTACAGCTGACACACTACTGCTATGATGGTGATGTGCTCGGAAATAATTTCTGTCCCTTTATGATGGATGTTGTTACGGTTTTCTGAAATTTTGTAGCCATTCCAGAAGAAGGTTGTATAAAATAGGGTTGGCGAAGAAAGTCTTATATGTGGGCTACTACTGGCTTCTATTACATTTTCGTTTCCTCTCCATTTCTGTTGCCTCTACCGAAAATAAACAAAGAATTAATTCCTCATTTCAAGGCAGGAAGAGGCTCTTTCTCAGAGAACATATAATTAGGCCACTAAATCTTTGCTCATTTAGACTAGCCCCTGTCTAATTTCCTCTGGAAATTTAACACTCATATAAAGTTGCTCTGTGATGAGAAACACAATGTTTTAGCAGTCTTAAGATTGCTATTTCACATTTTCACCCTTAAGAAATGAGGAGAGAGTATAATTGATGATATTTAAAAAAGTCTGTAGGTCAGGCATTGATATAGTTGTCATGTCCTCTCATGTTCAGACTTGGTTATTTTTCTGGTGGTATGATGGGGCATTGTCGACAGACCAGTCAATAAATTGATTGTGGCACATTGGAGGACAGAATGTGTCTTGTTTACTGTCTGAAAATTATCTATTCAGACCTTCTGATAAGAATAAAAAAATAGGATAAAAATGTAGGGCCAACATCTCGATCCAAAATTTTATAAGCATTATGGAGTGTTCTAAGAGATACTGCATTTTTAAAGCTTTGGGTAGCACATTGGTTGAAACTGCATGGAAAAATGACGATATTGGGGCGCCTGGGTGGCTCAGTCGGTTAGGTGTCCGACTTCAGCTCAGGTCACGATCTCACGGTCCGTGAGTTCGAGCCCCGCGTCGGGCTCTGGGCTGATGGCCCAGAGCCTGGAGCCTGCTTCTGGTTCTGTGTCTCCCTCTCTCTCTGCCCCTCCCCCTTTCATGCTCTGTCTCTCTCTGTCTCAAAAATAAATAAACGTTAAAAAAAATTAAAAAAAAAATGACGATATTGATGATACTGATGCCATGATAAAGTAATAAAGTTGTTGTCTTTCTACCATAAACGATTAAAAAACTAGACTATGTTCAGCTATTAGACAACTGATGACACAGGTCTGTGATCCTTAAGAGAGGACAAACAAAGAGGTCGCTCTGTGCTTGTACCAAATTTCAAAGTGGAGTCACTTTCGTCCTGCAGAGAGGGGTCCCCAAGCAGAGCCCTAGGGACTTACTGAGTTGAGAAAACAAAGATCTGATTTTAAGAAAATAAGTCAGTGAGAATTTCAAAAGTTGCTTACTGAAAAATAAAGGCAGCTCTGCAGAAGAAACATCTGCACAGGGTCCCCTTGGATCTGTTACTGAATAATAAAGCTGTGCCTGCCTAGGGTGAAAGCCTATGAAGCCATGTAAAGAATGTCAAAGAAGCTGAAAGCTTAACAATTCCTGAAGCTCACACAGGGTTGGGACACATTCATGTTTATCCTGAGAAGAAAATCCCTCTGGAGCACCAGGACATCTAATAGAAAGCTCAGAAGGATAAAGCCTTACATGGATGGCTAAAATAGCTATGGATTAAAAACTGCTAGAGGGGGCGCCTGGGTGGCGCAGTCGGTTAAGCGTCCGACTTCAGCCAGGTCACGATCTCGCGGTCCGTGAGTTTGAGCCCCGCATCGGGCTCTGGGCTGATGGCTCAGAGCCTGGAGCCTGTTTCCGATTCTGTGTCTCCCTCTCTCTCTGCCCCTCCCCCGTTCATGCTCTGTCTCTCTCTGTCCCAAAAATAAATAAACGTTGAAAAAAAAAAATTAAAAAAAAAAAAAACAAAACTGCTAGAGATCTTTTCCGAGCAAACTTTGAAAATATAAAGCTAGTTTGCAAATAACATAATTGCCAGCCAAAACAAAATTCCGTACACTATAAAGAAAACAATGAGGTCCAGACACTCAGCAACATCATAAGTCAAGCATCAAAAAAAAAAAAAAAATTACCAGACATATAAATAAACAGGCAAATGTGAACCATAGCCAGGAGAAAGTTCAGTCAATACAAAGAAACGCAGAAAGGAGAGAAATAAAGCAATTGGCAGGAAAATGCTTTAAAAATGTTATAAAAAATACGATTAAGAATTAAATGAGGATACAAACATAAGAGAAATGGAAGACGTAAAAAAGGCAAGTGCTACCTCTGATGATCAAAGATACAGTATTTAATGCAAAAACTCCGCTGGATGAGCTTTTTAGCAGATTAGACACTGCAGAAAAAAACCGCAACATGAATTAGCTTAAAGATAGCAAGAGAACTATGAAAATGAAGCAGTGAGAGGGAAAAAATGGAAAAAAAAAACTGAACAGACTTAGTGATGTCTCAGGAAATATCAATCAGTCTAACAAGTAAGTTGGAATTGGAAGACTGTTGGAAAAATATTTGAAGAATTAATGGCTAGAACTTTTCCAAACTTGATGGAAACTCTAAACACACAAATCCAAGAACTTCAAACAAACAGAATATTCAAATAGAATATTCAGATATTCAAACAGAATAGAAGCAAAATTGTGCCACATAAAATCCAAAGTAAAATTCCTGAAAGTCAGTGATGAAGAAAAACTATCACAGGCTGCCAGAGAAAACGAGAAACAAAGAATTAACTACAAATGTTCTATTAGAAAGGCAAGCCACAAGATAGGCAATGGAACATTGTTAAGGTGATTACAGGAAAAACAATCTATTAATTGAAAATTCTGTGTCCAGAGAAAATATCCTTTAAGAATAAAGACAAAATGCTTCATCAGACACATAAAAAGTGAAAGAAATTGTTATTGGCAGACATCATGACCCACTTAGAAAGAAGTTCGAAGATAAGAAAACATGATGGTTTTGTTTTGTTTTATTTTGCTTTTTGTTTTAAGAAAGAAAACATGGATCCCAAAAATGACATGAAAATTTCATGTTGTTGACTGAAATAAATAGTTTTACAGTAGGTCTCTAGCCTGTAGCGCTTAGAAGAGAAAGTAGCATCATCAGTAGTCAGTATAAACTTAGAACAAAGACACGGCAAAATAACTCACCCTTTTCCCTGTTGGTTTACTTGAGAGACAGGCTAAGAGCAAGGGATAAGCTGGTGTATCTTGATTTCCAAACTCACCTTAACAAGCTCCCTCCTGACCCCCTCTGGGCAAGATGAAAAAAATTATATGTATTCACAGTACAGTTGAGTGTTTTCTTAGCAGATTAAGGATTATAATCTAAAAGGTTGATAACAGAAGAGGAAAAATTTTAACAACAAAACAGGGTTTTTGATAAGTACGAGTTTTCATTTATTGAGAGGAAACAAAGTCCTCATCAGATGTCAAATATTCTTTTACAGAATAATGGGAAAAAACATTGATCAAAGCATACAAACTCTGTCCTTCAGTAACATACTTTTCTTACGTGTATAGTGTCTATGTCACTATATTTCCCTGTGATTTTATGTCTTCAGATTTTGAGGGAAAAACGTATAGTTTTTGGACTTGAAAATTTCTTAAGAGCTTTTATAGTTTCAACAATCTGTTTTTCTCAATTTCCACAAATAGTTACAAATCTATTTTGTTAATTCACATCCTCTAAAGTGGAGAGATAAGATGATGGATAGTACTGGGAACTGCATTGTCACAGTAATAAATATAACTCCAGATACCTTGTCTAACTCTGAAACTGAATTTAGCATTTTATAATAACGTGTTTTTGCAAGATTTTTCTGAAGCAGTTAGAAAAAAAACCTATTATAAACTCTAGGTAAAGGCAATTCATTTAATTAAACATGCTGCATCTGCCTAGGTACATACTAGATGGAAAATTAGAAGGCTTTTAAATATTTAAGAGGGAGGAATATAAATTGGCAAGAGAATATTATTAGAGAAGACAAGATGCATAAAGAATAGTCAAACAGAGATTAATTATTTCTCTCCTCCCCTAAAATAGTAGACATAATTACCAAAGATGATGAAGTTCAAGGCGTGAGTATTGCCCCATCTTATCTTTGATTATTCCTCTTTCTCTTCTTTCTTTCATTGATGTAAAGAATATTTATTGGTGAGATGTAAAAGATGGGAGGTCTGATCTCTTTCTTTCACACACACACACACACACACACACACACACACGCATACACACACGCATACACACACACACACCTTGAGTACTGATGTTTTCCATAGAAGCTTTTTTTTTTTGTCTTTTTCTTTTTCTTTTTTTTTTCAATATATGAAATTTATTGTCAAATTGGTTTCCATACAACACCCAGGGCTCATCCCAAAAGGTGCCCTCCTCCATACCCATCACCCACCCCCCATCAACCCTCAGTTTGTTCTCAGTTTTTAAGAGTCTCTTATGCTTTGGCTCTCTCCCACTCTAACCTCTTTTTTTTTCCTTCCCCTCCCCCATGGGTTTCTGTTAAGTTTCTCAGGATCCACATAAGAGTGAAAACCTATGGTATCTGTCTTTCTCTGTATGGCTTATTTCACTTAGCATCACACTCTCTAGTTCCATCCATGTTGCTACAAAGGGCCATATTTCATTCTTTCTCATTGCCATGTAGTACTCCATTGTGTATATAAACCACAGTTTCTTTATCCATTCATCAGTTGATGGACATTTAGGCTCTTTCCATAATTTGGCTATTGTTGAGAGTGCTGCTATAAACATTGGGGTACAAGTGCCCCTCCATAGAGGCTGATATGCCTGAATGTGTAGCCAGAAGTGAAACCAAGCAAAGAGTATTTGTTGGAGACTTCTAAAGATGGTTAGAGTTAAATTGCTTCTAAGCAGGGTGTATCAAGACAAATATTTGAGGGACATAAATACCTTTATTAGTTTCTGTGTACTGCTGGTTCTTAAAGAGCAGTTTTATCAAATAAGCCACACTTATATAATAACTTTCTTATTTATCCTCAGTATTACATAGGCAAACACTTCAAAAATATTCTATAACTAAAAAGCTTATCCTGGAAATTTTCTTGATTGGGCACTTAGATAACACTTTCTCTTGTGATTTGATTTCACATAGGACTACACTGTCACCTCAAAGTAGTAATATTTCAGCCTCTGACTGATCAGTTATGCATAAGAAGCAGAACGAATCGTAAGTTTTATGACTTGGAATATAAAACTACGATTGTTCCTTTAAGAGAGAACTTTTTGAATCTATTAAAGGCCCCAAGAGACATGGTAACACTCAGAAGTCTGGCTGTGGGGGAAGAAAGAAGAATATTAACTCCCATCGTTCAATTACAATCTATATGCTGGTGATGCTTAAATATGTATCTTTAACTCAGATCTCTCTCCTGAGATTCAAACCCACATGGCTCATTGCCCGTTGACATTTCCACTCAGATGTTTCATAGGCAACGGGTGTTCAAGTTTGCAAAAGCTGAACTTGTTTCCTTCCCCAAACCTTCACTTCCTCTCATGTTCTCTGTCTCTATGAATGGTCTCAAATGCATAATGTGACTAAAATTGGGTGCGCAATGCTGGGGCAGGCTGACATTGGGTGGGGAGAGAGGCAATCATGTAATCTTACATGGTAGTCATTGATCTTCTGATGAAATAGTACCTGTCGTTTTAAGAAATTTTACACCTGTAAAAAAATATGCTGTGAAATGTTTCAAAATGTTTATAGCTAATTTTCTGTATTATTAAGTACTATGTGTACCACAATTTTAAAAGTCATAAATAGTTCCCATTCTGGGGTTTGTGATGTAATGTGGCAATATTTGGAGGTGCATTGTAACATGAGATACAGAATTTGAAGAAGCTGCATGGGGCTGTGGACCACCGTGTCCCTTGATTCTATGCTCAATATGGCGCAACCTACTAGATTCTCCAAGTCACAAACCTAAGAGTTTTCCTGAATTACTCCTCTGTCTCTCCTACCTTATAATCAGTGATTAACTATATTTGATTCTACCTCTAAGGTATCAAAAGGAGCTAAGGGTAGGATTTCGTTCACTGAAAACTACTCTTCTATTTTTTGGCTGCTCCAGGTTTGTTAGTCATGTGAGCATGGACAAAAGAATCGACAGCCAATGGGAAAAATTATCACTCGGCAATTATTAGTGATGTTCAAGTGCTTCCAGATTTCTACCTTCCAGGCCCAGGGTTGGACTGCATTTCCACACCATATTTTGAAATTAAGTCTTTCTTTGGACAACGAGATGTGAGGGGAACTGACATGTATCCCACTGGATCCTTTGAAAGTCAGTGAGGGATTCATCATATCCCCCTCTCAATTCCACAGTGATCTGGGAAGCACGTGCGAACATACAACTTTAATATCCCTGCACCCTGAGCAACTGTGGTGAGCAGACTCCCCAACAGCCTACAGTGGACTTAGAACAGGATCAAGAAATAAACTTTCTATGTGTTAAGCTGCCAGCATTTTGGGTTTATTTTGACAATATAAACCTGTCTACCCTGACTGAGATTTATCAACTGACAGTTGGGCAAATACCTAACATTTGTCTCCCTCCCACCCTCCATGGAGAATTTCTCAGATGCAAGCAGACTGAAGAGTCATAGCTTAAGTGAAGTCTCTTACTCCTTCACCCATTAACATGTCTGGGACTGCAGAGGAAATGGTTTCCATCAGCCATCTGACCAAAGAGTGACAGATCCTCACGTATGTCCCCAACAATCTTCATTCAAACCATAGAATAGGACTCCTCTGTGAAAATTTCATCAAGCTGTTTCTTGCTAATTCATACCTCTTTTCCTAGATCTCAGTTGAGGTATGTACATTCAGACATGTCTGTAAGGAAGCAGAATAACGACTGAATCTCAAAAGGGGCTCTGAATTCCATCATATGGATAAGATTTGCTGGCTTTCACCCAGAGACCAGGCTCTTATGCATATCTTATGGAGGCAGAAGGTAAAGATGAAAACACATCATAACTCTTGTTCATCAAGGCATAAAAATTTTAATCACTAGTAAATATGGTTAATTTACGATCTTAAGCTTTGACCAGCAATGTTAGCTACTCCTTTCTTAGGAAGAAATTAGGAAGTTGTGAGAAGAGACATGCTGGAAATGTGGTTGGAAAGTTACTATAGGAAAGGCAGATTTTTTTTTAAAAAAATGCTCATTTATTTATTTTGAGAGGAGGGTGGTGGGAGGGAGAGGCAGAGAGAGAGAAAGAATTCCAAGCAGGCTCCTTGCTGTCAGGGAGGAGCCCCATATGGGGCTTGAACTCACAAACTATGAGATCATGATCTGAGCCTAAATCAAGAGTTGGATGCTTACCTGACTGAGCCACCCAGGGTCTCCAGGAAAGGCAGATTTTTTAAGAGGAGGATAATTCCACCTCCCTCAAATCTCTTTCTAATTGATTGACATTTCTCTACTCTTCCTTCCTCTGAAGGGATTCAGGCCATCATGTTTCCTCATCTGGATCATGCCAACAGAACTCTCCTCTCCTTGATTCCTGCTACTTTCTTCTTCAGTCTGTGTTCTGTATTACAACTCAAGTGATATTTTTCTAAAAATACAAATCCAAACTTTCAGGATCTTGCTTAAAATCCTTCCCTTCTTTCTATTGCTCTAAGGATATGGTCTAGACATCCTTGTATGACCTGCAGGAGCCAGCAGTATCTGCTTCTTCCTCTACTTCCTTGGAAGCACCCATCTTGCACTATTGAGCTCACTGTTTATTACAACCACACTAAACTTCTAATTATTAAAAAACACCACCCTCCCTCTTGGCAAATTGCATTTACCATTCCACTTTCTGGAATAATCCCCCCCTCTTTTCATTGATTATCTAATGTCTACTAATTCTTCTGGTTTCAAATTTAAATGTCCTTCCTTCCTGCAAACTTTGGTTAACTGCTCTACACAGAAATTATGACAAAAATGACCCCGGTACTTCCCACATGGGGAAGGTTTTCTTTCTCCTACACTGACTGCTGTCCTGTGAAGACCTAGCGGTCGATGACATAGGCAAGGGGTACCCTAGAATTTCGGGAGAAACTGGGGTTCATCTTTCCCAATATAATATAGTAATAGGATCACAGATGACACCTGAGAGTATTGACCTGTTGAGATAAAGGTCATGAAGGTCCATTTCAATTTGGTAAATGTAGGCCTTGGCCTAAGGGAGTTCACAGAAGGACCTTGCCCATGGTTCCACACTGGGTATTATGGCAAAGGTCTTGTAATAATAAACAACAGACATTCTTCTAGTCTCAAAAATTCTTCAGTCCCCTCAACCTAATCTTTCCTCCTCAACTGCATTAACTTATGGCTCCATAATTTCTCTGTCAGCTGCCTTTCTTCCTTTGATTTACAAATACACTCAAAGCATTTTCTCTAAATCATTATTGTTCAAGTTACTGCCTGTCCTGGCTGTCTCCTTCCTCTTGTCAGCACATCCCCCGTAGAGTAAACCAGACCAATCACCCTCAGTCACTCATACCATACTTCAGGCTCACTGGAAGTTCTTCGGTCACTCCAGGTTCACTCAGTTTGCAGTCAAGGATGATTGGACCCCATCTTAGCTTGTGATTCAGACTGACTCTCAATGCTCAGGAAACTTCGTGTTGGTGACATGTTCCCAGCCACTGCCTTACATGATCTTTTCTTACTAAATAATTAAGTTAATATCTTTCTCCTTGAAATTCTTTTTTTTTTTTTTAACTCCTAAGATCAGTCCTGTTTTGATTCTACTTCCTTTTAAGTCATATCTTCTGGGAAAGTAAAGTTCCACTGTTTGAAAAACAAACTACATTTTCTAATTTTTTTCATTGTTTCTTAAATAAGTTCTTAAAATAGCCTCACAACTGTATTTCCAGCCACAATTCAGTTAATATTTTTTAATGCTTACTATATGGTGAGCATTGGGCTAGAATTAATACGAAGGTGAATTAGATACAGTCCCTGATCGGTGGAAATCCCCTTAGAGGGTCTGATTCAGTAGGTCTAAAATGAGATATGAGAATCTGTCTTTTGAATAAGAGTTCCAGGTGACTGGATGGATTCAAGAAACACTGGTCTGGAATAGTAGTTCTCAGACTTCAGTGTCCCTATGTATCTTTAGGGTCTTGTGTTAAAATAGCAGAGTTCTGGGCTCTGTCAGTCCATAGTCAGATTTAGTAGGATTCAGATTGAGCTCAGACTTTGAAATTTTTAACAAGACCTCCAAGTAATTCCTACACAAGGGGTATGAAGACAGTTCTATAAGAAACTAATGAAACAACAGGCAGTTGTGAGGATAGATAAATATTTCTGTTCCTTTGGTTCTGTCAGATTCTCTGCCTTTCGCCTCCTGGAAGCTTTTCAGTGAGCTCTTGCAGCAGGACTGAGTTAGTTAATGAGAGCTCATGGCCCTTAGCTGATACCAAGAGCATTAGTATGCAGATTTATCTAACTAAACTCAGGTTTGAAAAGGTCTTATTCCTAGCCAGGAAGCTCCTACTGTTACATAGTCAAGGAGGGACAACCTCCCCGCTGTCTCTAGGACCACACTCCAGTGAATCCAGCTGTGCCCGGCTTAAGTACTTGCCTCTGTGAGTCAGTGCAGGCTTCGAGGATTTCATATGCTTGGCTCCTTACCTGTCTGTAAATTTTTCTAGTAAACCTTACCAAGTATTTGGATAGGAGTGTTCCTGTGTTCCTAGCATGTTCCTAGCCATAGCAATGGCCATGCTTGTGTTCCTAGCACGGCCATTGCTAACCACAGTGGACAGACCACATTTATAGCCATATGGCTTTAACGAATGGATGAAAGAACTCTGATAGGCCATCTTGATTGTAGAACATCCTCCCAGTGATGACTGCAGATCACCATTGACAAAGCGAGCATATTGGCTGGAAGTCCCAATAGCCTCAGAGTGATCAGGTCATTGATCAGACTAAAATGCCTCATACCTGGGGAGTTGTGGTATTCATGAACCATCACGTCTGCTGATTGTCCAGACCACTAAAGCCCACAAGTAAAAGGATCATTTGGAAATTCCAGAAAAATAGATTAACCTCAGGGTTATTCAAAAGGTAAAGGGGAACAGAAACAAAGAACTAAGTATGGCTGCTAGTAGAAGGGGAAACAGGCTTGTCTTAACAGAGCCTGGGAAGATCCAGCAGGAGAGTATGCACACAGAGTCAGCACGCCATCGCCAAAGAAATGTCTTCTGTGGAAGCTGCTCCCATAGGTAGAGAAAGTAGATGGGAACACAGAGAAGATAAGATTATGACCTCTTTATCGACCAAAAACAGACATAAGAGAGACGCAGCAAGAATCAGAGAAGAGCCAGGGCCGGGTTCTCGCCCTAGGCTCCGTTTCCCATTTCCCATTCCCCACCCCAGGCAGAAGCCTTATACAAGACTTTCTATATTGGTGCTTTTAAAGCTGTTGCTGGTTGTTTTATCTAGACTGCCTTGCTGGTATTTTGTTAGACTGTATAATTGATTTGGACTTTCTGAGCTCCTTAAATCCAGCACTTGTGAGAGGACAGGGTGGTTGGATGCAATCATTATGACCCCTGCTGATGGATTCTATTACTGTACATTTGGCCAGGGGCATTGCTGAGAAATGACTATAATCCTAAAACTTGCCACCGTCATGTGATTGAAACAATACTGCTTTCCAGGGGTAGAGAAATGAATTAGCCTCTACACAAAAGACTTAATGCAGGCAGGGATGTTATATAATACTATTTCTCAGTTTCACAACCTTATCTGACTAGTGGAAAGAAAAAGTCGCTAGTACTTAGTATTTCGCTGTGCATTGTCAGGTCTGTGCAGGGAAGTGTCCACTGTTGTTCCTACAGTGACGTGTATCATGATAGTGACTAAACAGATCATGTCTATTACAGGCATATTTGGTTTGCAGCCTTGGTCTGTCTCTTTTTTTTTTTTTCTTTTTTTCTTTTTTCTTAAAGTTTATTTATTTTGAGAGAGAGAGAGAGAGAGAGAGAGAGAGAGAGAGAGAGAATGAGCAGGGTAGGGGCAGAAAGAGAGGGAGAGAGAATCCCAGGCAAGCTCTGCACTGTGAGTGCAGAGCCCATCACAGGGCTTGATTTCATGAATCACGAGATCATGACCTGAGCCAAAATCAAGAGTTGGATGCTTAACCGACTGAGCTACCCAGGTGCCCCCCCCCCGATTAGTCCAGCTCTTTTTCTGTAGTTCCACACAGAGAAAAGTGGGCTAAGTTTCCTTTCTTTTGTATATTTAGTGTACAATGACTGCCCAGAACTCCACAGCTAGTGATATGTCATCAGTGGGTTGGGGAAACACTAGCATACTGTGAATTGCTTGGTGGAATCCAAACATTCCATTATATTGCCTTTATAAAACAACTCTTAGTTCAAAATTTTTAAGCATGTACAAAAGAGGAAGATAATATATTAACCACCATATCAATATTCTATAATATCAACACATATATTCTTATATAAACATTTATCAACATTCCAGTGTTCTTGTTTAATTTATACTGCCATGTTTTTTTTTTTCTTGACAATATTTTAAGCAAATTTCAGATGAATATTCATAGTATTTTTGGAGTGGTCCCACCAAGGAAATTGCTTGCATTTGCATGCTGTTCAAACACAGTCAACTAAAGATAGATGGATCTCTTATAAACACAAAAATTCATGGTCCTTTTGAGAATATGTGGTTCTCGGCCCCAAATGATATCCCCAGCCTACAAGAGCAAATTACTGGTCTTGTCGCCACCATCTAAACCGAAGTGACTCAGTGCCTGGTTGGCCTTCTTAGGGACTGGTGGCAGTGTATGCCATGCTTGGGAGTCTTGCCATAACCAAGTCACCATACAAATGAACAGGATTTAGATGGGAGCCCCGTAGCAAGAACTCAGAAGTAGTGTACCCGTCAGTAAAATAGGCCATGTCTTTTACCTCCGCTGTACCTTTCAACATAAATGTTGTAATCATAGTCTGAGAATAGTCTTTTTAAAAATTTTGTAAGGTTATTTATTTGAGAGAGAGACAGCGCAAGTGGGAGAGGGGCAGAGAGAGAGGGAAAGACAGAATTCCAGGCAGGCTCCGCACTGTCAGTCACAATGTCACAATGTCATGAACTGTGAGATCATGACCTAAGCTGAAACCAAGAGTTAGATGCTCAAATGACTGAACCACCCAGTTTCTCCTTGATGGAAACTCCTTGACTTAACATTCCCATCCTTCTGTGGACCATCTCTGAACCTAAGTCCATAAGTTGCAAGCTCATAGAGGCCTTATATGAAAATGGATGTCTTGGGGCACCTGGGTGGCTCAGTGGTTGAGCAACCAACCCTTGATTTTGGCTCGGGACATGATCTCATGGTGCATGAGTTTGAACCCCACATCGGGCTCTGTGCTGACAGGGCAGAGCCTACTTGGGATTCTTTCTTTCTCCCTCTCTCTCTCTGTTCCTACCCCTCTTGTGCTCTCTCTTTCCCAAAATAAATAAGCTTAAAAATTAAAAAAAAAGAAGAAAATGGTGACTATTAAGGACAAAGTTTGGTCCAGCTTCTCTTTTATTTGTCATTATTATGGTAATATAAAGACTTGTCTGTTCTCATAGCTGTAGGGGTAAATTTGTACGTGAATGTGACTGTGGAGATGAGTGAGAAAAATCCTGGACTTGATATATATACAGTTCTCCAGAGTTGGATTCTAATTTCTCTTCTCAGTCTTATCCCTTGAGCTTCTTTTACTCACTGTCTCCGAAAGCCCCCGTGAAATGTTTGCTTTTGCTTACACTAATTCCTCTACATGCAGTACCTCCCTCACTCCGTTTCTGCACATCCAAATCTGGTTAATTCTAGGACCAGGTGAAATGTTACTCATACTTTCTTTCCTGACCTCTTATATAACTTTGCTTACGTTTCTTCTATGACACATTTTTCGTTGTGTTACATATATAGCCATTTATACTCAGGACGCACTTAACATCCTGTATCAAGAATTGAATTGTATGAGGTTGCTCTCTGGGAAAGAAGCATCGACAAGAAAATCCCTGCCTCCGGGGAGACCATGCTTTAACAAGGTGGCCGGACACTTGACTGTTGCTGTAGACCACGGCAAGGACTCTGATAGGAATATGTGAAGGGCACTGTGAGAGAGCAGGAGGAGGGTAGCTTCCACTGTTGACCTTAGCATGAAAGATCCCAGAAAGAAGCGATGCCCAAACACACACTGGAAGGATGGCAGCTGTTCCCACATAGAGGAGGATATGCCAAGCCAAGCGTATTACAATTCTTCTGTTGAAAAAGTGAAAGCTCCTTGAAGGCAAGAATGGTTCCAGTCTGTAAGGTCTCAGAGCACTTTTATGCTTGGAATAAAGGACAGGTTTAATAAATATGTATTGTCTGAAGGAGAAGTTTAGGGTAAGTGTGGTCTAAGAGTTTATGGGATTTGGGCAACAAAATGATAGGAGGGTACCAGTGAATACTTTACACTGTGGCCTTCATTAGTCCTGCCATTATGAAAATTGGGGTTAAAAACTTGGGACTATGGCACATCTCTTGTGTTTGCATTTAGCATCTCTGAAGGCTTATACTATATCCATCACCATTAAGAGCCCTATTCTTTTATGCAGAGTGGATACTACTGATCTATGACCTATAGTTTGCACATGATGATAATGAGGTTTCTGAGCCTCCCACAGTCCTCATTTTCTCAGTTTAGTCAAAAGGTGCACATTTACAAGGCCATCAGCTGGGTCAAGAGTGCCACCTTGATTGAGGGAGAACTTTCACCTCATTAGCACCAACTTCTCACCAGCTGAACTAATCTTCTCAGAAGAAATAATCGGAATAGGTTATAAAAATCGTGGTTTTCAAACACACACACACACACACACACACAAACGGGTCGTAGAACACAGGAGGCTAGAGTTAAAGCACGGCGTCCCAAGACTTAGCCCTGTATTTCTGCTTTATACTAGTCAATGTCATTCCTTCCTTCTCACCCAAGTTTCCAAAAAGTTGTCTGTGCTAGTAGTTTTCGTTTTGCCCTGGTGGTTCACATCCAAATCAATCTTGACACACACTTCGATCTGAACCTCCTTACTTAGAGTGCTTTCCCTAGTGTCGTCCCGTACCATTTATCAAGAATGAATTGACTTCGCTGTAGTACCTGGTCCCTTTGACTACTCCCTGTACTTAAAACTGAGTCCTTCACTGGTTTTCCAGTTGGGATTTATTGTTTGTTTGTTTGTTTGTTTGTTTGTTTGTTTGTTTGTTTTCTTTTTGGTTTTTACCAAAATCTGTCTCCTTCTCAGGTTTGTTTTCATGTTATTCTCCTCCAGAGATTTATCTTCAGATATTTCTTGTTCTCACTTTTAATACTCTGTCTGGTGAATTTAATCTTCTTTCCTCACTTATGTTAACATAAAGTATAGTTTTAGTCTGGCTTCTGGCCTCTAGATTCTTATATCTAGCTCTACTTGAATGTCCCTTGGAACACGCAAATACAGCATATCCAAAACTGAACTCCATCGATATTTTCCCTTTAGTATCCACCATGTGGCTCAAGTCTGAAAGTCTGGAGTTGTCCTGTGTTCTGTATTCACCTTTATGTCTTCTGTGCCCTACTGTTACTCAGCATCCCCACTGTCCTTAGTGGAGACCGTGAACTGCTTTCAGCCTCTTAATTCACCTGCCTCCAGTCTTTCCCCACCTCCAAATTCTTCTCCCAACTGTCACTAGAGTGTCTTTTTAAACAAATGTAAGAATGTTATGTACCTATTAAAATATCTTCATGGCTTCCCATTGTGCTAGACTACCTTCCAACCTCCTCAGCTTTCTATAAAGATCTTCCATAAGCTGGCTGCACATATCCATAGTCTCCTTAGTTGCCATTTCACTCTCGTATAGCCACTCACGGATCCTGTGATTCTCTGATTGTGCAGAAGACTGTTTCTCATTATGTACTGATGCTGCTAGACTGATTGTCCTGTGCAGTCCTTCACCTAACTAACCTCATTGGTCCTTAAAATTTTAATCATCTCCCTTTTGATAGCCCTTCCTGACACACACACACACACACACACACACACACACACACACACATACCCCTAAACTGGATTAGCTGCCTTTTTAAAAATGTATTTTCATTAGCATTCTGTACTTTGTAGCTAACAACAATGCTGTATTTTCTTAATTGTCTGTCTCCTCACTATTCTGTTTCTCCTTAATACTGACATTATGCCTTAGTTTTCTTTCTCCTCTAGTGCTCAGAGATTTATGATTTATCACCAGCTATACACTTGCTAAAATGTGACAAAATCACTAACTCTCTGTATTGGGGGTTCTCCATTTATCAGATAAGAATTCTAGCAATATCTACCTCATAAGACTGTGAGGATTCATGAAATGTTACACGTGAGTAGATGTTTTAAAACTATAATGCACTTTAAAAAAGAATTCATATCAGAGCTCAGTCCTTGGTTATAGTCTTTAGTCAATACAAGTGTGTTTACATTTCTCACATATGTTTGGATTTCATAAAATTTTCATGTCTTAGAAGAAAATAGATCCAGCTAATCACTTTCACAGTCAGAAAATATGAATAAAAACAGAAGGCACTTAGCTGAACCATTACATTTGAAAATGGAAATGAAAACAAAAGCATGATAAATTAATTTGCTGGTATAATACACAAATATGGGTTTTAGCATATGTATATGATCTATCAGACATGTACATACACACACACACACACACACACATATATATATATATATATATATATATATATATATATATGATTTGGATGTCATTCTTTTGCAAATAAGTTGTGAAAATAACAGCCCGAAAGAACAGCTTTATATAGCGTCTTCCCTTACAGTCGTCTGTTTTTCTTCAGACTACACAGCTCTTAAAGTGGGAAATAAGGCAAATACGCTGCATTTGAAAGCTTTCTCTGCAGGATGACTCAGTCTTCTGGCTATATTGTTCATTCCGTTTCTTTTCCTTATAGAGCCACTAGGAGGTCAGCTTAAAGTTTTTAAAAAGTCAGTGTGCTCACCTCTCCATTTACTGCTTAAAATAAATGACAAAAGAGTTAAATGGTCATCCTCCAAGTGCTGTTCCATTCAGAAAACGACCAAGCAAAACACACTGTCACCTTTCACACCATATTATTGTACAGCCGGTAGCTTCAAGGTAAAATCTACTTTCTTGATTGATTAAAGCAGGTTCCTGTTTCTCTGCAGTCAGAGTCAGCGAACTGAAGTGGGAGCATTGGGTTCTTCTCTACCTCCTGTGTCACAGGGTATTCACTCAGGTCCGCTGCACTGAAGAAGCTTTAGAAGTCTCATTTTCAAGGGTCAGTCGACTCTGAGGTCCCTGGAGGATTCAGGAAAGAACTGTCTTTGACCTACAGTATGTTTTTTTTTTTATTATTCTTATTCTGGAGAAATGGGAAAAAAAACTTTTACAGCAACATGTTGAATGACAATTCTGGAGTATGGCAAGTTAGATTTCATGAAAGTCTAAGGAGGATGGAGAGGAGGAACAAGTTTTCCTTCACTTTCTTAGGTTCTGGATCTGAAATCCATAAATCAAACTGACAGAAGATTGACAGGAGAAACAGTTTATTATGTATGCATATGGGGGCCTTCACAGAAAAACAGGGAAAATCCAAAAAACCGGTCAGACCCAGGGGCTTATATAGAAGCATTGTAACAAAAGCACTGAATTTGTGGAGCAGTGAAAAAACAAAGGCTTGGGCCTTTAGGGGCAGTGTGTTGTGGGAAGGTAACTATACGGGGTGGGGGTTGGGAAACTAATGGAAGATAAGGGTTATTTAGTAAGGTTCTGTTTCTCCAGACTCCATGTTATCTCTGATGATGATTCATTCTCCCCTTCCTGGTACTGGGGCGGGGGGCTCCCTCACAGATGGAGATGCAGAGAGGGGGAGGGCAGAGTATCTTTCTTGTATCTGCTGCTTCTCAATTGTCTTCAGCTTAAAATAATCCTTGTGTCAAAGTGGCATATTTTGGAGGTGCATATTATGATCCCCTTTAAGGGTGTGTCTTATGATTCATGTATATATATATATATATATATATATATATATATATACAAACACACACACACACATATACATACATACACACACACACACACACACACACACACACATATATATATATATATAATTTTAACTTTCACCTGTGGTATGGAGCTGTAGAATTTTTAGTGTTCCCTCTTCCTGAAACCTGAAGATCATTGATTATTACAAGGCTCATTTAATATGCATGAAGATACCATTAATCAAACCCCTTTCTGTCCCAATTATCTTCCTTTTGTTTTTTCCTTGCTCACAACTTCAAGTGGCATATTTATTGCAAAGTTCCCGTACCATTATTACCTTATATTTCTTTTTAAAATGTCCAGTTATTTTTCCTAAAAATCATTTCAGAAGGAAACTTTAAAATAATACTTGCAGTGGGAAAACTATTACCACATATCATCCATAGAAGGTTTCCATAAAAACAAAGCAAAATAAAAATTTATCGTTTCCATCTGATTCTTTCCTACAGTTCCTGTTTCTCTGCTAAAGTTACCCATCTGAACCTGCATATCATCTTTCTGCTACATTAGAACTTTTAACATATTAATCATGGTTATTTAAAAAAATTATGTTTATTATTTTTGAGAGACAGAATGCGAGTGGGAGAGGAGCAGAGAGAGAGAGGGAGACACAGAATCCGAAGCAGACTCCAGGCTCTGAGCTGTCAGCACAGAACCTGATGCAGGGCTCGAACCCACGAACCATAAGATTATGGCCTGAGCCCAAGTCGGTAGCTTAACCGACTGAGCCACCCAGGTGCCCCAATCATGGTTATTTTAAATCCCTTATCATAGACTGCCAACAACTCTCGTCATATCTGAATCTAATTTTATTGATTTCTTTATCTTTTAGGAGTGTATTAATTTTTTTCTTTCCTTTTAGTATGCACTCTGTTTTCTTTAAAAAAAAAAAAGCCAGGTATCATTTGCAGGGTAGCATAGACTGACATAAATAGTTTTTATTCCTAGAAATTAGCATGCTTTTCCCCTACTAGGACTATAGTGTGGTTTGTAATGATTCATGCAGAGTCATTGTGAGCTTGAGGTCTGTGATTACTGTGGCTGCCTTCCATGCACCAGTCCTCTAACTCTTCTAGTGATGGTTGATCCTGGGGTGGTGCTGATTTTCTGGAGGGTTTGTCTCAATGTCAGCTCCCCCCTTAGCTTCAGGTCTCCCTTTTATACTGTACCTCAGAGGACTGTGTTTCTTACAGCTCCTCAAGCAGTATTCAGAGTTTGATTTTACTTAATTGTTGTTACCCTCATGGTAGGAGTTACGGGGACATTCTGTGACATTCTTCTCAAGGCTCACTGCCACAGTTTTCGTTCTGGCTCCAGTATTTATTCTCACCTCTTTACCAGCAGTAAAAGCTTCTTTTCTGTTCCCTTCTTTAAGATACCGTGGATTTTCATCAGTGACCTATGGGGGACAGCGTTTGTTGCCCTATTCTTGGAGATTAAGGCTTTCATTCCATAAGGAAGATAGGATAAGTGGGGTCCAATTCCTCATGTGTATCCTTTCCATAGGAGCTGCCTTCTTTCCCCCTGGCCTGTGCCAACAGGGAAGCTGTCTCAGGAGTCTCCCTCATTTGTCCTGTGAGCACCTCCATGATCATACGAGGTATTCAAGCTCTCAGGGCTACACTCAGTAGTGGTTGCCCTTCCTCTCAGTAATTGCATAATGGTGTTGTCAGCATAGAGCTAGGAGTATTGGTTTGGCAGATATGGGATATCAGATACTGGTTTGGCTGAAAAGTGTAGATTTGAGGTGTTCTTGAAGACTGTGTGTCTTCGAATGATGAACATTTTGATAAAAATGTGAGATGAAAAAAGGGCTGGTAATGGGCAAGGAAGATAATGGTTTAAATTTAAATGTTAAGCTGCAACACCAGGGGGAGTGGAAGGAGCTGGGAGACTTTTCAGCAATATCATCTGTTTCAGATGTATCAGGGAAGAAGAACTTCCTCTGCCCTTCAAGGTCCTTCTAGCTGGACTAAGAATCAAATTGACATGAGACAGATTACCAGGAGAAAATCAGATTGCATGGTGTACGTACCTGGAACCCACAGAGATATGAAATTCCAAAGACAGGGAGACAACATGATGCTTCTATGAGCTAGGAAGAGGGGTGGGGTCTCAGGATAGAAACAGGAGAAAGACCATTAGCAGAGAGATGAAAAGAGATGTTTGGAAAACAAAGGTTTTCCCTGTCAGGCAGATACATGTCTTAGGTAAAGAGGAATCTCTGTTAATAGTTCTCTTTCTGGTGTGAGCTGGCAGGTAAGGGGGAGGTAAAGAGCTTTTCCTGACTGTGCCGTGTTTTGATTGCTTTTAACTCAAAATGGTATTCATGCCAGAGTGGTGCGTCTTGGGGCAGCCTGCCCTTGGCCCGTACAGGTGTAATGAGCAGTTTCAAATTGGAGAATGCTCATGGACCAGTAGGAATTATTGACTGTGGGAACGGACAGGCCACCAGAATCTGGCCATGTTGCTGTGCACTGTGGCGAAAACAAGGCCACTGCCAAAACCTGATTACAAACAGGAGTTATAGGTAGACTTCGATAGGTGAACAGAACAGGTATTAGACTGAAAGATGTTCTTAGCAGTAAGAGTGAATGAATGCATTACGAGTTGAAATTCAAATACTTCATAGAACCTCAACAAATTGTATCTGCTTTTTTTTAAAAGTTTTATTTATTTAAGTAATTTCACACCCAACATGGGGCTCCCGCTCATGACCCTGAGATCAAGTCACATGCTCTTTCAACTGAGCCAGCCAGACACCCCGCCACTGCTTTTTTTAACACTCGAGAGTACCAGAAACGATAGCAGAAAAGTGTAAAAGTGTGCCTAACGTCTTTTCTGTAGTCTGAATTTTTGTGTCTCCCTAAAATTCACTCTTGTAACCCTAACCTCCAGAGAGAGTATTAGAAGGTGGGACCTTTGGAAGGTGCTTCAGTCATGAGGGTAGAGCCCTCATGGATGGGACTGGTGCCTTACAAGAGACCTTGTAAGAATCCCTCACCCTGCCTACTATGTAAGGACCCAGTGAGAAGGCTCTGATTGTGAACCAGGAAGAGGGCTCCTCTGGAACCTGACCGCACTTGCATCTTGATCTTGGACTTCCAGCTTCCAGAATAGTGAGAAATAAATTTCTGTCATCTATAAGACATGAATGGACAGTCTTCTCATCCCAGTATTACAGGCTCCTTTACATGACTGGAAATGAGTATCATATCACAGTCCTTTACAGCTATCATAGATCTAGTTGTCAGTGTTTAACATTTTTCTTAGTCTGGCAATAAATCTTTCCTCTGCTCACAGAAAGAGTTGTTTTGCTAAAGGTAAATACTCACTGGGAGAGTTTTTCCATTTTTTTTCCTTCTTCACGCATCATAATTTCCCCAAGTCAAAACTTTGAATAGTTGCAAAGGGAAACCTCCCAAGTTCCTTATTATACGTGGAAAGGGGCATAACAATTCATTAAAATCAAGTAAATAGAAAATTATAAATAAGAGTATAATCATGTATTCGTTACCCAGTAATAATTATTGGCTATGGGAGAACTTTATTCTGTTCTAATTGCTCTGTAGAGGGAAAAAATAGCCAAATTATTGAATAACTACATATTTTATCCTTCATTTGCCTAATCCCTCATGATTATGATCTCTCAGCCTTTTTTTTTTATCTTCTCATCTGAACTCACAAACTATACAACAAAAGAAAACCACACAGATACTCAGGTAATGGAAGGTAGAGTGGTTAAGATTGGTACATCTTTCTCGAAGCACAGGTGCAAAGTCATAGATGATACAGTGCTGTGAAACAGGCATGCAGTCACTTATGTGTTCTCTTAAAAATTTGGTAAAATAGATCAAAGATATAGAAAAACTATAAGGAATAATATAAATACTTAGGCACTCACATGCCAACTTGGCCAATTCTTGGTATTTTCCCCCATTTTTGGCATAAACATTTTTTTAGAAAAATACAGAAAGAGTTTAATTCCTATATTATTCCTTCCCAATATTATTTCTCTTGGATCCATATTAGGAAACATTCTCATCCAAATTTTCTCTTTTTTCTTCTAGAACTAGTTTTATTCTTTTGCTGCATATGTTTGTACTGATAAACAATTTGTATTTAGTTTGTATTTATATTGATGTATTGGAAACGAGTCACTAAAATGGAGACTTTAACATTACCATTTCATCATTAAAAGTACGTATCTGACTGCAGAATACCATCCCCTCATCAGGAGGCAGACATAGACTGGTGTTGGAGATTTAGACTTGAAATCAGAAGGCGTAAGTATTAGGCTGTGGCTAAAGGTGTGTGTCCTTAGCAAGTTCCATTAACTCTCTGAATTACAGAACTTTAGAAAGTAAAAGAGAAAATATGTACTTCTTGGGGTTTTGTGAAGATTATATAAAATATGATATACAGGAGTATTTGGGAAGCTTCTGTATAAAATATTTAAAAAAATTTTTTTAACATTTATTTATTATTGAGAGACAGACACAGAGCATGAGCAGGGGAAGGGTAGAGAGAGGGGGAAACACAGAATCCGAAGCAGGCTCCAGGCTCTGAGCTGTCAGCACACTCGAACTCACAAACTGCGAGATCGTGACTCGAACTGAAATCAGTTGCTTAACCAACTGAGCCACCCCGGCGGCCCTATAAAATATTTTTAATATAATGTATTATTATTCCATTGCTTCTCATCTCTTGCTTTTTATTATTCATCTTTATTTTTGTTTTAATTTTATTTTAGAAGTGGGGAGTGGCAAAGGGAGAGAGATAGAGAATCAATCCAAGCAGGCTCCATGTTCAGGCCCCAATGCGGAGCTCGATCCCATGATCCTGGGATCATGACCTGAGCCCAAATCAAGAGTCAGATGCTCAACCAACTGAACCACCCAGGCACCCCTAGAGTCTAAATAGTTCTTAGTAATTCTGTAAAATTGCCTCAGCTCATAAAATACTTTCTTAGAGACTATTTTTGGACCAACGAGAACCCTACCAGGGCCAGTAAATGATCGTAGAGAAATACAATTAGACGTATAGATACAACTTAACATTAAACCTTTAAGTCCAGCGTTACAATATTATGCAGAATGAAGGAACCTTCGAGATTATCTAATTCAGTCAATCCTATTTAACACATAAGAAAAAATACCGTGAGGGGTGACTTCTTTAAGTCACACGTAGAGTCTTTTTGAGTAGAAAATACATACTGGCTGAACTGTAACGATATCTCTTCCATCTGAAGTAATATTCTTTTCGTTATTTTTGTTTCCAACGTTAAAAGAGAGCTCAGCTTTTCTCTGTTGAAAATGATTCATGGTGAAGCTGCATTGCGGGAGCAAAGTCCTGATAAGAGATTTTCTCGTCTGCTCAAGAGGAGCCAGGGACTTACTCACACAGTTATTTAATATAAATATGGACTTTTCCATCAACTGTGTGCCTCTTTGTCATCGTCGTAAACTGCTGTTGCGTGTGCGTCGGTGGCAGAGTTTTTACTGATTCTGCTGTTGTTTTTCCTCATCTTAGATCAGGGCTCAGACTATTTGCTTATTCTGGAGGAGTGAAGGAGCCGGCTGATACATGCTGCCGGCAGCTGTCTGTCAGCCTTAAGATTGAAGGGGGTGTGCAGCTACAGGGCTGGGGCTCGAGCAGCTGTTTCGGCTGCAATTCACTAGGAGTCCAGGGAATGCATCTCACACTACCTTTCAGAGAAGTCAGCTTCCTATGTGAAAGCTCTGTAAATCCCAGAGAATCCAAAGGTGAAAAGGAGCGGGACCCATGATAATCATGCTTGATTCTTCAATCTGCGCCGGAACCTCAGGCTCACCCTTATTTATTCCACCCCTTCCCCTGGGCACATCCAAATTACTTAGGTTTCAGCTACACACGTTTATGCCGGACAGAACTGCCACACATCTGCTATGAAACAGCTCGCTGTGTATTGGTGCATCGTACAGCCCTGAAGTTGTGTGTTTTAGGGGAAGAGACGCCACACTGGAAGCCGAATGGCCAAGGTGACGGTCCTGGCTCGGTGACAGTTTTGCTGTGTGACCTCAGGCAAATAGCTTTCGATCTCGACCTAAGTTTTTTTCAGTTGCAAAATCAGGTGTTCAGATCATGGCTGAAGTTAGTTGTAGCTCTGATTCCATGATTTCTAAATGGGCAAATTTAGAAAATTTAGAAATTTAAGAAATTTCTAAGAGCGCAGCGTATTGAACACACACTTTGTTGGCTGGACGCTAGTTGAAGTCATTTACATGGATTAAATTATTCACACCTCAGAATAGCCCTTTGATGAAGTTAGTATTGCCATTGGTTCACAAAGGAGAAAATTAATCCTAAATAACTTCTTCAAGGTCCTGTTAGTAAGGGCAGAGCTGATACTCAAACCTACAAATCTCCAGACACTGTATTGAAGATTTTTCCAGAGTTCAGGTATCTTTATTTAAAATAGCACTCTGCTTAAAAAAAATAAAACAAAGAGTTGAGCCTATAGGATATGAAAAATAAATTGAGTTTTTCCAAGCATACACTTTGGAAGGCCGTTGTATACTATAAATAAATCATATGAACACAGTTGAAGAATGTAATACACAGCTGTCATGACTCCATATTGACAAAAACAACTGAATTTCCATGAAAATAAAAAGATTATATAAAACTCCAAATTTAGAGTGACTTTAAATATAACACGTACATTTTCCTCAGAACTCTCACGCTGAAAATCTGAATTTTCTATGCACTTACTTCCTTAATATGTTAAAAGTGTGTCGTGTTTTAATTAGATAAAAAGTAATTTACCACAAAACCCAGGATGAGCTTTAGACATGTGGATTTTTGCACCACGGCAAATGCTGACAGTGAGACCCATCCAGTAGCTCTTCTGAAACAACTTCATACTATCTTTTGCTTGCTCTTATCATGGCTAATTTTCAAATATGCCTACTAGCCTGTATATACTGAGTATTCCCTACTCTATAGGAAGTGGTCTTTATTCAATAAAGCATATTCCCTACTCTATAGGAAGTGATCTTTATTCAATAAAGCATATCATGTTTTCTCAACACACCCTGGTCTCTGACAGAATAATTTTCCATCCTTAGTCCTGATAATTTGCCCTGCCATGTTGCATAGATTGCACCATTGGAACATCGCCCACTGGTCATTCACAGCCCAGCATATGCCACCATCACCAAGAGCTAGGTGTTCTAGCAAGTTATTCTTCCATGGGTACCATAGAGTGCTTTTAAGTGAATGTGATTATTAAAAAAAAAAAATTAGAACAATTATTTTGTTTAGACGTTCTTCATAATTTCCACATAAACAAGCTTTAGCTATACTTTGGATTGCATGGTACCACTGTTTTTCCATCATTCATGATCATCCTATTATCAGGAATTAGAAATAGGATAGATTTTGACATCCCTATTTGGAAACTGAAGGGAAGATTTTTTAGAGAAGTCACTGAATGACTCAGGATCCCTGAGGCCATCTTTGCAGCATAAAACTAGAACCAAATGTCTTGATTCCTAAATCCCTAGTGCAAGTGTCTAAACTGAGTGACTTGTTCTTCTTCATTGACCTAGACCTTTCTCCCTTGCCTCAGCCAAGTGTGGGCGTTCATCAAAAATTAGTTATTTATTTTCTACAGACCTTTCCATTGTGTCCTTCGTCTGTCTCCATTGCTTCTGGTGTTTCTCAGGACTTCAAGACCTATTACTGTGTAATATATTAAGTATCTTGCTACTAGGCACTAACTCCTCCCATTCACTGCTCCTATTTTTCTGCCTGGGTGATCTTGCTATATTGTAAATCTGACTGTGATGCTTTGCTTGCTAGGCAATTTCCCATAACCTCTAGAGGCTATCCTCTTTAGACTGACAATAATCGTCCTGATTAACCCTGTGTATTTCTCCACTCACCATTCCCTGCACCTTGCAGACTTTATTCCAGCAATGGTGCAGCCTTACAGTTACCCCAGTGAATGCATCAGTGTGTTTCAGAGGCCCTTCACCCAGGTCTCTGAAATAACTTTCCCACTTTCGTCCTGATTCACTTTTAAAGAGCCAAATTAAGAATATTAAATTTGTGTTTTATACCTACACCCCCCATACGACTGCAACAGAACGGATCGTTGCTTCCATGTCTCCGCCATACTTTACGAATACCTTTATTAATATATTTATACATGACACAGTAATTATGTATTGTTCTGGATCCTCCCTGATGTCAATGAATTTTTCCTGTTAATATGAAGGAAGAAATTGCACTTAGATATTTTTAACAAGTTAGTCTAATCCTGCATAAAAGATTTTTACATTGGTTAGAAAATGTGAAGTTTGTTTTGTGTTTGCCTCTAAGTTATTAAAGTTTCTAAATAGAGCTTTATTCATTTAGCTTGAATTCAACAGCAAAATCATATTGCCATGGTAATATTTTGGAATATCCAATTTAACAAAAATGTTCTCTCCACAGTAGAAGTTTCTCTCAAAAGTCAGTTACTCTGGTAACTATAATTAAAGCTAAAATGTCTCACTTACTTTAAAGAGGTAGATTATATGCTTAATTTTTCCATTATGTGCCAGGTAGCACAACACTGGCAGCAATTATTTTTGTCTCTACAGTTGCTGACAGAGATGTTGCACAAAGGTACTAAAGGAGAAGTGTCAGTTCAGTCATATAATTGTTTATTTATTCTAGCATTATTGGATTATGGGCAAACCACAGTTTTCCTACCGGAACTTCCGTAGATAGAGTTCTTCACATTTTGCAAGGGCTTATTAAGGTACATTAGATGGTATGATGCATAAATTCACTTAATCAGACATACACAGACTTTCAATGTCTCAATCCGCTGATAGCAAATAAGTGAGGATTCTGGTCTCGATCTCTGCTCATTGTCGCTTCCTAACTGCCCTGAAGATACTTCACTTTCCCATGTCCTGATGGATGTAGTCAATTTCTCTCTCCCTCTCTATGTATTCATATATTATACAGATACAGACATATACATACATAAATACATGTATAATATTTATAAAACTCAATTGCTTTCTTATTATTTCTGTTATTTTTTCTTTCTACTGACACCTCAATTGATTTTCTCACATATGCCTAGAGAGCACTTATCTATCTAAAAGTTGTAGCCTATGGGTGCCTAGGTGGCTCAGTCAGTTAAGTGTCCGACCTCAGCTCAGGTCATGATCTCGTGGTTTGTGGGATTGAGCCCCGTGTCGGGCTCTTTGCTGACAGCTCAGAGCCTGGAGCCTGCTTTGGATTCTGTGTCTCCCTCTCTCTCTCTGCCCCTCCCCCACTCACACTCTGTCTGTTGTCTGTCTTTCTCAAAAATAAATAAACGTTAAAAAAAGTTGTAGCCTGCAGGATAAAACCCAAGGAGGAGTAAGAAAGGATGTGGATACTTAGCACTTCATGGAACATTCTGACTTAAGGAAGATAGGGTAAAGGGGACCTTCAGGGCTCTTTTAGGGTAGGATATAAAAAAAATGCTCAGGATGGAAACCCTATCTAGAAATTCAGAGTATGAAAAATGAAGTAGGGGAGAACTCTGACAGATGTCAAATATTTGTTCAAGGCTAAGTCAGCTGTTTACTCGTCTGTCCTTTGTTAACATCTCAGGACTCGGTACTTAGGGGAGGAGGTCCAAGGCAACATGGTGGAATGGCCCACATGGGTTGGAGGAGTGAGAGGCCAAATGGCACAGGCACAGCACATACATGACTTTTAAGGACAAACATGCATGAAATTATAAAGACGCTGCTTCAGACAAGAATGCTGAGCACATCTAACATGTATCAGGATACCGTCCTAGGCTCTTCTGCCGATGGGCTTTGTTTTCCCCTGAATATGTTAGTTTAGTAATAGCCATGCTGACACATTTCTGATAGACAGATGAAAGGACCACGGAGGAGCTGAGGTTATGTGCTTCCTTGCCTGGGTCTTTGTGTCTCTGGCCAAGTTGGGACGCTGTGATTAATATGAGATACAGATGTCAGCTGTGCAATCAGTGTCTGACTCTGGCTGCCTGACAGGCTGGTTTGGCTGTGAAGGTGACAGTTTCCACTTGCTTGGGTTTGTGTACGATCCTCCCCGCTCTACAGGAAGGAGAGGGTCTCTCTAGCAGTTCAGGGATCATACTCACTCCCCAGACTGTAAGGATGTGGAGGCCAGAGGTCAAGCTGTTGCTTATGGGATTTTTTTGGTAATGCTTCCAGCAACTAAAGTAGACGCTTAATGAAGTCTTGTTAAATCAATATAGACACATGTGAACCTTCTTCTGTTTTCACCTCTAACAAACTAATTTCCAAATGAGAGGAATAATTCATGTGATTTATTAAAAATGGATACAGATTTGGTTTCCAATGCTCTATCTGCCACTTAAAAGCTGTGTGACTTTATGACAAGTTAAATATAGCATTCTGAACTTCACAGTCTGCATCTGTAAAACAAGAATGGTAACACCTACCTGATGCACTGTTGAGATGATTAAATGAGATGATGCATAATAATTCTTCTGGCTCACAGTTGGCCCTTAATAAATGTTAATTATCCTTGTCTCCTTTTTATACTCCTTCGGTTGTGTACACAGCACAAATGTATTCAAATTAAAATAATGACGACCACAACAATAACAGTTACATTGTTTATTAGGAGCCCATATGGGGCTAGTGTTTTGTATATATCGTGTTGTTTAATTTCCCCGTTAACACTGTGAGGTAGATGTTGTTGTTGTTGTTGTTGTTGCTGCTGCTGTTGTTTTTATCCCCATTCCGTAGATAGGAAACTGAGGCATGAAATGATAGATTCAAATCCAGCTTTATCTGACCTTGTGTTCTCAGTGGCTCTGAGACCGTCCCCAGCGATACTGCTCTGTGTTACAGCCAGTCATCAGATTTTCAATATCAAACAACAAATGGAAAGCTTTCCAACTTCTCTGTGACTCTCACCAACACGTGGGCATGCACGAGGGTACAGAGACCCCCAGGCAAATGCACACAAGTGCACACGGGTGTTGAGTAACGCGGCAGTTACAGATAGAGGCATCTAGCCTCAGTGTTATTTCAGTTCTCACTAGAAGATCTGGGAACCTCTTAAATTTTTTTTTTCAACGTTTATTTATTTTTGGGACAGAGAGAGACAGAGCATGAACGGGGGAGGGGCAGAGAGAGAGGGAGACACAGAATCGGAAACAGGCTCCAGGCTCCGAGCCATCAGCGCAGAGCCTGACGCGGGGCTCGAACTCACGGACCGCGAGATCGTGACCTGGCTGAAGTCGGACGCTTAACCGACTGCGCCACCCAGGCGCCCCTGGGAACCTCTTAAAGATGGGGCTCAGTCACTGATCTGCCAGACAGTAATCCAATTTTTTCACAAGTACAAAATACTTTGCTTTCAGCTCTGTCATCTCATCCTCTAGAAAACTGGATGATTGACCACAGAGCTAGGCCCTGGTGCCACACTCACTAACTACACTGTGTAGTCATCTCGAAAAAGCTTGTAGTTTCAGGTAAGTCTGAAAAATTAGAGGCTTGGTAAGGAACAACAGCAAAAACATCTCTTGTGCCGTGTTGTGCTGTCATCTCTCACTAAATAGCGGGATTCTCCTGCTCTAGTTAGCCACGCCTGCTGCCTCTCCCTCTCTTCTGAGCCCCCAAACCTGTCTGAGTTCATGGCACGCCCTTGCCCTTGAGTTGCCACCACCTTTCAGGTAAGTACAAGGCAAATCTGTGCAAGAAGAAACATAATTCCGGTTAGAGTCCTACCACTCCCTGTCTTTGCCAGGTGTCTTTTTTGCCTCTGTTCCTGGTGTCCTCAGATATAATTGAAAGGTTAATGGAATTAGTTCTAAGACCACATCTGATAAGTTTTATTTTTCAAGCTCGAACCCCTCTACACAGCTTCCCCCATGGGCCCCCCAGTTCCCATCACCTGTCACTGTCCTCATCAATTCTTCACCCTACCTCAGTGACCGGTGACCACCTCTGTCATTAACTCGATGTGATTCCCTTTCCTTCTCTGTCAAAGTTTCCTTTTAGCGTTGTGACCTTTTATTTTCAGCTTCCCCACACAACCCTCTAATTTGTCTGTGGTGCTTATTTTAAGCATCTGTGATATTCTGAAAACTCTGGAGACTAAATGTTCAAGTATGGGCTATAACATCATACAAGAAGGCTCAGCAGTCAAAAGAATTTTGGCTGATCCTACTTAACCATGGCTATGCCTAAAATCCCATGAGCAGACAGAGCACCAAAAGCAATAGTACCTATAGGAGCATGGAGCTTTAAAGATTTCTACACATTTTATCATTAGATCATTTAGTACAATATAGGGGGCAATTTTTTAATATGAAGGGGCACTTTAGAATATACTGAAGTCGAGGAAGCAGAAATGAAACAACCATCATCAAAAGATATCTTTGGAAATTTTACAATCTGCATAGTATATTCAATATCTATATATAGATATACTTTTTTTTCTTTTAGTTATGACTGTGTAATGTAATGAGAACACCATGGTGATAGTTACCAAAAAATCTGGGCTCCCGTCTCAACTCGCCTTGTTTTAGCTTGTTTTAGTGGGACTCGAGGCACTTTAATTCAATAAATTTAATAAGTATTTTTACTGCCCATTCTGTGAGAGAAATATGTTATGCTACATACTGCCAAAGATAAAGGGAAGCTCACACAGTCCTTTCTCTCAAAGCTTTTACATTAAATTAGAAGGAGGGAAAGAAGTCCCATCTTCTTCCTGCGATGGTTGAAATGCATCATTTCAAATATACCTTCTAGCATCTTCAATCTAAGAGACAAAATGTAAAGAAGAGACCACTGTTCTTTTGTTTTTGCTTTTTAATTTATTTTTTATCGTTCCTGAGGTGTATTTCTGTGTTATCTGTGCATTTGTCCGTTTACATTACTGGGGGAATCAAAGCTCCTATAGGAGCCAGATTCTTTTAACCTGAAAAACTGCTCTGACGGTCCTCCTAAATCCATCTAACTACCTTTCCATTGCGTTATTCTTGATTACAGGCAAATTCGTGTGAGTATGTGGCCCGCCTCACACCCATCCTCAACGTGTAGGGAAAGACTGTGTCTCTGGACAACAGTATCATCCTCGTTTGTAGCGGCAAACCTTTGGCCACTGTCTCCAGGCTAGGTGGGCATACAGACTATATTTTACATCTACTTCTGGAGACAGGACTCAGTTAAACAAGCGTTCCACATGCCAGTGAGAACGAGCAGAACTGAAGGTTTTCAGTATCACCACTGCCGAAAACACAGTTAAAAGTAGCATCTAATCCCCCTTTCTCAGTTGCTTCTCAGTTACTTTCTGACACCCTGTTTTAAAAATATTGGAACCTCAAAATAGTGTTAATTCTGAAAGAGCCGCTCTGACTTCCAAAACTGTGTACTTGCTCTCTTCTTAAGTTATACTACTTAGAAGAAAGAAATCTGTGTTAAACAGACACGCTGGGGATTGTAGCGGCGGGAGTGGGGCTGTACGGAAAAACTGCCTGGTCTCCACGCCAGGAAGCCAGCCCCCGATCCTCCTAAGGAAAAAAAAAAAAAAATGAGAGAACATTCTTCTTGCTTTTGCCGCCAGCCTCTGGGACTATACTTGGTGAGAAGTGAAATTTGCCAGAAAGCAGACACGTCCTCAGATTATGCCATGACTTTTCCCTGCTGGTGGAAATCTACATCCCTCTCAGCACAGTCACACCCTTGGAAGGAAGATTCACAAAGGCGGCCATCTGTCAGGGAAATGGATGCCCTGTGTTTACTCTCAAACTCCTCCTCCTCCCAGACTTGCCCTTGAGATGCTTCCCCGTCTGGGGTGTGCTGCACTTGGCTCTGTGGCTGCACTCGGATTGCATTTCATGTGAATTTATATGCCAAGGCTTGGCGTGATGAGCTCCCATGATTTTGTGGTCCTCCTGACTGGATTTGAATCCCCTGTCTTGCCACTTACTATCAGCTGCATGGACTTTGTCTATTATTCAGCCTTTCTGAGCTTCAGTTTGCTTACGTGCAGAGTGAGCATCAGAATGCCACGTGTGAGAGTGATTGCTAGAGTTCGGGGATGGGCTGTCGGTGGCGTGGCTGGAACCTCGCCTGGCAGATCGTTCACACTTACTGAATGTTTCTAGCTGTAGGCATTCTGTTGATGCCCGTGTCTGGAAGGATCAAGTGGCTTAAGGAAGGCATCACTGGTACCATCACCACAGGCTTCAGGAGAATAGGAAGCACTTGGAAGGTGATGATCTCTCTAGCCTCCCCTTTGCCAACTCATTGAGGCAGAACATTGGGGATGAGTAAGGCCAGCCTCAGAGATGAGGACAATTCATCACCCAGCACCAGCAATTCCGCCTCGGGTTAACAGCCCAGGCTGGTTGAACAATGCGCCACATAGGCAGAGGCAGTTCCTTTTTGTAAAAAAATTTTTGTAAAGTTTAAGTATTTATTTTGAAAGAGAGCGAGTGGGGGAGGCACAGAGAGAGAGAGAGCGAGACAGAGAATTCCAGGCAGGCTCCAAACTGCACAGTGAGTGCCGAGCCTGATGCGGGGCTCAAACTCAGGAACCGTGAGATCATGACCTGAGTGGAAGGCAAGAGTGTGATGCCCAACCGACTGAGCCACCCCGGCAGAGGCCGGGCCCCTTGGCAGAACTCCCTGGGCTAGCAGGCCACTGTATTTATCTTAAGAAAATCTCTGAAAGCATTCGGATTTTGAGAGTCCACACTGCCTCAGCAACACAGCAGCTCTTAGAACCATGTTCTGTTCTATAGAGCTCAAACATTCAATTCCATAAGTTACAAAATGTTCACTGTACAGAAATTTTCCCCAGTGGTGAGATGGTAGAATATCATGATGGAATTCTAGTAAACTTTTAATTGGCAGATGAGAACTCTTGATTTGTTTCAAATGGGGCATTTACCTCCCAGTAACATGATATGTAGAGACATCGAGTGGAATGTCAAGTGGCCCTCCAGCTTAACGGGTGACAGGAGGCAAAGGAAGTACTTTGGAACATGAATGTGATTGTTGTCTTCAAGATACTCCCATTTAGGACTTGATGCATTTGTTATTAGACAAGGAAGAATTATCTTCTCTGGAAAAGAAGGGTTTCTTCATTTTCTGAGGAAAATAAGTAATCACCAGATGTAGTGCTTTCATATTAAATGTCTCAGTTGATATCAGACAGCCAGCACCTGGGGAAGGCCAACCATGACGGCATATGATGGCTCCAAATAGCACAGATAAATTTAGAATACTCACTCACGAAAAGGGCTCTGGCTCTTGTGTTCACGTTCTAAGCGGAAAAGTATTGCACACTAGCGTCCATTGGTCTCTGCGGAGTCGCTCACATTTCCTTTCTCTGCCTGTCATCTCCCTTGATCCCAGCCTCTTGCTTCCCTACCAAGCCGCCTGCTCAGTCACTCACATCTTTACCTCTTCTCATTCTGTCTCTGAATGTGCATAGCTGTTATAAGTTCACTGATACGTGTGTTTGTTAGGTTTTCTCTGTGGGTTTATACACACGTGCATAGGTGTCCCGATTTGTAAGTAGATTTCAGAAATCTCAATCTAGAATTGGGTCGCAACCTGAATCTTGAATCCCTTCCATCCCTTAACCATACATCTCTGGCGTTGTTTCATATCAAGTGGGAGAGTAATCCCTCTTGAAGATTAAGTTTGCATAGTTCACTTCTGATGGGTTTCGGAGCAAGGTGCTTCCCTCTCCTTGTTCTCTTATCTCTCTCTCCTTTGTAAAGTAAGCAAAGGAGAAGAGCACTAACACATTTAGGAACAAAGAACCATGTGAATTTTTACTGCAGTAATGTCTTCACAACAGTAGGAACCGTGTGTATCACAGATGTATCAGTTATGGTATTGCGACATAGACAGAGAGGCAATATAACCATTTATTACCTCCACCACGAAACAAAGCATCACAGACACCTGAGGTTGAGCGGGACCTTGAACGGCCATTGTTCCATTCCAGCTTTTCTGACCGAAAGGCAGCTCTGTCCACTTAGTTCGGTTATTTCACAGAATTGGTGATACCTGTCAGGCACACCAAAACTACCTTTAATTATGTGAGAACGTAAAGGAATATTCTAATTCTTAAATTGTTTGAATGTTTCTATTAATACTAAGGAGTCTCTTATTATCCAGAATAAAAGAGAAAGAATAGCATTATACTATCTAAAAACTTAAATTGAGCACCTACCATGTGCCAGGCATTTTTATGTGCTTTTCTTCTCAATATTCAATCCTGAAAACCATTCTACACAGCGGCGTGATGGCTGAAAGTTAGCATAGCTAAGTGACTCTCCTTATGCTGTGTACTTATTAAGTGGTGGAGTGAGAATAATAACTATAACCTTTCTGTCGGTAGCCGTCTATTAGGGTAGGAGTACAGTGGGTACGGAAGTGAATTTCCTGTAGTTTTCTTCCCTTTCTAGACCTTACTAAGATGTTAGTAGAAATGAAATCCTTTTCATCTTTTGTTCTCAAGTTAGGACTTTAATTCCCTGAATTCAGGATCCATATAAAATTCAACTTGCTGTCAAATATAATATATAGATATATATATATATATATATATATATATATATATATATATGTATATATATATATATTTGAATAAAAGTATGTTGATGTTAACTCTAACTCAGTTTCTTGAAGTGTGCTTTATATCTCTGCTTTCCTTCCTTCTTTTCTTAATTCATTTTCTTCTCTTACTTCTTAGTCTTATATAATCTCCTTTCCCTAACTCAGTTTTCAGCTATGCTGTAGGAAAGCATCAAATGCATTGAAACACAATGCCTGTAAGTTTTAAAAAGCAACCGTTGGGAATAAGTTCTTTTGTTGTTGTTGTTCCTCTAAAAACATCTTGCAAAATAAAGTATATGAATACTAAAAATTATGCTAATAAAATTTGTTCAATATGTAGAATATTTCTAGGATTACCTTTCATTTCTAGGGAATAGAGTTTTAAATTCTAGCTACCTATGTGCCTCTCTTATTTATAAAGTGCCTACTCTGTGCTAGATTATGTGTGTGGGTCAGAATATAAAAAATGAAGACATTGTTCCTACCTTCAAGAAAATCAAGGTTGAATGACCTTAATTTAAGAGGATTGGGTATATGTTGTCTGGACGTGTGCTCCAACTATTGTATCACTGTATTAAAAATGCTCTGATAGATGTGGCACCTGGGTGGCTCAGTTGGTTAAGCATCTGACTTCGGCTCAGGTCATGATCTCGAGGTTTGTGAGATCAAGCCCCGCGTCTGGCTCTGTACTGACAGCTCAGAGCCTGGAGCCTGCTTTGGGTTCTGTCTCCCATTCTCTCTGCCCCTCCCCCGCTCATGCTCTGTCTCTCTTTCTCTCTCTGTCAAAAATAAATAAACATTTAAAAAATTTTTTTAAAGTGCTCTGATAGAGATTACGTAAGTGTTTTGAAAAAAAATGGATAATGACATCTCATTGAGACTTCGAGTCAGGTGAGTTTTCCTAGAGAAGTTGGTATAAGAACCAACAGTGGTAGTCGGTTCCATAGAAAAGAAAAGAGAGAAGAGGAAGTTAGCAATTGAATAACTTTCAAGGTCCATTCTTCTACAGTTCAGAGTTAGACTTACCTTAACCCAATCTGTTATTTTTCTGAACTAGCTTCTTTAAAGACATGCAAAACTGGGGCTCCTGGGTGGCTCATTCAGTTGGGCCTCTGACTTTGGCTCAGGTCATGATCTTGTAGTCCGTGGGTTCAAGCCTTGCGTTGGGCTCTGTGCTGACAGCTTAGAGCCCGAAGCCTGCTTGAAATTCTGTGACTAACTCTCTCTGATCCTCCCCCACTCATGCTCTCTCTCTCTCTCTCTGTCAAAAATAAATAAACATTAAAAAATTTTTAAAAAGACATGCACAAACCATTTCTATTATTACTATTTTTGTTCTTCTAGTTTGTAAGATTGTAAATGAATTCAACACATAATTTTTTAAAATTTTGGCCCAACTGCCAAATTCTCTCCAGCTAAGTGAAATAGTGGAGTGGCTTCTGATTTTGTAGGGTCTTAATTTTTGATAAATTTTTTAATAAAG
This sequence comes from Lynx canadensis, assembly GCF_007474595.2. NCBI lineage: Eukaryota > Metazoa > Chordata > Mammalia > Carnivora > Felidae > Lynx > Lynx canadensis. Next base: position 151,651,132 of record NC_044304.2, read on the forward strand.
TTCTGCTCCCTTAAAGTCTGAACCAGTCTAACAAAGCTTTGCCTAGTGCATATCCATGACTCTCTTTATTGAAAAGACAAGATTTGTAATTAACATGCCAACAACTATTGAAAACAGATGCTCTATGTTAATTGAAAATAATTTCTTCTCTTAGAGTGGTTAACCACACTTCCTGAAATTTGTATATACCATCCATTTGCTCCGAAATGTGTTTTTCACAAATAGAATACAAGTGGACTCCAGCCCAGCTTGTCCCAAATGATAAGTTACAAATTAGTGTATTCCAGATTAATGTGACATTGAAGTCCATATAAATAAACATTTGTTATTGCACTGTTAACATGATTTAGATTTATAATCTTTAAAATGCAAAACCAGCATGGAACATTTGCACCAACTTTATCTAGTTTAATACCATAACAAGTATAATTAAAGCCTAAACATCCATATTAATGAGGAGCCTGGGGTTAGATAATGGATAAGGAGAAGGGAAGAAGGCAGAAAACAAAATAAGAATTGATCTATTTGGCTGCAGATGTCCAGCTCCTGAGAGATGAGCTCATCTTGATCTTTATGTCTATTGAAATACTTCGTACGTTTTACCTAACACCAAATTGGATCTTTGTCCGTGTTCTATCACCAGCCGTATGTTTGAACTTGGGAGGGTCATTTCTTTTTTTTCTGTAACTGCATTGGGTAATCTCTTCATTCTCTTCCTGTGTAACTGTGTTTAATTTTGATCTGTATTTCCTGTTTGGAAGATCATTGGACAGGTTCTGTAAAGTGCTAAGCTACCACCAGGAAGTGAGCCAAGACCCTGGCCTACAGAATCACTCTTTCAAGACATGGGAAATTATCCTCTATGTCTTGCAAATGCACCGAAGTGTCAGATAGGTTTGTACTTATGTCCCCTGTTTATGGGACTGGTTGCCTGGAGCATTGTGTTATCCTGTATCAATTCTAAGATCTGGATAATAAGTCTTGGGTCTGCTAGAGCGTGTGGTAGCTGAACTTAAACTCCTGCATTAAGCAGAGACTTGGAAGATAGGAAGTAACCGGGCCCTGGATCATTAAACAATCCCTTCCCCCAGCACCTTGCAAAAGCAAAGTCAGATCCTTGTAGGATTCCCATGCAAATAAAGAACCACCAAGTGTGAAATCACAAAGATCAATTAACACACAAGGGAACAAGTTGTATAATTCAGTTAAGCAACATTCATAGAATTTCACATGTTGGAATTATCAGCTACAGGATATAAAGCAACTGTGCATGAAATATAACAAATTTGGAGGAAAGATCTATGAGATAAGAAATAATGAGAAAAGAAACTGATAAAAATTTCTTTAAATTTAAAAGATATGGTTATGTATCTAATTTGTAGGGGACAACCAAGGGGCAAAAGTAAAATGCTGTTAAGCTGAATTTTTTTTTAAGTTTTTAAAATTAAGCTGAATTTTAAGTGAAACAGGAGTTTATCTGCCTCATTAAGCAGAGGTTTGGGTTTTAGCAGCCATGACAGTAAAGAGACATGGCTTTACCCTGACCACATGGAAAAGTAGACTAAGAAACCTGAATACAGTTAGGAATTTGAAGGGTTACTTAATGAATAAACGGATTGATAGAAAAAATATATATACTTGACAGAAATGAGAAATAAGAAGGAAACATTTCTTTTGCCTTGGGTCCTCTAAAAAATTGAAACCATAGCCTACTTTCCTTCAAGGAAAAGAAACACAGGTCAATAAAATTAAAGTGAGCCTGAATTGGTAGCATTTTGGAGTCCTCATAAAACCTAATACAAATAATTTCTGAAAGGTACACACCCTCAGCCCAGGGCTCAGTGGATTCTCACATATTAATTCCCAGTGAATATGACTTAAGAATCCAAAATCAGTTTTTAAGAGTCTCTTACAGTTTGGCTCCCTCCCTCTCTAACTTTTTTTTCCCCCTTCCTCTCCCCCATGGTCTTCTGTTAACTTTCTCAGGATCCACATAAGAGTGAAAACATATGGTATCTGTCTTTCTCTGTAGGACTTATTTCACTTAGCATAACACTCTCCAGTTTCATCCACGTTGCTACAAAAGGCCATATTTCATTCTTTCTCATTGCCAAGTAGTATTCCATTGTGAGAATAAACTGAGGGTTGATGGAGGGTGGGATGGAGGGGAGAGTGGGTGATGGGCATTGAGGAGGGCACCTGTTGGGATGAGCACTGGGTATTGTATGGAAACCAATTTGACAATAAATTTCATATTAAAAAATTATAACTATAACACTCTGTATCACAATCTTTAAATTCTCTGCATATCTAAGGTATATAACAAATAAAGATGTATGTGAGAATCTTAAAAAAAAAACAAAATCCCAAATCACCATACATACTAGGAAATAGCTCACATTGACCAAAAATCAGTGTAAATATCATGAATGGGGGAAAAACACAATTCACTGTCAGCCACCCAGAATACCACATGATGAAATATCAGAGATAATGCATAACTACATTAAAAATATGTAAAGAAATAGGGGACAGCTGGGTGGCTCAGGTTGGTTGAGCATCCAACTCTTGATTTAAGCTCAGGACATGATCTCGCAGTTCATGGGTTCGTGCCCCATGTCAGGCTCTGTGCTGACAACACGAAGCCTGCTTGGGATTCTCTGTCTCCCTCTCTTTCTGCTCCTCTTCCCTCCCTCTTTCTCTGGCTTGCTGTCTCTCACAAAAACAAATGAACTTAAAAAAATACTTAAAGAATCAGAACAAAAGAAAGGAACAAAGATCATTGAAAAGTAGCAGATAGTTACAAAAACAAGTAAACAAAGCTTAATTCGTGAAATTAAAAACCTCAATGAATTTGATAACAATGTAAAATAAGATATAAAGAGAAAATTAATAAACTATGTGAATAAATTACTCAGAATTAATCAAAGAGATATTACTGGTTGGAATGCAAGATGATATAGCCATTTTGGAAATGTTTTATCAGTTCCTCACAAAGTAGAACATATACTTACCTTACAACACAACAGTACTACTCTAAGGTAGATACTTGAGAAATAAAAAAGGTTATCAAAATAGAAACCTGTATGCAAGTGTTTTTAATGGCTTTATTCAGACTCCACAAAACCTAGAAACAATCAAACTATCCATCAATAGGTAAATACATCATTGTGATAAATACGTATAATAGAATGTTCCTCAGCAAAGACACAAAGTACTGATACCTGCAACAATGAATCTCAAATGCATTACGCTAAATGAAGATCTGAATTTAAAAGGCAATATGATTTGTGTTTCCATTTATATGACATTCTTAAAAAATCAAACTATAGGAGCAGATAACATATCAGTGTTTGCTAAGGACTAAGGGTGAACAAACAGGTTGACTACAAGGAAGAATAAGGGTTAATGAAACTTTTACACGTTTTTATTGCAGTGGTGGTTATGTGACTAAGAACTCATCAAAACACATAGGACTTGCACTATATAAAGGGTGAGTTGTGCTGTATGTAAGTTAGGGAGCAAAAAAAAAATTTACAGTATGAAATAAACAACAGAAGTCAATGAGTTAGAAAGAGGATGGCTACATAATAAATAATAATTCATTAAGGAATTAAAATGGATAATTAATCCATTTAATTAATCCAATTTTTAGCTAAGTTTTAATAAAGATGCTCCATATCCAAATTTGCAGGATATAGCTAAAGCAGTGTTTCTTGTGTGTGGTTTTATGTTTTGTGTGTATGTGTGTGCACGTGTGTTTAGAACAGAGCAAGAACAAGGGAGAGGGGCAGATGAGGAGGAGGAAAGAGAATTTTAAGCAGGCTCCACGCTCAGTGCAGAGAGTGATGTGGAACTTGATCCCATGACCCTGAGATCATGATTTGAGCCAAAAGCAAGAGTTGGACTCTCACCTGACTGAGCCACCCAGACGCCTCTAAAGCAATGTTTCAAAGAGACTATAAAAATGATAGAGAGAGAGAGAGAGAGAGAGACGACAGATAGGTAAGATTCTAGAATAAAAGAAATGGTAACATTAATGAGTTAAATGTCCAGTTCATCAAGTTAAAAAAAGGAAAACAACCCAGGGTACCTGGGTGGCTCAGTCGGTTAAGCATCTGACTCTTGATTTTGGCTCAGGTCATGATCTTACGATTCCTGAGATTAAGCCATGCAAAGGGTTCTGTGCTGACAGGGCAGAGGCTGCTTGGGATTCTCTCTCTCCCTCTCTCTCTGCCCCTCCCCCACATGTGTGAGCTTGCTCACTCTCTATCTCAAAATAAATTAAAAAAAACACCAATGACAGCAGGAAGAAGAAAATAAATATAGGAACATAAATTAGAGAAAGAAAAAACAAAGCTAAAGTAAAACATATTCCACAAACCAAATGTTAAATTCTGTGAAAACATGAAAGGACAGAAATGTTAGTAGAATTCTCATTCTCAGGACGTCCTTCCACATGCCATTTGCTGAATCAGCTTAACTTTTCTCCACCACTCATGACTTTGCCTTTGGGAAGGTGAAATTACTTAGTGCATTTTTTGTAATGTTTGTTTATTTTTGAAAGTGTGTTGGGGCGCCTGGGTGGCGCAGTCGGTTAAGCGCCCGACTTCAGCCAGGTCACGATCTCGCGGTCCGTGAGTTCGAGCCCCGCGTCAGGCTCTGGGCTGATGGCTCAGAGCCTGGAGCCTGTTTCCGATTCTGTGTCTCCCTCTCTCTCTGCTCCTCCCCCGTTCATGCTCTGTCTCTCTCTGTCCCAAAAAAAAAAAAAAAAAAAAAAAAAAAAAAAAGAAAGTGTGAGTGGGGGGAGGGGCAGAGACAGAGGGGGACAGAGGATCTCAAGCGGGCTCTGTGCTCACAGTGGAGAGCCCATTGCGGGGCTCGAATTCACAAACTCCGAGATCATGACCTGATCTGAAGTCAGAGCCACGCAGGCGCCCCTATTCAGGGCATTTGAAAGGAGTAGCTGGCTATAGTTAGCCAGTGTCTCTCTGTCTGTCTGTCTGTCTCTCTCTCTCTTTCTCTCTCACTCATTTTTGTCCTGAGCTTATGGACACAGTAGACAAGAAATTAAGAAGTTGTGAAAATACTGGAAAATAAAGTCATCAAGTTCAAAATACATGATAAAGGAGAGCTGTTATTACACAAATGCACTCTGTAAAAGAGGTAGCGTGCATGTGTGACTTTCCTCTACCTCCTGCCATTTTCTGAAAATGCATGTGCCCAAATGAATGTCTTGATGGACACTTTAAATTCGTAGGTCATGGATTCTGAATTACTTGAATGATGGCAAGGCTAAAGAAAGATTTTCTCTATTTATGCTCTCTCAATCAGTTCCCATTGAGAATGCGCTGTGATCTTCAGCAACTCCAAATACTGGCTTCTGGGAATGGAATTTTGCTTGAGATAACTTCTCTAGGCCCTACGGATTTTGCACTTTTGGTGGGTGTGGAGTTGGTGTCATCATATTCTTAGATGTCCTATTAATGATTTAGGTTCTAAAAATGAGCAGCCTCAGAGACTTGGCATCGATTGATTTAACTTCCAAGGACCCAAAGGAGTCCTACCCATTCGTGTGGGAGGCTGTCCAGTACAGGAAAACAGCCTCAATAAAACCATATTGAGAATTTATTACACCCTAGGCATTCTTTTAACAACTTTACATATATTACTTTATATAAAACTAACATCAACTTCATGAGATGGATAGGATGATCATTTTCATCTTACAGATTGGATATCTGAGAGACGAAGAGATTTCAATAACTTATCCATAGTTGCCCAGTTATCAAGTAATCCCCACAGAATTTCAACTCAGGCAATCAGATCCAGACTCTGTGCTTTTATCCCCTGGTTTTGACCACATAGACAAATGCAACTAAGATTTGAAATTGAGCAGAAATGAAAAATTTTAGTGGTTTAAATTTCTTCAGATTATTAACATATAAGGACAATATAATTTAATTTTCTATCTATAAATCTTTTGATCTTTGGACTTTGACTTGCAAGGGGATTTAATAGTTGATATTTTTTCTCCCAGGGAGTTTGATGATGTCAGGAGATTTATATTCATATCTAAAGCATCTCTGTGCTGCTGGAATTTTATCATTACAGTGTCTTTATGTAGTTTACTATTGAAATATATGTATGATGTCATTTGGTCTCATCGAGGACTTTTGAAAAAGTAGCTGGACATAATTTGAGAAGGGAAGTAGAATCAGGAGTGACTTTTCAGCCTTGAGTACAGAGTGGCCTTGGAGATGATTTAATTAGTGCATTATTCTGACCCATATCCAAGAAGAAAGCCAAATGAGAAGTTGTTAAAAGCAGAGTAGCATCAGGAAGGATTATTCTGATGGACAGCTCATCTCTTCCCAGGAGGGAGATAGCACATTCCCAACTAGCCATATCTTTAATGGTTAAACCAGTGAGTTAAGAGAGCCAAACCTAGAGAATATTGGAAGTGGTGATCCTTCTGTCTTACTCCTGATGGTCACGTCCATGTGAGAGAAGATCCTTTGGCATAATTCTTATGTGCTTCTTGTCTACTTATTCACTGTACCCCAAAGGGGGTGCAATACCCTGTTTGGTGAGACTGGAAGGAGAAAGTAGGCATTTGTGGTCAGCACATCCCTTTATTTCTAAGGAGCCAGCAGACGGCAGGTAATATACGTTGTGTTTTTGGGTCTCTGGGAGTAGCTTCATCTAAGGGATAAAGGCCTGATCCTGTCCAATATTGGGCCTTTTCATCCTACGATCCAGTAATAGGAAGTCCACTTTCCTACAGATAAAAGAAACACTGCTTGGTATCAGCATTAATATTTCAAAATGTTTATTTTGTGTCTTATTTTTGAAGTCATCTAGTACTCAGGCAAGAAAAAGGAGAGCAAGTAATAACATAACAACAAACTATTGGCATGATGGATGAATAGATAGATGGGTGGAGGGAGGGAGGGAGAGAGAGACGGAGACAGCAAGAAAGGGAGAGAAAGACCATTTGTAAAAGGATAACAGAACCAGAATCTTGCTGATTTGTAGCACAGAATCACAGAAACCCTCAGGCACCCGGAACCTCACCTTGGAGAGATCTAACAGGGAGAGTGCTCTGGGGCTTGAGACAGTAGAACTGGTTGGATGTTTGCATAAACATTTCAGTGGGGTAATGGCTCCATTCTCAAACCACCGGAAAATGAAAGTTGAGAATGACAGATAACCAGATCTGTGGGCACCAAACATATGTGAGGCCAAACGTAACATGTGCAAAACAGAGGCATTAAGTGGAAATCTCCTTCTTAGAATGTAAGTCCCCCGTACTCCTCAGTCCTACTTGGATTCAAGAAAATTCTGGTAGCTGAGCTTGTTCCTCCCAAGCCAGAAATTAGGTGTTTCCTTTATGGGAAACTGATCAAGTTAAGAAAACAGTAATAATAAATCTGTCAAGTGGGGATTACCCAGTTAAATGGATGGTCCACATCACTCTGTAGTAAAGCCAAGCACTGAAAAAAAATCTGCCTCCAAATAACTTGTGTTATTTCACTCTTAAACAGGAACAGACAGCTAAGAACCATTAAATATTTAAAACAAACATATAACATTAAAATACAGAGAAATCAAACCAAAAGCAGGAAAAAGGAAATAGGAAAAAATGAAGAGAGTAGGAAAAAAATGCATATACACACACAGAGGGAGAGACAGAGAGATAAGAAAAGATAAATTTCTTCTGTGATTAACATTAATATTAAATCACTTCCATAAAAAAGAACTGAAATTACAAACCAGGATATTTAGAAAATAATATAAAACAACTCTCTGCTTTTCACCCACATCTTAGAAATTATAAATATAATTTCAGAAATGAGAAGGCTAATAGAAATTTTGGAAAATAAAGTTTTCGAAATGTACTAAAAAGTAGAACAATGGCCACAAAAATTAAAAGATAGATGATAGAAAAAGTAAGATAATAAAGTTAAGGAATTAGCCACCAGGTCTAAACATAGGCAGTTTCTGTTGATGAGACTAGAAAACACAGAAGATAGGAAATTATCAATGATAATTCAAGGGAAATGCTGACAACCAAAAATAGCAATTCGCTGATAAAAACCACCTACCACATGCCCAAGCTCATAACAATAGAACAGACTCATACTGACACACATTACTGTAAAACTTGAAAAACAAGGGAGTAAGAGATTATCAAAATTTTCAGAGGGGGAGAAAAAAATTACATAGGAATAAAATAAAATCAGATTTTTCCACGGCACTAGAAATTTGAGTATAATGAATATTCCTTTCAAATATAAAGGAAAAAATTACTCCTAGCTAAAATTCTATCCTCAGTCAAGCTATTAGTCAATTCACAAAGTCTCAAACAATTTACTTCCTGTGTGCCCTTTCCCAGAAGCAGTGGGAGGAAACATGGAAGAGGGGGGTGCAGGTGATTGAGGAAGTAGGGCTATAATGCAGAAGACAAAAGAGAAACCTGTTCATGATGATGAAGAGAGCTGCCAAGTTCACAACTGTGCAGTTGACCTAGAGGAAACCAGTCCACACTAGACTCAACGTCTCAGGATTGAGGTCTTCAAGGAAAAGATGAATTTGACGTAAGAATTGTCGTGTAGAATACATTCAGACACATTATAGAACCCTAAAACTCATCTGAAAACAGACCCAGAAAAACTATTTTGAATTGCCACCCAAATTTCTTTTGACCTCCCTCCTCTAATCAAGTACTTGCTGTTTAGTGCTTTGGATTTTCCACCATCCTTTTCAGACCCGGGGAACAGAATTTTCCTGTCCCTTCCTCTGTTCCATAACTCTGCATCAGAAGCTATCTGTGCTGACTACTTTTTGCTATATGACAGTGAATTAGCCAGAGAAGTAAGATAAAAATAAAATAAAATAACCCTGCTACCAGCTAGCTAGCTAACAAGGTGGTAGAGTCAATACTGTATCGGCATAATTAATGTTAATATTAGGAACCTTTAGAGCACCTATGCAGAGGGAATTGCCTACTGGTTATTTTAAAGCTTCCCAGCACTATGGCGACGGAGGAAAATATAGCGAGTGTTTTGAGTATCTCTCAAATTTCAGAATATACGTGCCATACGTGTGTGTAGGTAGAGAGCTGTTCTTCTGGGGAGCTAGGCCAGGCTTTGAGAGGGATCCCTGTTAATGCCAAGGATGGCTTGACGGTCAACTGTCCCAGGTTGCAGTGGAATCGCACAGCGACAGATGTGACTATCACAGAAAAAGAACGCGTTTATCTGTATGCTCTCAAGCACTCTAAATGGGACATTAGGAGACACTTTCTCTGCATCCAGGGAGACTGGCTCACTGGGTTGATTTTATGACCTCATCTGCCCTTCCTCTGACAGATGCCCCAGAACTGCTTATGGAGTTTTCACGAAGAATTGCTCATCATACTTTTTTATTATATTCACGTAACTTAAGGCTTGGTTATCAAATCTTTTCTTCACTGGCCACATTTCTTACAATACCAGGGTCATTTTTTAATATGTGGGGATGGTTGCCATGTGCTCTTAGAGACAAGAAAGCATGTTTGGGGGGCACCTGGGTGGCGCAGTCGGTTAAGCGTCCGACTTCAGCCAGGTCACGATCTCACCGTCCGTGAGTTCGAGCCCCGCGTCAGGCTCTGGGCTGATGGCTCAGAGCCTGGAGCCTGTTTCTGATTCTGTGTCTCCCTCTCTCTCTGCCCCTCCCCCGTTCATGCTCTGTCTCTCTCTGTCCCAAAAATAAATAAACATTGAAAAAAAAAAAAAAAAAAAAAGAAAGCATGTTTGGATCTCCTGTTTTCTTTCTTTATTATTATTTTTTTTTAGTTTTATTTATTTGAGAGAGAGAGAGTGCACAAATGAGTGTACAAGCAGGGGTGGGACAGAGAGAAGGAGAGACAGAATCCCAAGCAGGCTTCATGCTGTCAGCACAGAGCCCGATGTGGGGTTCAAACTCATGGGCCGTGAAAGCATGACCTGAGCTGAGACCAAGGGCCAGATGCTTAATCAACTGAGCCATCCAGGCGCCCAGGATCTCCTGTTTTCTTGAGATGAAATCCAGCCTCAGCAGTCATTGGATTTTCTTCTTTGAGGACTCCTGTTCTATCTTTACATCTCAGCATAAATATGTACAATCGGCATTTTTATCACCTTTGTATCAAATATCACACAGCCTCAAAGAGGGAGAAATGACCCACTCACACATCTTTCTCTTGAAAAGGACTATGTATTTTTGATGTGAAAAGTCAAGGATTAGTCACTAAAGGAAGGTAGCTGTCTATCTATAAAACCTTTGTCACAGGGCACCTGGGTGGCTCAGTGGGTTGAGCGTCTGACTTTGGCTCAAGTCATGATCTCACGGTTTGTGAGTTTCAGCCCCATATCTGGCTCGCTGTTGTCAGCACAGAGCCAGCTTCGGATTCTCCGTCCCCCTCTTTCTCTGCCCCTTCCCAGCTTACGCCGTCTCTCAAAAACAAATAAATCTTAAAACAAAAAAACCAAAAAAAAAACCTTTGCCACAGAGCTGGAAGTTTAAAGCCCAAAGAAACTTCTCTTGATTCTTGAAGGTCAGGATTGCTAAGTAACGCGGTATTTTCCTCTCCATTTCACCCCCTGCCCCAGGTATGGGATAGATAATGTGACACAAATATCGTGCATTTGTACGGGAAGTAAAGCAAAAGGCAAAGTTAATACAAGTAATACCTTGTCCAGGTAGATGCAGAAGTTGTAGCATTTTCCTTTATTAGCGTTTGCTACTTGTTCCAAGTTCGCGTGGCAATATTCTCATCCCTGCTGTCCCGCCTCACCTGCTCCATGTTTCAGACAGAGTTAAGGAAGATAAAACCTTGGCTCCTAAGTGTGGCTGATGAACGCGGGATGAAAAACAGGAGGAAAAGCTCTCACATGTCTGTCCTGTACTTACCCAAATTCCGACTCCACCGTTGATACATCAAGTAGTGAAGAGTCCAGAACCGGCCCCAGTGCGTCCTGCTTTGCACGTTTCATTTACCACTCCCTTCTGAGTGTCCTCTCTCCCCTGATTTCCCCTAACCCCTTCCCAAGAATGCCAATCACAGATATCTTCAGCAAACGAATCCCTTTGTTTTGAAAAGTAATACAGTATCTGGAGGAACAAAAGCCAAGTGGAGGGGGGAGGTCAAGGTGGAGGAGTCATGTCTTTGGCACCTGTTCTGTTTTGTTCGCTGCAGCTCTTGCTCTGAGGAGACCAGGCCCGCCCTCTTCTCCGAGGGTGTAACAGGATGCTTGGGAACAGTTTATCACCAGCTTCCATGTGGTTTTTGGTGAGTCACAGGCTTCTTTACTAAATCCTTGCACTTCTCCAAAAGGAAACATATGAATAATGTATCCCACATTCTACCAAGTTCGTCGAAATAGGCTGTAGTTTATACTAATTTTATAATTGACTGCTATATCACAAAATAGGGAATATTCTCGGAATGCAGAATACCTAAAGAGAGGACACGGTGGAATTTCCAGGAAAGTAGTGAAGACTCTTCTCAGAACGAAACATAAATGCACATAGATGTTATTCTAAATTTAATTTTGAGAGGTTCACAGACTCCTGTCATTGATCCGTAGAGCATCTACCCCTTAGCTAAAGGTAAAACTGAGGTGAATCAGGACACTCCCATGAGACACAGATTTAATGGCTCCACTCCTTCAGGTGTCTTCTCCCTTCCTCTGCCTCCTACTTCTGCAAACCTAGTGTTTCAGAAAATGGAAATCTTGCTTCCTTCAAAGTCAGACCTGCGTGGATAATGATAAAAAATGAGCAAATTTCAGCAGCATTGCAGCCGCATACAGGAACGTCCTCCTCCCTCCTCTGTTGGATGAACAACAGAAGTTGAGGACTGAGCCATCGAACCAGCGGGGGGGGGGGGGGGGGGGAGGGGAGGGGGTAAGGATGCCACCTTTACTTTTCAGGCACCAGATCATCCCATAGGACTCAGTTGCCCCTGCGGCACCATGAGTTGCCATCGCGTGAGTATGTTATTTTTACTGAGAAATTAGTGTGTGTTGTGCTCTGTCTTCTGCCCCGCCTGAGCCTTGAAAGCATCGGTGGTGCCGTCGAAGATCTTAATCTGCTAATTCACTACCTCTGGAAACTGCCAGGAAAAAAAAAATGTCATGTTTTAGCTGCTTACTACTTCACTTTTACGTGCCTTGCTCTGTCTCGCCAAGCCCACGCGTAGCTAACAGATGTTGGCCGCGTGCCCAACACTGTTCAGACGCAGGGTATGCATCAGTGAGCATGGAGAGCAGGGACTCCCCTGCCAGAGGCAGAGACTACGGGAGATGAAAGGCGATAGAACAGACTTTATAATAAGCAAGATACGGTGATGACCTTTAAGGGATGGGGGAGGGTTTGGGCCGTGTTTGGTTGGGTGGTTGGAAGAACATTTCACCGAGGCTGGAATGAGGAGGAGGAGAAGCCATGGGACTATTTGTGAGTAGCTCACCGCAGCCAGAGAAGGCTTTTGCCATCTTGGCGCTCCTGACATTTGGGGGAAGGTGATAATTTGGCATGGGGGCTGTTCTGTCATTGAAGGATGCTTCCCATCACCCCTGGCTTCTAGCCAGGAGGTGCTGGTAGCCCTCCACCTCATCTGGTACAACGCGGATGTCTCCAGACATTGCCACATGTCCCGTTGGAAACAAAATGGCTCCCAGGTGAGAACCGCTGGGATTGAAGCATTGTAAAGCACACAGGCGATAAACAACGGGGTGAAGAGGCCTGTAAAGTAGTGTTTCTGGAAGGTAGTGATTCAAGGTAAGAGTGGGAGGAGAAAGGTCTCGCTGTAGGTAGGGGCCAGATCACATTAGAGCCTTGCCGACTTCAGAACCGAGGGTTGCGCCTTAGGTCCGGGTAGAAGACATTAGAGGATCAAATGAGACAAACTCTTTTTTTTTTAATTTTTAAATAATTTTTTTAAGTGTTTATTTATTTTTGAGAGGGGGCGGGGGGAAAGACACAGAATCCCAAGCAGGCTCTGCCCTGTCAGCACAGAGCCTGAAGTGGGGCTAGAACTCACGAACCATGAGATCACGACCTGAGAAATAAGGCAAATTCTAATACAATCTGCATTTGAACATCACTATAGTTGCTGTAGGTAATTCTGCCAGTGCCTTACTTTACTAAGTTACTTGAATTGGTAGATTGGCTACCTGAGTTCAAAGCTAAAACTTATTTTCGATCTGATAATAACTTTTACTTTCGTTTTATGGATTTAGATTTGCTATGTGAGCACTCTCGAGGCTTTTCACCCAAGATACTATATAATTAATCTGGAAAAGCGTTAAGACATGGTATCTTGGCCATGCAAAAATTTATATAGGCATGATTAGACATTAACACACCTTTTCATTTAATTATTACTCTAGATTAAACATAAAAATGGGGGGGGAGGAACCTGGATGTAGCCATTTACCAACTACTAAATTACTGTGTACTATTGAAAAAAAGCATACTCTCAGTTACTGATGTCATGATCATACAACTGGGCTCTTTGTTTCTGAGTTTCACCTGAGTCAGCGGGACCCAATAGATGTGAAATTTGACAGTAATGTGCCAGACGCTGAGTAGATATTTCTCAGGAGACATCATGGGATAGAGAGAGCTCTCCAGTTCACGGGGGAGAGAGAAACAGGTGGAGAGGTGAGAGGCTAACCTGTGGATATGTGGAGAATTTCCACCCGTGTGCTTACCCCCACCCTACTACGAATGAGGAGGGATACTCCCTCCTGTCCACAAACTGAGTGGCAGGCAGCCGCAAGAAACCACTTTGCAGTTCGGGTGCTCGGTAGATAGTCTCTGACGCAAGCCTGGCTTATCTTAGAGAGAGAGGGACAGTAGTTACTGGCCTAAAGTATTGAGAGAGAGGGGGAGGGAGAGAGATTGATTTGGAATGTCAGTGCAAACCACACTCTCACCAAAGACTGAAGGCAGCATCTTAAAGAATGCATGGATTCTTCCCATGGGTTTTCCCAAGCTCCAGATTTGAAGGGCTGAGCCGACACGGAGTGCTTTCAGACCTTACCTCCTTACAGTGCCTGGAATAGTGTGAGGAATTCCACAGGGAGAGTTGTGTGTGGAGTGGATCCAGGAGAGAACGAGAGGCTAAGTTGGGAGCTGCCGCCTGATAAGGAAGGTGTGCACAGCTTAACTGGAACAGCCCTGAAGAGCGGTGGGGGGCGTCTGAAGGACCAAGGAAAGTACCCAAGAAAGAGGTTTCAATATCAGGCAGGCTCGGCAGGACTGGTCCCTTAGTTACTCTCCTCATCAAGAAAGGTGTATGCCTTCCTCCTTCACCTCAATCCAACATGACCGGAAAGCCCTGACTTGCATGAAGGGGATGGTAGAGTGGGTTGAGAATGAGTCTGGGAGGCAGTACCATTTGAGTTGGCCAGATTCAGTGTTCTCATTAAACAGAGTAAATTAAACTTTAGTAAACATTACTAAATGTTAACATTAAACATTAGTAAATAGAGACTGTGCCCTGCAACTTAGAGTATGTTAATTCATTAAAAAATTTTTTTTAATGTTTATTTATTTTTGAGAGAGAAAGAGAGAGAGAGAAAGACAGAGCATGACCAGGGGAGGGGCAGAGAGAGAGAGGGAGATGCAGAATCCGAAGCAGGCTCCAGGCTCTGAGCTGTCAGCACAGAACCTGACACGGGGCTTGAACTCCCCAACCATGAGATCATGACCTGAGCTGAAGTTGGATGCTTAACCGACTGAGCCACCCAGGCGCCCCCTGTTAATTCATTTTAAAAAGATAGCAGAAAACAGAAATATACTTAATTTCGTTACATCCTACTCATCATGCTTGGTCAACCTCCCAGTGATAAAGTTATCCAGCTATTACAGACTGCTCTTTCTTTGATAGTGTACCCGCAGGATTGAGGAAAGTCATCCCTTTTGCTAACCTGGAGCACTCACTCTTCATTCCACTGATGCCAGGTTTTGGGTGGAGACAGCTAGAATCAGGGAGGTTTTCTTCTTATACTTTAGAGCATTCATTTATTTAACAGATATGTACTGAGGGCTTAATCGTTGCCGGGTACTGTTTTTAGCAGTCTTGGCTTGAGGTGTTAGACACTTACCTCACCCCAGACACTAGCCCCCAGGGAAACAGCAGACTTCTGGGCTCAGGAGACCATGTGTCGGACCATGGAGTGCCCAGGAGATATTCAAGTTAACACGGTGCCCAGCTGCACTGTCCAGGGGACACAGTGGAGAATTATGCTAAAATGATGGCTCCCTGGGGACATGGCCATTTTTTCCACACCTTTTTTTCCAGTCTTTGATTCTCTCTCTAAAAAATGAGACAGGTCTACTTCTCACTTAATGTGCAATAAATCAAATATTAGTAGAGGTATTAGTAGAGAAACATTTTGTTTTATTTTATTTTATTATTTTGGGAGAGAGAGAGAGTGTGAGTGGGGGGAAGGAGCAGAGATAGCATGAGCAGGGGAGGGGCAGAGAGAGAGGGAGAGAATGTGAATCCCAAGCAGGAGCCGCACTGTCAGCTTAGAGCCTGATGTGGGGTTCGAATTCACAAACTGTGTTGAGATCATGACCTGAGCCAAAATCAAGAGCCAGGTGCCTAACCGACTGAGCCATCTAGGCCCCCCAAGAAACATTTTAGGAGGAAGCCACAGACAATAGAAGCTGTCACACAACAATGTGAGTTGAATTGAGTCTCTCAAGAAATATGTTGAAGTCCAAACTCCCCTTCCTACCTTGCCCCAATCATACCTGTGACAGTGACCTTAAACAGAAATCGTTTTTGCAGATGTCATCAAATTACCATGGGTCACACTGGGTTAAGGTGGGCCCTAATCCCGTGGGGGGTTCCTATAAGCAAAGAAGATCAGACGCACACAGAGAGGAGAGTGCCAGGGAAGGTGCAGGTGGAAATCAGACTGATGTTAACTATATGCCAAGGGGGGACTAGGATTGCCTGCATCCTGAAGAACCTAGGAGACACGCTCGGGACAGATTTCTACCTCAGATCCTGCAGAGGGACTGGTCCTGCCACAACTTAATTTTCAAGATTTCTAGTTTCCAGAACTGTGAGAAAATACATTTCTGTTTTTTTTTTTTTTTTCAACGTTTATTTATTTTTGGGACAGAGAGAGACAGAGCATGAACGGGGGAGGGGCAGAGAGAGAGGGAGACACAGAATCGGAAACAGGCTCCAGGCTCTGAGCCATCAGCCCAGAGCCTGACGCGGGGCTCGAACTCCCGGACCGCGAGATCGTGACCTGGCTGAAGTCGGACGCTTAACCGACTGCGCCACCCAGGCGCCCCACATTTCTGTTGTTTTAAGGCACCCAGTTTGTGCCTTATTACAGCAGATGTAGCAAACTAAGACAAATGGTAAAGGCAGCAAAAGAAGAATGAGTGGGCTCTACTAATTTTCCTTTAAACACTTCAGTCAAACATGCCATAAGTCAAACATGCTATAAGATAACTTGGTTCTGTAAGATCTAATAATTTGCTCAGTAAGTCACAGGTCAAACCAATCAAGTCACAATTCAGTAAGCAGACAGCAGTGCCCAGAAGAGAGCACAGGAGCAGTAAGGCCTAACTGTGTATGTGTTTTACACGGATAAAAGTGTCTCTAAACTGGTAGGTGCTCTTAAAACAAAAACAAAACAGCACTCTTGCTCTTAGACTTTCATTTCTTTTTGTTAAAAAAATTTAACTAGCTATTTATATGTAATTAATTTCCTTTGCATTGGGAAATATTTTTATTCTCTTATTCCTGGGTCCTGGTGAAATTCCTTTATGGTAGAACAAATTCGTACATTATCTGATCCTTTATGATGAGCATGTATTCCTTTTGCAATAAAGGCATAAAAATAATTTATAATTCAAAAATAAAAGGTTAATATACTAGGGTATAAAGACTATTTTTTTTAAATTTATTTCTCTTTGTAAAGTGCCCAAAATAAAAATTAGTCAATAAGGCACTTAATTTCTTTTAATGGCTAAGAAGTTAGCAGGAATAAAGGAAAGCTGATATGGAATACAGTATAACTTTTCCAGAGAAAAAGTAAGTGTTTTTATTTATGCTATAAATTCAAATTTCTGGGCACATAGAAAAAGGAAAAATAGGAACATGACTGACTAGATATTCATAGAAAATATTGAAGTCAGTGAATGTTAGCTGAGTGATACTTTTGTATAAGACTGTGAAAAACGGTAAGAAAAATGTATTTTATCAAGCCAACATTTAGCATATTACATTCACAAAAACTAAGCACATTCAGTTGATAGGTTTGGGTTTTCAAAGCCAGAACACAAGAGGAAGGGCATTTCTTTTTAGAAGTTTTGTCTGCAAAATGGGGTGCCTGGGTGGCTCAGTCTCTTGAGTGACCGAGTTCAGCTCAGGTCATGATCTCATGGTTTGTGAGTCTGAGCCCCGCATCGGGCTCTGTGCTGACAGCTCGGAGCCTGGAGCCTGCTTCGGATTCTGTGTCTCCCTCTCTCTCTGCCCCTTCCCCATTCATGCTCTGTCTCTCTCTGTCTCAGAAATAAATAAATACATTAAAAAAATTTTTTTTTATTTAAAAAACAAAAGAAGTCTTCTCTGTAATTAAAATATGCTCTTACCAGATTTTTATAGCCAGGTTTTCAGAGGTGTCATAACCTGAACCAAAGAGAATCAGAAATGACCAAACCATCGGAGAGAACTGTTTACTAGTTCAATCATGGTGCGGCTCTGTTTATCACCGAATACAGAAGCAGCACTGGGGAGGGCCTCTTCCCTACGCCCCTCCAGGGGTTCTGTGGCATTTGCCAGTGCTGTTTTTCTTCCTGCCACACTCACTGTCCTGACGTCTTTTTCAATGGATCTGCCTGCTCTTTTTTCCCCTCAAAATGCCTTAGTGATCTGTGTACATCCTTCTTTACATTTCCACAGCCTGCTTCAGTACATTATACCCTTCACTCAGTGCTCCCGTGGGCAATAGTGATGTATGTGTCCATTAACTAGGTGGGAGGCCTTTCACCATGTATGCTTATGTCAAGTCATTGTGACATCCACCATAAATATCTTGCACATTTTTTTAAACATTTTAATGCTTTTTATTCATTTTTGAGAGACACAGAGTGTAAGCGGGGGAGGGGCGAGAGAGAGAGGGAGGCACAGAATTTGAAGAAGGCTCCAGGCTCCAAGCTCCAAGCTGTTAGCACCGAGCCTGACGCGGGGGTCCAACTCTTAAACTGCAAGATCATGACCTGAGCCGAAGTTGGACGCTTAGCCAACTGAGCCACCCAGGTGCCCCAGTATCTTACAATTTTATTTGTCAATTGCACCTCCATAAAGCTGAGGGAAAAGGAAATCGCTCTAGGTATTTCAGAGGTACTTAATGTAGCTAAATGTTTCTAAATTGTTGGGAAGGAGGATCCAAAGGGATAAAGCAATGCAAATAAATGCAGGAAGGTGCTACAATTGCCCAGAACCCATGAGAACACAGTGAGGAGCCAGGAGCCTACGGTTCCTCCAGTGCTGCTGGATTTAACGGCTGATACCACAGCAGCTGCCAGGGCCAGAAGTAGATAAAAATGACTTCTTTCTCTTGACTTCCAATCAGCCGCCAAAGCCTCGCTTTGGCAGAATTTAATCAAAGCCCAGTTCGCAAAGGAGTCCAAGAAAAAGAAGGGAGGAGAAAATTAAAAGGCATGTGTAGGACTGAGAGCCAAGAGAGAGCTAACCCACGCACCCAAGGACAGATCATAATAGAAAAGGTGGTGAACACGATTCTACTCCATTTACCCCATAGACTACTCTGTAGCTTGGGTATCTGACAGCTCCTGTGAATAGGCCAGCGCTTCCCAGACTTGGCTTTGAATCACTTGGGATCTTTGAAAAAGATCGCAGGCCTGGTTTCCACCCCGCTGGACATTTTGATTTAATTGATACGCGGTGTCACCTGAGTGAGCGTCAAGGTTTGTGAACTCCCATGTACAACTCCCACGTACGCTGGGGGTTGGTGCCACGGGTGTTAGTGGCAGCCATCGTGTCTGGAGAGTAGGACACAGCAGCAGCAATGTGTCTGTGAAAAATGTGGACTATTTACCTGGTGCTTGAGAAACTTTGCAGGGTACTGTTACCATTCGTAAGGAGGGAAAGAAACCTCAGCCAGGGTCACGACCCCTTGAAATATAGACAGTACCAATATAGGAAAATCAGACTCATAATTCAAATAGTTGCATGATTATTCCCGCTACCCTAGACTTCTTTAGAGTGCTAAACGTTCAAGGTAGCTTTTTTAAAAAAAAAATAATGTTTACTTATTTTTGACAGACAGAGAGTGTGAGTGGGGAAGGGACAGAGAGAGAAGGAGACACAGAATTGGAAGCAGGCTCCAGGCTCTAAGCTGTCAGCACAGAGCCCAACGCAGGGCTCAAACCTATGAACCGGGAGATCATGACCTGAGCCAAAGTCAGACGCTTAACTGACCGAGCCACCCAGGTGCCCTGAGGTAGTTTTTTTTTTGTTTTTGTTTTTTTTTTTTTTAATGTGGAGGTTAGTCTGTGTATTTATAATATGGTAAGTATTACATTAAGCAAATTTACAGAGCATCTTTAGGAAAATATCCTTTGTACTTTTGAAGAGCATCCTAAATTAAAACACAAAGAAATGTCGCAGAGTAAGGTAGAATGAACATTGAACTTTGAGACAGACCAAAACACTGAGTTGTAGTCTATGGTTTGCCTTTATCTAATTATGTACTCCAGAGTAAGAGATTAAACCTTTTGGACCTCTAAAAAAACTCAAGACATGAGGTCTGAGAACCCATCCAGCCCAAATTGCTGGCTTGTTCTGTCATTTAGAGTATTTCTTCATCATAAGATATCTTGAGGAGTTTTTGCACTTTTAATCTTCTGAAGCCCTTTCTAAGAAGGAATTGCTCCTTTGTAGGTGATGGTTCAGATTTCTACTGGTCTTGCTTCTGAATTGGTTATTCTAAAATTACATAGTGATTTCATAACCAGCTGTAGGAATTCTCTCCCTACTGCCCATGTTCTCTGGGGCAACAGAAGAAAAGAATTAAGGAAGTTGTTCAGCAGAAGACAGAAAATGCAGGCCCAATAGTCATGCACATAAACATTTGGCTTCTTCAAGCCATTTATAGAGCGTTCCATAGATACACTTATCAGCAGTTTGGGGTATCATTAAAAAATAAGTTTTAGTACAGTGTTGCTAAAGTCAGAATGTAAATACAAATGGTTGCGTTTTTTTAATAGTTAATAACTTTTTCCTAAGAGTGCACAGAAAAATCAGTGTGTCTTCTATTTTGGTGATGGAGAATCTGAACATTGAATCAGGTTTTACTTGCATTTCTTATTCTTGACTTGCACTAAGTGAAAAAAGACTTAAGTCACGGTGACAGATCACTGGGAAAGGCAGCCAAAATATGATGGCTGTGTCAGGTAGTTGTGGATAGTTGGGTTCAGATGAACTCACCTCATCCTTCCACTGCGCCTCCCTGGATGCCAAGCTGGTGGGCATGTTTCAGTCAAAAGCTGTTAGGTTGACTAGTTCAGCTCAAAAGATAATGAATGGCATATAGATTCCCAGTCCACTGTTTGGATGGATTCAGTGCTCGAAAAGGGTTCTTTACGTTTATGGTATCATTTGGATGTGATTCGAAAATACACCTAATAATTTATCATCAGTGAAAAAAATTATACAGGGTTAGGAAAAAAAATAAAATTTTCAGCAATCTAGTTATTTATCCTCTGTGATAGCTAATTTCGTAAACTTGACTGAACCACATTATTTCTTTCTGTGTCCACAAGTGTGTTTTTGCGACAAACTTTGGACTCAGTAAAGTAGACTGCCCTCCCCAGTGTGGTGGGGTTATCCAAATCAGTGGCAGCCTGAAGAAACCAAAAGGCAAAGGAAGGAGGAATTTGCCCCTTTCTTCTTCCTCAGTGGTTGAGGGATTGCTTGAATTTCTTTTTTTTTTTTTCATTTTTTTTTATATATATGAAATTTATTGACAAATTGGTTTCCATACAACACCCAGTGCTCATCCCAAAAGGTGCCCTCCTCAATACCCATCACCCACCCTCCCCTCCCTCCCACCCCCCATCAACCCTCAGTTTGTTCTCAGTTTTTAAGAGTTTCTTATGCTTTGGCTCTCTCCCACTCTAACCTCTTTTTTTTTTTTTTTTTCCTTCCCCTCCCCCATGGGTTCCTGTTTAGTTTCTCAGGATCCACATAAGAGTGAAACCATGTGGTATCTGTCTTTCTCTGTATGGCTTATTTCACTTAGCATTACACTCTCCAGTTCCATCCACGTTGCTACAAAAGGCCATATTTCATTTTTTCTCATTGCCACATAGTACTCCATTGTGTATATATACCACAATTTCTTTATCCATTCATCAGTTGATGGACATTTAGGCTCTTTCCATAATTTGGCTATTGTTGAGAGTGCTGCTATAAACATTGGGGTACAAGTGCCCCTATGCATCAGTACTCCTGTATCCCTTGGATAAATTCCTAGCAGTGCTATTGCTGGGTCATAGGGTAGGTCTATTTTTAATTTTCTGAGGAACCTCCACACTGCTTATAGCATCGACTTTGAGTTTATAGGCTAACGATAATGGAAAAGTGAGTTTTCCTTGTGAAATATTTTAAGAAAACAATTTATATGTCATTCTAGGTGTTCCACTTTCAAAACACGGTCACTAAGTGCTTAGAAGGGTGAAAGCAGGAGAGAAGGAAGACTAAGCGAGGAACAGAGGAAGGGTCAAGAATATGGTTGATTTCTCGGACGTTTTTCATTCTGGCCTCAGCCAGAGAGACTTGTCTACTGAATGGCGAATATTCAGAGCTGAGTGGTGGTTCGTTTTGCATTTGCTGAACACTGAATGTAGGAAAAAAAGGAAAGTAAATAGATTGTCACTGTCTACATGCATCAAATCTTCCAAAATTAGTCTTGAGGGAAATAACTGCATAATTCTCTAACCCTACTAAGCTTTTTACTCAGTTACTTGATACTTGTTTGCATTTTGGTTCCTTAGATCTAGCTAGGTTTTCTTAAAATGTACTTAGGAGGGAAAATGCAGCATATTCCAAGGGACACTAATTTTTTTTTAAAGGGAGGAGAGAATTTTTTTCCCTTAAATTCGGAAAAACGTAACTTTTAATATGATGATGATTGGCAGTTTCCTTTCATAATCCCAAATTCAGCTTAGTACTCCTTAGCTCTTTGACACCTGATTATCAGCATGCATTAGAGAATTATATTGGAGACACGTTGTGTCAGATATGCGAGCACCATTGAAGATCGCACGCGCGTGTGTGTGTGTGTGTGTGTATCTTTTCCATTCTGAATCCTTGAAATATTTCTGCTTTTATTCTTTCTTAATTAAAAGTGTCTGGGTTAACATCTAAAAGTACCTTTATCAACATAGAATACACATCAAGAAACAAACCTCACAATGAACTATAGAGAAAATACCAACACAGAGGCTTTACTCTTGTTGTTTAACCTTCAGTATGATAATTTTCCTCCCACAATGAATGCTGACCCTGATTGTGAAGGATGCTGGCTGAGAGCAAGGGTTAGGGGTGGGGAAAATGAGGAGAAGGTTTGTGTGTGTCTGGGTTTTCCTTAGAAGAAGGCAATTTATAGGTACAACAGTTTTGTGGGGTTTTTTTGTTTTGGGGTTGTTTTTGTCCACTGTGGTGGTTTTTTCTTGACCAAATGTGCATGCAGAATGTCCTAGGGCAGGGCTTCCATTTTACTTAGAGAGCTCTTTACTGAGTTTTAGCTTCCAGAAAAATTCCTTATTGAGACTCCAATGCAACTGTTCCATAGCCTTTAAATTAATCAACCTGTTAACAACCTGACAGAGCTGGTCCTACCCCCACTTCTAGCTGCCTTTGGAATTGTAAAACTTTGCAAGTCTTGCTAAGTGAACTCATGTATTTGGTGGTCCTTTATCTTAAAGTCTGTTATGAACTGCGTAGACAAAGTGTGGTCAGGTTTCATAAACAATCTGTTTTATGCTGTCAAGAGATGTCTCTATGTTCTGATTATTTAATCACATCTTTCTGGGTTTTGTGGTGGTACACCAGATTTAGTGGTACCAAGTTGTTTTTAGAGTTTTCTTGCCTTTCAGTAAGATTTAAAAAGGGGGGGAGGTTGTTACAGATGTTGGCCAACCAACCTGAAGAAAAATCCCTAATAGGAATCTGAAAAATGGAAACCGAACACTTACAAAATTCCACTGACTTAATAGAACAAATGTTTTCCCTCAGTAAATTGTGTTGTATTTCTTTCCAAAAGATAAATAGTAAGCTAAAATTTACTTAGGAGCAGACTATCTGTGGTGGAGACAGAACCCCAGAAGGAGCAAGAAGTGATAGGATCCAGCCCTTAGGGGGAGAACTCAGACTGGAGAAGTGGAAAACATTGATTGAGAATCAGACAGATGACTTTAGAGACAGTCATTTACTTTAAGACAAGTGCATCATAAAGCTCATGCAGATTGTTTTCATCTTCTCAATTCAATAAAAGCTTCATTGTTAATTAAAAGCTAAGGGGTGACGCATGGAGAAGTTGGAGAAGAAAAAATCTGAAACGATCCTTTTAGGGAATTTTTTTTAAGCCAAAGAAGACTCGAATTTTGACACCAGTACAATATGTATAATATACCATGTGGTATAATCTGGGAAAGAGAGAGAATGGGAAAAAGTTGTAAATAGGAAGGGTAGCACAGCAGATGCTCGGAAAGCTGAGGGAAGTAGGGAAATCCATGGTATAACATAGGAAACACTAGTGGGGTACCACATGGGGTGAGGGAAGTGTCTAATCTGGCAACAGGAGAGCTAGGGGACTGGTTACAGGGAATTGGGAAAAAAAGGTAAACTGATTAACATTAATTTAAATTTAATCAAATTGATTTGAAATCAACAAGGTAGTTTTATTTTTTATTTTTTTTAACGTTTATTAATTTTTGAGACAGAGAGAGACAGAGCATGAACGGGGGAGGGTCAGAGAGAGGGAGACACAGAATCTGAAACAGGCTCCAGGCTCTGAGCTGTCAGCACAGAGCCCGACGCGGGGCTCGAACTCACGGGCCGTGAGATCATGACCTGAGCCGAAGTCGGCCGCTTAACCAACTGAGCCACCCAGGCACCCCAACAAGGTAGTTTTAAATAGACAATTTTTTCCCTCAACTTTGCAGCCATTTACAAAGGGGAAAACATGACAGTATCTCCTATGCTCTGAGGATCTTTCTCTTCTTTGCCTCAGTTCTTTTCTTCTGCATTGTTTCTATTGCCAGAAGCCCACTTACTGTTAAGCAAAGTTCAGCCGTGGTGCAGGTCAGGTGTATGTCGCCCCGGAAGCTGTTGTTGCTGCTGCCGTGTTTCATATGGATCCACCTCCGTGTCCAATACACTCGTCTTCGTTACCAGCGGAGAAAGTCACAGTTAGCTGTCTCACCCTTCCCTTCCCTGTATTTCATATCGTAGTTCTCCCCTTCCTTTCGCGAGATAACAGTCCTCATTTTTCAGAAAACTTTGATGACTTCTTAGCATTTAAAGGATCAAGTCCTAACTCCTCAAATGGGTACCTAAGTATTTGCCCCATTTTCTATTTACCACCTTCCCTGTCTGCGCCCCACCTTTCCATCTCCACCTGTCTTTCACCCAGACTGCTTTCCTCTTTGTGACCAGACACTCCTGGACGCCCTCACCTGCCCTTTAGTCATAAAATGCTCTTACCTCCACATGTGCAATTGAAGTCCAAAACACATCTTATCTCCTTGTCACTGACTCCTTCCCTGTCTACAGTGGCCTGTAAAGATTCCTTGCTTCTCGATGACCATCATTAATCTTGTTTTTTGAATGAGACGAGTATGTGGCATTAGTTTAACTCCTTAATGCCACAGTGCTTTGAAGTGCCTTTATTCAACATAGGCTGTCATTCGGGAGAGGAAGTCCCATGACAGAATCCTTTTGACATCAGTTTTCCCCAGAATTCACTGAAGAATGTACATGCCAGGGCAAACAGAAAGTTCTGTAAGGGCCCACACAGGTCAAGTAATATTCTTTTTTTCGATCTCAGTTAAAGAAAGAATAGCATAAATAAATATATAACATCAAAAAATAGCATAAGTAAATCAAACACTACCCATCTTCTAAAAAGATTGGACTACGTTTGCAAGCTTCCCCTGTTTGAAAAGCACTCTGAAAACTCAACTGCTATGTTTTGGGTAATATCACTGGAGGGTTCAGTAGGGTAGAATACTGCTTTTGGTTGAAGTTAGAGGAATAATTTTTCATTTCTTTTACCTAAAATTTCTGCGTATGCATTTGATGTGATTTGTCCGTTGGAACTAGCTAATTCAAAGGAGGAAAATGCTACCTTTATTTAATAAAAAATCATTTGTACTGTTTTTAAAACTAGTCCAACACATTATAAGGAAAATTGTGCAACATTCAGTGCCGTATGGAACTCAATCTGTAAGCCATTAAGTAAATGAAATCTTACGATGTTTCCTTGCTTCTCTGAAGTACCGATATGTTACAGCAGTCTGGCAAGGCTCTCAGCCATTACAAATAATGGACTTAGAGCTGCCCACACACTCATCACTCTCAGGGAACAGCCCTCTGCCTGGGTCTCCTCAATTACAGAAAGAGAACTACACTCCTGATTGAAATGGAGGGAGGGGGAGAGGGAAAGAGAGAAAAGGAGGGAGAGAGGGAGAACGAGAGCAAGAGAGAGAGGGAGAGAAGCTTTTAATCTTCATTTTTGGGAATCTTTTTGCAACAACCTATTTTGTTTGCCTGTTCCCTCCAAATTCACCGTGGAAGCCATTTGCTTTGTGAAAATAAAAAGTGGTGTCTTTTACCCTGCCATAAAAGATCTTCTGTAGAGTGTAGTAGGGTCGAGAAGTTTGAGAGGAGGGGTCTCAAAGGTCTGTGACCTAGAGATGTCACAGAGGCTTCCGGGAATCCGAGGGAAATGTCTTCTAGTTGGCATGCCATCATTCAGTGAGCAATGACATACCCTTGGTGTCTTTTCTTTTGTTATTTAAAGGAGGTGTACTTTGTATAATACGGAGAAGGAAAACTTGTGATCCCACAGACTAGGAAACTAAAAGAACACATTGACTATTATTTCAAAGTGTAAAATATGTATACTATTTGTGTATCGTCTTTCAGTAAGTTGCCTATTTTATTTTTAGTGTTTACCAAATTTGTTAGGGAATTGGGGCTAATAAGAGTGAAATGAGGAGGGACAAGAAGAGTTCTGGCCCCCAAAGCAGGGGAGACAATTGGTTGTGGGCATTTGAGACAGTGTGACCATAAATAAAGGGGGTTATTTTTATGGTGTAGGGGATCCAGTGCTCTGTGTACAATAGTACAGAGAGGATTTATTATTAGCAATGGGAAAAACAGATTTCCAAATTTAGAGTCCACTCCACATTCATGAACTTGGAAATTCCAGGCAAACTTGAGACCTCTTGTTGGCATCTGAGTTGATTTATCCTTGGCAAGAGGCTATGTGTTTCTTTTGTTTCTTTTTTCAGTAGGATAAAATAGTTGCCTCAAACAAAACTTAAATTAGTGCTTTCTTCAAGTTGTTTTATATATACATAGATGTAGATAGTAGAAGCTATACATAGGCATAGTATATATAGTAGAAGCTATACATAGGCACCATAGAAAATTGAGAAGTACAGATAATAAAAATCACAAACAATAATAAAAATTCATACTTAATGTTAACACTTTAGTGTATACCCTTCTGGATCTCCCCTCCATTCTCCTCCTCCTCTTCTTCCTTTTCCATCCCTCTCTCTCTCCCTCCCTCTCTCTCTCTCTCTCTTTGGGAGTCAGATGAATAAATTTTTCTCTCTCTCAGTTACATGAATAACACATCCATAAATGTATCTTTTCAACAAAATAAAATCACACCATATATTTCCGTAACCTGCCTTTTTAGTCAATAATCTTCATCTTTTTTTAAATTAAAATGTTACATCCTTGGGTAATCAGGGAGGAGGTCTTGGAGCAAGAGAACAGATGACGATAAGAAGCATTAGTGAACAATAACAGTTTACATTTAATTGGTAAACGGATTTAACCTTAAACATGAATTTACAAATGCAGTGATAGAAACAAAAAGATGGACTGTTTGAAATCGCATGCATTTCAGAAAGTATTGAAAATTGGTATAGGCAGTTGACTGCCTATATAACTGATATAGTTTCTTTTTCTTGTTCAGTAACCCGTTTTAAGTGTTACAAATACTTACAAGATGGCTCCTAGAATTACATAATACTTATATTTTTTCAAAAGAAAGGGGGAAAAGGTACTATTAGGTGCAGAGGGGTTTGTGATGTTTTTTAAAAAGTAGTGTCTAAGCAAAAATCAGAAGAGGTGGAGTTGAATTTTCAGGTGGTATATCAAGAACGGTCATACTTCGTATAATCTTGGAATATGTTCTCATTCTCCAGAGGTTACTGAGAGAACTGATTTGAGTTATGTATATAAATTATCTATCATTGCAGCCAGGACAGAGAACTCTTGATCTGTGACTTCTTTTTACAAATGGCCATCTGTTTAGGGAAGCCATTTTCTTTGAAGTGGGCTGCCGAAACCCCTCTTTTCCCATTTTTTTCTCATTTCCGAACCTGGAAACTTTGTATCTCCTTCCTGAAATACTGTGTTCAAGCAGCCTGATAAATTTTTCTCTCAAGATCTTCTGACATCTGGGAGAGAAACAGCTACCATGTTAGTTCCTACTCTTCAACCAAATGAAGAGAATCAATGACATTGGAAAATGACTTCATGGAAATCTGAGTAATCCATTTTCTTCTGGGGAAAGTCATGTCAGGATTTTCATAAAGGTGTCCAAAAGAACAGAAAAGAGAATTATAAAAATGTCAACCTTTGGTAACAGTGGAGAAGGGAGCTGATCCTTGTAGGTAACTTTAATAGCCTTACTCAGTAATTACACAAAAAGAACTACAAAACATTCACTGAAAAAAAAATTATCTTAAATGTATTCCTTTCATTTCCTCTCTTCACTGAAGGAAATGAATAAATATGAATATAAGGAATAATTAGAAGGGAAGATTTTCAGAATCTTTTAATCAATTTCTCATTTCTGTGTTACCCCGAATGCTTTTCTTTTTCTCCTATTATTTGTATGGCAAGTACCTGTGTTCACCACATGTTATCTTGAATTCACTTCGTGAATGCAGATGCTTTCTTCCTCTGCCTGAGAGTTTTCACAGGGGCCAAGAGATTGGCATCCAAGACATCAATGGTCCTCATTATAAACCTTATCTTTGCCTCTCTGTCCACAGGACATCAGATAGAACTATTTCAGGGTAACTTTTATGAACAAGCATTCATTTACTGCAGGGGAAATCTAAATGTATCCCTCCTTTTTTGGACTCCAGGTCATTAATTTATATTTCACATTTATGAACGCTTAGGACTGTCAGTAAACTGCCAGAAAATGAAGAGTGCTATAGGTGCTGTGTGGCTGGAAATTCAAAGGTGAAATAGAGTATGCCTGGAAAAACTCAAGAGAATCGGAACCAGATTCTCATTAAAAGCATTCTTCAAAACATTTGGAGTGAATGCCATTTGGCCCGGTGAATTTTTTAAATATAATTTATCCAGTAGATGAGGCACATTCTGTGAATTTAGCCCTACTGGGTTGCTATCTGTGACCTCTCAAGTTCAAAAGACATTTTGACAACAGGATATTCTGTGTTATTGCCTTCAGTGCCCACCGAGTTACAGATTTCATTTGTCTCCTCTGATTTTAATCTTGTTTTTATCTCTGTGAATGCCTTTTGAAATATATACCTTAATAAGGTATGCTAATATGCAATAAAATTAGCAGGTGTGATATACAGTTCTGCGAGTGTTTACACATGTATAGATATGCAAAACTACCAGCAAAATCAAGGTACAGAACAGCTCCGTTACCCTAAGAGACTCCCTTTTGCTTTCCTTTTATAATCACACTGTCCCCCACTCCTAAACCTGGCAACTGCTGCTTTGATCTGTAGTTTTGTCTTCACAAGAATGCTATCTAAACAGAATGTAATTTTTTGAGAATGGATTGTTTCAGTCCGCAAAATGCTGCTGAGATTCTCCCAAGGCATTGCCATGTATCACCAGCACGTTGCTTTTTCTTGCTGAGTAGTGTTCCACTGAGTGAATGTGCTCCAATTTTTCATCCATTCACTCATTGAAGGCCATTTGGCTGCCAAAAACTTGGGGATACAGTTGCATGAATGTAAGTTTTCATTTCTCCGGAGTGAACACCTAAAAGTGAGATTGTTAGGTTACGGGGCAAGGGGGTGCTTATAAGAAATTGCCAAACTCTTTTCCAGAGTGGTTAGCCTTTCTTCCATTCCCTCCAGCAATATTCCAGTTGCTCGTCTTTTCCACTAACACTTGGGATCGTCAATATATCCTATTTTAGCATACTAATACGTTGACAAAAGTATTGGTGGTTTTAATTTGCATTTCTCTTTGCACAATTTACAGAGGTTTCTCTGGGTGTTTTAATACATATACTTCACTCTACTCATGTTTTTACTGCTTCAGGTTAGATCCTTGCCACCGTATAGAGAGCCCTTTACCCTCCCCACTTCGTGCTCTAGTTGTCTATACATTACCTCCACATACACTGGAAACTTCATTAGACAATGTTACAATTTTTGCTCCCAACTGTCAAAATGTATTTTATACAACTAAATAATAGTCTGTTATATTCACCCCGATTTTTACTCTTATTTTTTACTTTTGATTTCTCTTACTCTTTCTTTATTCCTGAGGTTCCAAGTTTCCTTTGGGGATCATTTGTCTTCTGTCTTAAGAATTTCTGTACAATTATATTCAGTGTGTTTGCTACCAAAAAATCTTATTTCCTTAATCTGAGAATATTATTTCATCTTCATTCCTGAAGGATATTTTGGCTGGCTTTGGAATTATGCATTATACTTCTTTTCATTTTAGGATTGTCATTGCTCATTTTTCTGGCCCCATGATTTTTCAGGAGACATCCATAGTCATTTGAATCATCATTCCAGCAAAAGTACACATCATTTTTCTCTGGGTACTTTTAAGATTTTTTCTTTATCTTTAGTTGTAAGCAGTTTAATAATGATATATTTAAATATGGATTATGGGGAGTTTATCTTCGCTGAGATTTTGTGAACTTGAATTGGTAGGTTTATTTCTTTTGCCAAATTTGAGAAGTTTTCAGTCTTTATTTTTAAAAAAATTTGGGCACTGCATTTTCTCTTCTGCTCCTCAAGCACTGATAGCATGAATATTAGACATTTTGATACATTTCCACATGTTCCTGAGGCTCTGTTTACTTTTTCCATTAATTTATACTTCAGTAGTTCATATTGGATAATTTCTAACTGGTCTCTATTCAGATTCACTGACTCTTCGGTCATCTTCATTCTGCTATTGGCTCATCCACTGAGGTTTTTTTTTTTAATTTTGGCTATTATATTATATATATAATATATCATATTATATTTTGGATATATTATATCATATAATATATATTATATGATACATCTGTGCCATCTCAGTGTTGACTTCTGAATGTTCCTATTCGTGCAAGTTGAGATTTCTCTTGTTTTTCCTAGGCTGGGTACTTCTGATTGTATCCTGGACGTTTTCAATATTATGTTAAGAGACTCTGGCTTAATTTCAGTAGAGAATATTAATTATATTTTAAGCAGGCAGTCATCCCAACTGGGCTCAGGCTGTAAGTCTTAACCAACCTTCTGTGGGTTTTAATTCCAGTGCCAGTTCAATTTTCAAATTCTTAGGAGTACTGTTAAGATCTATGTCATGTGTACATCTGCCCCCACATTGGACAGTCTGGGACTTGAATGGTGGTCCATCTCATAGATTGGTTAGCAAAGTCTATGTACGATGTACTATGGTTAGGCTCAGGCTCATGCATGCTTAGTTTAAGGTCTGGTTCATACATGCTTAGCTTAGGGATGAACCTAGGAGTTAGTAAAGGATTTTAAGAGGTCACATTCCCATATTCCTCCTGTTCTTTGGTCTCCTCAGTACTCCCTTTTAGTTACTCCATTAAGGAAGCAGGCTTTATATACCCTGTTGTGCTGTGTACTTTCTTGGACTATGCCTGTGTCTGGGGTCAATGGTCAGAAGGACAGAGACACAGATAACTAAAAGAGTTTCCCCTGCCCCTTGGGATCACAGCTTCTCTGATAGGAGAGAAAGATTCCTTTCTTTCAGAATTTTAGACTTCTTTGGGTTTCCATTGCCTCTGCTGATATTATGTCATAAGATTATTTGGGGGCTGGGATGTAAGAAAACAAAAAAAAATAAATAAAAGAAAAATAAGGAATTTCCTCTATTGTATCTGAATGTTAGAAGACCCTTTCCTGACTCAACATAATAAAGGACATATAGGACAAACCCATAGCTAACATCATACTCAGTGGGGAAAAAAACTGAGAGCATTCCCCCTAAGGTCAAAAACAAGACAAGGATGTACACCCTCGCAACTTTTATTCAACCTACTACTGGAAGTCCTAGCCACAGCAATCATGCAATGCAAAAAAATAAAGGTCATCCACATTGCTAAGGAAGAAGTAAAACTTTCACTTTTTGCAGATGACATGATACTATATATAGGAAATCCAAAAGACCACTAAAAAACGACTAGAACTGATAAATGAATTCAGTAAAGTCACAGGATACAAAATAAATTGCAGAAATCTGTTGCATTTCTACACACTAATAGTGAAGCAGGAGAAAGAGAAAGTAAGAAGACACCCCCATTTATAGTTGCACCAAATGTAATAAAATACCTGGGAATAAGCCCAACCAGAGGTGAAAGACTTGTACTCTGAAAACTATAAAACACTGATGAAAGAAATTGAAGATGACACGAAGAAATGGAAAGACATCCCATGTTCATGGATTGGAAGAACAAATATTGGTAAAATGTCTATACTACCCAAAGCAATCTACAGATTTAATGCAGTCCCTATCAAAATACAAACAGGATTTTTCACAAAATTAAAACAAAAGTCCTACAATTTATATGGAACCACAAAAGACCCTGAATAGCCAAAACAATCTTGGAAACAAAAAACAAAGCTGGAAGTATCACAATTTCAGACTTCAAGTTATAGTGCAAAGCTGTAGTAATCAAACCAGTATGGTAATGGCACAAAAGTAGACACATAGATCCGTGGAACAGACTAGAAAGCCCAGATATAAACCAACATTTACATGATCAATTAATCTTTGTCAAAGCAGGAAAGAATAACCAATGGGAAAAAGACAGTCTCTTCAACAAATAGTGTTGGGAAAACTGGTCAGCTACATGCAAAAGAATGAAACTGCACCACTTTCTTACCCATAAAAATAAGCCCCAAGTGGGTTAAAGACCTAAATGTGAGACCTGAAACCATTCTAATCTTAGAAGAGAGCTCTGACATCAGCCATAACAATGTTTTTCTAGATATGGCTCCTGAGGCAAGAAAAACAAAAGCACAAGTAAACTATTGGGGCCACATCAAAATAAAAACCTTCTGCACAGTGAAGGAAAAAATTAACAAAACTAAAAGGCAACCTACTGAATGAATGGGAGAAGATATTTCAAAATCACATATCCAATAGAGAGTATCCAAAATATGTAAAGTACTTATACAACTCATCACTCAAAACCCAAATAATCCAATTAAACAATGCACAGAAGACATGAACATGTATGCAAATAAGACATACAGATGGCCACTAGACATATGGAAAGATGCTCAACATCACTTATCATCAGGGAAATGATACCAGCTCACACCTGTCAGAATGGCTAAAATAAAAAAAAACCACAAGAAACAACAGGTGTTGGCAAAGATGTGGAGAAAAAGGAACCTTCTTGCACTGTTAGTCGGAATGCAAACTGGTACAGCCACTGTGGAAAACATGGAGGTTCCTCAAAAAGTTAAAAATAGAATTACCCTATGATCCAATAACTGCACTGCTGGGTATTTACCCCCAAAATACAAAAATCATTCAAAGGGATGCATGCACCCCTAAGTTTATAGCAGCATTATCTACAATAGCCAAATTATAGGAGCAGCTCCGGTGTCTATTGATAGATGAATGGATAAAGAAGATGTGTATATCTCCAATGGAATAGTATTCAGCTGTAAAAAAGAATGAGATCTTGCCATTTGC
Organism: Lynx canadensis; assembly: GCF_007474595.2. NCBI lineage: Eukaryota > Metazoa > Chordata > Mammalia > Carnivora > Felidae > Lynx > Lynx canadensis. Next base: position 151,684,421 of record NC_044304.2, read on the forward strand.
AATGACACAGATGGAGCTAGAGAGTATAATGCTAAGCAAAGTAAGGTGGTCAGAGAAAGACAAATACCAGGTCACTCATATGTGGATTAAAAAGCACAACAAAGGAGCAAACAAGAGAGGGAGAGAGAGGCAAACCAAGAAACAGACTTAACTATAGGCAACAAACTGATGGTTAGAGGGGAGGTGGGTGGGGGCATGGGTGAAATAGGGATGGGGATTAAGGAGGGCGCTTGTTGGGATGAGCACTGGGTGATGTATAGAATTGTTGAATCACTATGTTGTACACCTGAAACTAATGTAACACTGTATGTTAACTTAAAAAAAAAAAAAAAGACAACAACGACCCTTTCCTGATCCTTAAGCCAGAACTAGAGGGATTCTTCTTAAATTCTCTACCTGCTCTCATGCCTCCTTCAGGATTTTGGACTGAATTGAGGACAGTGGAAGACACTCATGGTAAACTCATTGCCCATTTGGTGGGATCTTCTTGTCCATCCATCTGCTACTATTTTTTAAATAGAATGTTTTTCAGAAAAGTTTTACATTTATAGAAAAATTGAGCAGATAGTAGAGTTCCCATCTTATCCCTTTCACTCTATAAAGTCTCCCATATTATTAACATCTTACATTAGTATGACATATTTGTTATGGTTGCTGAACTGATACTGATACGTTACTATTAAGTAAAATCCCTTTTATTTATACTTCCCTCGTTTATTTGCATTTCCCTTGTCTTTGCCTCATTTTACCATTTTAAAATCCATCCAGGAAACCACGTTACATTTAGTCCTCATATCCCTAGGCTTTTCTTGGCTGTGATAGTTTTTCAGACTTTCCTAGTTTTCAATGACCTTGAAAGTCTTGAGAAGTACTGTTCTAATATATTGTAGATTGCCATTCAATTGGAATTTGATGTTTTTTGCATAGTGAGACTGGGGTTGTAGGTTTTGGAGGAGGAAGATCATAAGTAAAGTGCCATTTTTATCACATCATATCAAGGACACATAGCACCTCCATGATGTATAATTGTTCTTGTGGAGCTCATCATCTGGCCTTGGTAGAGATGTTCAGCTTTCTCCATCCCATATTAACTGTTGCCTCCTTTGCCTCTCTAGGCTGCTTCAGCTAGATCATTGCTTTCAAAGTTTTCCAGAAGAGAATAAAGCACAAGTTTATATATTCTCTAATATTCTGACTTGAATCTTTCACATACTTGGCTTGATTTGGAGGAAGTACCTCCCTCTATTCCTTTGAGTAGAAAGAAAAAGGAAGCTCACAGCACTCTGAAAACTCTCTCTTAGAATCTTCACTCACAAGTACTCCCATCCAATTAATTTTCTAGTGTTATTATATGTCCTCTAGACCTGGGTGATACAGTAATTTTTGTCTTTGTGGATATGTCCATCATACTGGGAAATCTTGGCATAGATATTCTGCCACCTAACTCTAGTATTGTTCTCATATGAGACTCCTAGCAAAGAGACAAAAATTAGCCCTATTAACACATCTTAATGTGTCTCTAAAGATACATTGGCTAAATTCATACTATATTCTTGAACAGTATTTCTGCCCTTTATCCAGGTCTAGTTTCCTTTTAGCTGAGCTGAGCACTGATGAAGGTAATTTTGACCCTATTACTTTATTTTTTTTATGTTTTATATATTTTTGAGAGAGGGAGAGAGAGGGGGGAAAGGCAGAGAGAGAGAGAGAGAGAGAGAGAGAGAGAGAGAGAGAGAGAAGCCACAGAATCCAAAGCAGGCTCCAGGCTCTAGGCTGTGAGCTGTCAGGCTCTGAACTGCAAGATCATGACGTGAGCTGAAGTCAGATGCTTAACCTACTGAGCCACCCAGGTGCCCCCGACCCTATTACTTTAAACTTTACCCAGGATCAACCCATAGTGACAAGTGTCTCCTATATTTTCTGATATTGCTGCTTTGTCTTCTCTTTGTTCCTCCAGAGCCAAATGCACTGCATAAGCAGATCTTGTCTCATAGATAACCTCCTAAGAGTTACCATATATATGACCTCTGTTTAAAGAAACAAATGAGTCAGCCATGAAAGTAAGATATGTGATCTTTGCTGTTTCCACCAAAGTTCCATCCTCCCCAACCCAAGGGTGTCTTGAGGAAGGAGACCTATAAAAGGTATACATGGTTGTATTAATTAGATTTTGATGCAGCAAACTATCCTACGACAAAGGCAGGGGTCCCAGGAGAAAGCAGCAGTGCACAAGATCTTTTAAGATCTAATATCCCAGAAATGGCATAACTTTGCTCCTACCCATTTCATTGGCCATAGTGAGTTACAAGGCCTGCCCAGATTCAAAGGATGATTAGACTCCTTGATGGGAAAATTGCGAGGGGTGTGGATACAGGGAAGGGAAGTATGACCAGTTGTATTAACTCAGAGAAAGAAGCTATTTAAAAATATATATTTAATTAAGTTTGTTTAAATACATTTCAGTAAAATTACTTGGCAAATAATATTAGAGGTTTTATGTAGCTATGGCAAGTTTTGAAGACGGAGCATGCATTGAGATTTGAAAACATACTCTCGTGTGACTTTCACTTGTTATAGCATTCCTTTGGCATTGGCTCCGTAAACTATCACTGATAGTTCCTTTGGCTCCTTGTATTTGAAGCAGTAGGATTTTTTAGAGAACGTGTGGCCTACTGTGTTCCTTATAATAGTTTCGTGTTTGGATTGCTCCTTGCGTTTATTAAATTAAACACATTATGCGCCCCCACTTTCAGCTGTCCCAGGATATCTGGACATGCTGCCATTTTCTCTGGGTCAGAAGCTAGTCTGTGCGAAGCCAGGGGCACTGGGAAAACAGTATAGTTTTGCACATTTGGCTAAAATATGAAGAGTGAATTTGGAGTTAAAATTAATCAAAGATTTCGTCTGAATTTCTTAAAAGGTCCCTTGATAATTTTATAAGGGACTCTTAAATTCAGTAGTCAATATAAAAATACTTAAGAGTAAAGCAAAATTGGTTGTGATTGTTTTAAAACAACAGAGACACAGAGCGTGAGTGGGGGAGAGGCAGAGAGAGAGGGAGACACAGAATCCCAAGCAGGTTCCAGGCTCTGCGCTGCCAGCACAGAGCCCAATGTGGGGCTTAAACCCATGGACCATGAGATTGTGACCTGAGCTAAAGTCTGACACTTAATTGACTGAGCTACCCAGACACCCTGTAGTTGTGATGGTTTTAAAGTATTCAATCTGGGTCTATTCTACCCAGTAGATGAAGAAATAAAAGGATTTGGTTGTTAGTTCTCTTTCAAGCCATGTCTGTATGAAGGGATGATTAAGAACAAAACTTGGGGACCTGAGTTGCCTCCCAGTTCATGTCAGGATAGTTTTGAAAGTGGAGAAAAGCAGTAGTTTTTTTATTGTTCTGAATGGAGATTTTAAGGAGGCCAATATTCCTTTAAGGCTGACTCCATAAACGTAACAGTCCAGTCATTCACTCTTTCCTCTAATTTCTTTTTGAATTATGAATAGATAATTGTGCTCCCTCCAAACATGAACTATGAAGACATATAATCATAGCATATTTGACATAATTTAATGATGTAGCTCTATAAAACTTAGAATAAACTGCTATCAATCATTAATATGATAGATTAATTAATTGCTACATAATGTCATTAATCTATGTAGTAATTAGGCACAGGAAAAAATTATGTAAATATTTTTCTTTCACAGTAAAGCCAAATTTTCAAAATCTCTTGCCTTTGTTGTTATTTTTAAATTCTGCTAATATACAGATTTCTTTGTATTTATATACACCCAGTAACACTTATTCAGAGTTAGTGTTCTGGTTTTGAATTTTAATTCATTTCACGTTACCCACTATAGGCTCGCACTAAGTCTCTTGCTGCTTTTGGATTCTTCTCTGCCACTGCCTCTTACCTAGTTGTCTGGTAGCCTTTTCAGCTATCCCTGTCCTAAAGACTAGATATTCTAGGTGATGGAGGGACTATAGTTTCAATAACTCTAAGTCAGTTGGCTTTAGGTGGATGGTCAAAAGCGTAAGAACATGATCACGTGTTTGACCATGGTTAGGTTACAATGTGGAAGGGAAAAAGAAGAAGCACAGGAAATTGACCCAGGTATGGAGGCAAACCAATGTTCAGGAAGAAGTCTTCAAGTTCAGGTTTCCTGGTTAGAAGCCAATAACTCCTAGGCACATGCTCCTTCATCTCTCCTCACCAGATCAGCGTCTTTCAAAAGGTTCCCCCTAGGAAATGGAGGCAAGTTTAAAAAGGAGTTCAGAAAAATATAGCCAAGCTTTCAGGGATTCTAGACCAACTGATCAGGTTTTCCTCAGGAGTCAGCCTTAGAGGAAGATATAGTAAGATTTCAGGAGCAGTGGGAAGGATTCTGTGAGGAATTTCCCCAGTTACTGCCTACATACCCCCTTGCCAAGATGGTTACAATTATTTTAGTGTTATTTGCCTGAAACTTACTAAGCTTGGGTTTTTTTTTATCCCTTTATGTACAAGCTTTGATTCTGCTGGACTATGTGAGAATTGTGTTTGAGGATCAAGATTCTCATTCATTTGGGTTTACCAAACTCATCTCCAGTCCTCCTAACCCCTCAAACTTATTGCCCATGTTTTGCTTGGGTTCCTAAGCCTTCTTCCCCAGACGCTTTTCTTGGATTCTATAATTGCCTGCACTAAGTCTTGGTATCCTCATCTACCTTTGAGCATCTTTTCAATTTAACCATACTTTAGAGAACTGATCAATTGCCCAACAAATATTTCCTACAATGTTCATCAATACTTGATATGCCTTTGGAAGTGAAGTATGAAGAAAGGATAATGAGGAAATGGAAAGAAACCTGAGTTGCCTAAAAGGAAATCTAAAAGGGCATAATGATCAGGTTTAATGAAACTTAAAGAAGGTTAAATAAAATTTGGATTACTTCTCTGGTTTGCCTAAAGCTAGCTCTTTTCCTTTCATTTGTGAAGATCAGCCAGCATCCTGTGCCGGAGTGTTTTGAATCATGTGTAGCTGTGCACAGTAGAACTTAAGAGGCCACGGTGACCAGTCAGGCGCTAAATCATAAAATGTTAGAGCTGGAAGGGACTTCAGAAATCATCTATTCCAACTTCCTCATTTTATAGATGAGGAAACTGGGACCAAAAGAGGTTAAGTGACTTGCCCAGTCTCTGTCATAGTGACTCTGTGCATAGAAGCAAGCAGTCCCATCATTAACTAACTGCCATGAGGAGTGGCTGCTCCGTAGTACCAGCTTTGAGCTAAAACCAGTTTCTTTGATCTCAGAAGCTGAGACATAAGTTTGTCCTTTGGCTATTTCTTTCTCTTTCCTTGAAGGGAAAGCATTCTGCTGTCGTTGGGACTTTCTGTTCATTCTTTTTGCCTTCTCTCTGCGAAGACACTCAGAATCACCCTTTACTCACTGCGATATGGAAGGTGATTTCATCGGCCAAGCCTACAAGACTTCTAGTCAACATTACCAGAGAGGAAATCTTCGGCACTAATTTTCCATAAATGTAAGTGTTCTTCCCTTTGCTTTATGACTTTCATGTCATTTAATTAATACCTTTAAGTTTACATTAGCATAACAAACAAATATTTATTTCCAAAGTCTATGGGAGCTTGGCAATGATGAGGCTGTGGGCTTCTAACCTTTTTCTTTCCCCACTTCATAATAACTCTTTCCTAATTTTAAAACGTTTTTAAAGGCTAGTACTAATGACTTCTATGATTGAAACAACATACTTTTCATAGTCCAGTGAGTTATCACTCTGGGAGGAGGCGGGTGGGAGTGAAAGCGGTGAAGTAGAAGTCCCTGTACAAGTTTGCAAGATTCCATATGCCCATCAGACCCCACCTCCACTCCCAGAAAGGTTCTGATACATCCGCCATCCCTAAATCATTCCCTCTGCTGCCCGGTTCTCAACTGTGGTCCACAGACCAGCAGCATCATCACCATTTAGGTACTTGCTTAGAATATAGATTCTCGAGACTCTGGAGGTGGGACCAAGCAACTCCTGTTTTGACGGGCCCTCCAGGCTACTCGGTTGTTCACTAAACTTTGAGAACCACTGTGACAGAGTGTGGCTCCCAAACTAATGGTGCTAATATTTATGTGAACCTCTGGGTTAAAATAGCTGTTATGTCCACCAAGTATATTTCCTGGGTCTTCCATTGGCATGCCTGAAATTTACTCATTTAAACTTTTGCACAAGTCTATCTAGGACCGAAGATTATAGTTTTGCTCCAAAAAGGACTTTGTCTCCTCAGTCTTCCACGGGCACTGGGCAGTTCCCACCGCTGCTTCCCTGAGGCCAGCCCAGCAGACTTGCTGTAATGAGGCCAAAAGCTCATAACTTTACACTGTCCTAAAGCACTTATGAAATCATTGCATATAAAATTAGGAAGGAGATACAAAAACTAATTTCGCTATATAATGTTTATTTTTAACTTGAAAATCCTAAGCTATTCTAGTGATGAGCTGGGATCTCTTGCACATCCAGATTTTAGAAGTGCAAAAAAAAAAAAAAAAGCACTGTACTTACAAAGGTTTAAAAGATTTTGAGAAAAACTGCTCTCTTCCTTTGCACTAAAACTGAAGAATTGCTTTCAGCTGGTGTAGATACTTCCTCTGAGTGTGGGTGTCCGTGTTTGCGATGCCTATGTATTTGGATGAATACAAATAAGAGTTTGCGTGTCTCTTTGATTGAACGGATCTCTATGTTTAGTGAATACAAGCCTATGTTCAACTGTAAATAGATGTGGAGACGTGCCTCTTTGGGGAAGCATACCTATAAATATATGCATGACTGGAGAGCTATAGGCTGGTGCATCTATGTACGTATGCCTTAGGTCTGATTTAGACAAGGATGAAGAAATCCACTTAGCCTCTACTCTTCTCTCGTCAAAAGCTACTTTGAATTTTTTAAGTACTGTTTTTATACACTGATATATTCATCCTTCTAGGAGATATGTAATTTCCCCCATTATAAAAATAACATTTGGTCTCTGTAAACGGCTTGGAAGATATAAAAATGTAAAGAGTTCAAATTAAGGTATTTCTTTTTATACTATTCCTTTTCTTTGCCCCTTTTTTCCCTTTTCTTACTTCTAGGCTAGTGTTCTTTACGTTACTCCCTGCTTCCCTCTGTTTCCCTCATAGTCTTTCCGCATTGTCAATATAGACATCTTCGTACGATGTCAGACAGGGGATAGCCATCAGGTAATGGGAGCAATTCTTAGATTCAGAATTTGGCTTATAGCTTAGAAGTTGTTTCTGCCCATCATAGATTAAAGATAAACACGTGGCATTAGTAAGGAAATACAATATTATAATGCATTAGATAGAAACTTTGCATATAACAGAATTATAGTATCAGAGATGCTAAGTAGACTACTCTGTATAAAATGAATACATCTAGTCTAAATCAGTTGTAATAATAGCTTTCATTTATTGAGCACATCGTGTGGTCCAGGTGCTTTTTATATGGGATATCATTTAAAATACTCCAGACAACCTTCGGTCATTCTCTTCTCTTCCTCTACAGATGAGGTAAATGAGGCTTGTAAAGAATTTTCCCAGGGCACAGACAGCTTCCTAATAAATGATAGGATGTAAATTAACTCCCAGTTCTGATTCCAAATCCTTTGCTCTTAATCCCTATGCTATGCCCAAAAATATATAAGAAAAAGAATTCATAAATTGACTGTAACATAATGAAGAAAATACCAATTTCGGAGCTAAGAGGAACTGAAAGGTCGTCCAGTTCATTTCCTTCAATTGACAAAGGAGGAAAGCTAATGTACTGAAGTGTTGGTTTTCTTAATATCACACAACTAGTTAGTGGCAAAGCAGTGGTTGGAACACCAGCCTCTCCTAAGTGTTTAGATCATGCTGGCATGTAGGTCAGTGGTTCCTTGGATGGACATTGGCTCCAAATCTCCACAGGGTGTGTCCTCATGAGTCTGTATATATTTTATCAATAAAAATCTCTTTTAGCCCAGGCCAAAATAACTTGCTGATCTAGGCCCTTTTCCTCTTAAAACTCATGCTTGTTTCTGCTTTAGTTTTCTGAGTTGGGAGGGAGAGGTGGATGGGACAAAGTAAAACATGGTCAGACTCTCCAAGTTACAAGAGATCCACAAATTCTGAATGTGACAGAAAAAAAGAACAGAAAGGAAAAAAAAAATCAAAAATTTGACTTCGTCCCAGTAAATCTCTGTTTCTTGCCAATGGACGTTCATGTATACGGAACCCCCTGTTCTGAGTGAGGCAGGTAATACAACACAGAGGTAGGAAAAGATTCAGTGTCCTACACCTGAAATTAACATAATACCGTATGTTGACTATGCTGAAGCAAAAAATAACAAAAAAAGATGTGGTGTCCTAAATTGTGACATGTAAGCTATTTGGTTGATCATATCTCTTTGTATTTTTGCTCAGGAACTCCAAATTGTTACAATGTCTGACTAATATCAGAAAAAAATCTATACAGCTGGTCAAAGAGATGATCGCATTTCAGGCTGCCATTAAGGACACTTCATCTTTTTAAGATAAAGCACCTCATTTCTGTCTGAGTTTCTACTCTGTCCCTCTTTCTAGAAATCCTATCTAAAAACCCTATATGAGAAACCTTCACATCTTTGATGAAACTTAACTGAAGTACTTCTATTTAGGACACACACAAACTAGAAATTAACTTCCATAAATCAACAGGGTCCCAGTCTCATTTTTCTCAACAAAGAAAATCAGCAGCGCACTGGTCACCGTGCTGTTAGTGGCTAACTCCATGAGGGTGGAAGCCACTGTGTATGTGTCCCACTGCCAGCAAGGTGCCTGACACAGTTACTAAATAACTGTGCAATGAAAGAATGATTTAAAGAATGAAATGGATCTGTGTAACAGCAGCCATCATAGTTTATTTCTTAACATGTTTGTCTCACTTGATAAATAAATTTTATTTATTTTTATCAACTTCATTGAGATGTGATTCACATGCAGCTCAAACATGTGGTGTATAATTCAGTGGCTTTTACTATACTCACAGAATTGTGCATCCCTCACCATAATTCATTTTAGAACATTTTCATTACCCCAAAGAGAAACTCCACACCCCTGAGCCTTCGTCCCCCCTTCACATCTCCCAATTCTTTCAACTCCTTTATCCTGCTTTAAGCAGTATAATCTCTGTTTCTGTAGATTTTACTATTCTGGGCATTTCATTGAAATGAACCCGTACAATGTGTGGCCCTTTGTGACTGGCTTTTTTTACTTAGCATAATGTTTCAAGATCTGTCTATGTTGTAGCACATAGTGTCTATATTGTAGTACTTATTTTTATTGCTGAATAATATAACATTGTATGGATATATCATTTCATCCACTGATAGACATTTGCGTTGTTTTTGGCTGTTATGAATAATGCTTTTATGCATATTCATGTACAAGTTTTTGTGTGGACATAGGTTTTCATTTCTCTTGGGTGTATATCTAGGAGTAGAATTACTGGATCGTATAGTAACTCTATGTTAGCCATCAGAGAAACTGCCAGACTGTTTTCCGAAGTGACTGTGTCATTGTACTTTTCCATCAGCAGTGTATAAGAGTTACAATTTTGGGTGGTGCTTTATTTATATCTTCCTCCCAGAACCTAATACAGCATAAAGACATAGTGATACTTTACAAACATTTGTTGAATCTTATAGTCATTTTATTCTCAAGTTTTCTCTTTTTTTATTTGAGAGAGAGAGAGAGACAAAGCACAAGTGGGGGAGATGGGTAGATGGAGGGAAGGAAGGAGGGAGGAGGAAGGCAGGGAGGAAGGAAGAGATAGAGAGAGAGAGAGAGAGAGAGAGAGAGAGAGAGAGAGAGAGTGTCTCTCAAGCAGGCTCCATGCTCAGCACAGAGACCAACACAGGACTTGATTGCACAACCCTGAGATCATGACCTTAGCCAAAATCAAGAGTCAGACTTTCAACCATCTGGGCAACTGAGGCACCCCTCATCTTCAAGTTTTCTGTGGGTTTTCCTAACTTTCTCAAAAGTGAAAATCATGAAGGTTAAGTCGAATAAAAAATATTTTTGATGGTACTGTTTAATACTGTATTTAATTTACTATTTCCTATTGAGTTGATTGTTGGATAATACACATATTAGGGGCAGGGGACATGTAAGTGAATAAAAATCATATTTCTGGCATTTTGAACCTCAACTTCTTCCATCCATCAAAGAAACTAAGCGTTTTCTTTAGGGTCTGTAACATTATTCACATAAGGAGGAATGGAGGGCAATCCATATGCTTCTGTATCTGCTGCACAAAAAACACATAATGTTAGTCAAAAATTATATATTTCAGGAGTGATGAAACTGAATTTTGGAAAGACTGATTTACTCATGGTTATATTAGTAGAAAGAGTTGAAGCTGGGCTTTGAATCCAGGTCTTCTTATTTCAAGTGTGTGTGTGTGTGTGTGTGTGTGTGTGTGTGTGTGTGTGTTATCCTAGAGGAAATTTTTATAACCTCCCACCATGAAAAATCGGCGTTGGAACAATAGCTTTGGCATTTCTTGCTCAAGAATTCCCTGATTTGTATTTGCAAAATGATTGCTGACCTGCTCACAGAGAAGCACCAATATGCACAGTGCAACATGGTGTTTGTGAGACTAAAAGAAGAAAACTTTTCGGCAGAATATCTCAGATTCTGTCCTAAGGTACCTCAAGGGTGAATTTAGATTGGGAACGAATGTACTGAGTTTTGTTCCATCTCTTTAATTCCATTTGGCATTTGTTATATTTAATATGTTAGAGGTATAAAATATCTCCTTAGAACAAAAGTTCATTATGGTATTATCTATTTGTAGAGTCTGTGTAAGCAGAACAGCATCTCCTGGGCCATCTTTCAGAATTACTAAGTGATTGAACTGATTCCTACAAGCTCCTGTCTTAAAGTATCCCCCACTTCTTCCAAAGCCGAAATAAGAAATGGAAACACATATGCTCACATCGAGAAGTAGCATCTATTTTTTGATCCAGCTTTTGTTGTCCTGACATGAAGGGGTTAAAAGGGCTAGTAAGCATAATCTTACTCGTTAAGAGTGACTGGAAGGAAAAGCATGGGATTGTCACTTTTACATTGTAGGATAAAATCTTGCAGATATGGGGTAAAGAGACACTGAAACTAATATATATTGAATATCAACTCTGTACCTTCCCTCTTATGGCGTTTATAGTCAATTATCTCAATTAAACCACCCAAAGTGCTGGAAATTCGATAGCCATTGTCATCTCCATCTGACAAATAGAAACTAAGGCTTTTAGAAGTTAACTTTGTCTGAGGTCACACAGTTAGAAAATAATAGAGTTTTAGATCACAGATTTATCTGTCATTAGAATCTGTTCTCCTTCCGAAAGTAAACTCTATTCTTTCCAGTCAAATTACTATGTCCAGTAAGAAAACCCTCTAAGATACTTGGGGCTGTTCTAGGGAATGTAGAAGTTCTTCCAAATGAAGGATAATTTGATATATTTTCCTCCAAGAACTAAATAAGCACCATTTGAAATTAGCATATTGTATGCAAACATCTGCTGCAAAATTAGCTTCCAAAAGAGCTTGAAAATAGCCTGTCAGATGTTTAGAGTAGATTACACCTCATATTCTTGTTTGCCCTATTGATGCAATTAGCTAACATCTTTTGTGAAAGAGGATATTGAGTAAAATGAAGATCAATACCTATTGTACTAGCGACAGATTATTTTTAAGTATTAAAATTCAATAGGACATTTTAAGACCGGTAACCCCACTAACCCCACTTTGCCTCTATATTCACTCTGAATGCTCTATGGTAAGAGTCTGTTTAGGTAGCAGTCCCAAATCTGTCTTATTGCAAGGGTGTGAATTTAGATGAACATCTCCATAAACCAGAAAGAGAATGGAAATGTAAAACATGAAGAAGTAAACTCAGTCTGAAGCCATATACTTCCTAGATCTGGAACTGAAAATAGTCCATGGTAGCCTAATGTTCCGCTACAGGAATTAAGAACATCTTCATATAATGTGAACCAAAGTCAGGCTTAATACCAAAAACAAAACAAAACAAAACAAGTGTCTGAATTTATTGCTTACCAACAGAAATTGAAAAATCTGTGATCAACATTTTTCCAGCTTTATAGGGATATAATTTATGTATAATATTGTATTCATTTAATGTGCACCAAATCATTTTATATGTGTGTGTGTGTGTGTGTGTGTGTGTATATATATAGTGAAATGATTATCACAATAAGTTTAGTTAACATCCATCACCTCACATAATTACAATTATTTTTCTTGGAAGAGAACTTTTAAAATCTACTTTCTTAGCAACTTTCACGTATACAATTGAGTACCATTAACTATGGTCACCGTGTTGTATATTACATTCTTAGAACTTACGTATCTTAACTGGAAGCTTGTACCCATTACTCCCACCTTTTACTCCCTATCTTCTGCCTCTTATAGCCACCAGTTTGTGCTCTGTTCCTATGAGTTTAATTCTTTTAAGATTCTACGTAGAATGGGGTATATGTATTTGTCTGACCTATTTCACTTAGCATAATGCCCTCAAGGTCCATCCATGTTGTTGCAAATGGTAGGATTTACTTATTTGTCTTTTATATGGCTGAATAATATTCCATTATCTTTATAGCACATTTTCCATATCCATCAACCCATCAATGGACACCTAGGGTGTTTCCATGTTTTGACTATTGTAAATTATGCTACTGTTGTAAATAATGAACATGGGAGTACAGATACCTGTTTGAGATACTTATTTCATTCCCTTTGGATATATACTCAGAAGTGGAATTGCTGGATAATTCTATTTTTAATTTTTTTGAAGAATCTCCATACTGTTTTTCATAGTGTCTGCGCCTATTTACATTCCCGCCAGCAGTGTGCAGGGCTCCCTTTTCTCCCTCACCAACACTTGTTGTCTCTTGTCTCTTTGATGATAGCCATTCTAACAGGAGTGAGTTGATGTCTCATTGTGGTTTTAATTTATATTTCCTGATAATTAGTGATATTAGACATCTCGTTACGTAAGGCATTTGTATGTCTTCTTTGGAAACACGTTGATTCAGTTTCTCTGCCCATTTTTAAAATCATATTGTTTTTGTTTGTTTGTTTTCATTTTGTTTTTTGTTTTTGTTTTTATTTTTTTGCTATTGAGTTGTATGAATTTTTGTATATTTTGGGTATTAACTCCTTAGCACATAATGTGTGTTTTTTCACCTATTCAGATTACTTTTTTCATTTTTTTATTGTTTTCCTCGCTGTGCAGAAGTCCTTTAATGTAGTTCTGTCTGTTTATTTTTGCTTTTGTTGCCTTTGCTTATGGTGTCAAAATAAAAAAAAAATCATTGGCAAGACCAATGTCAAGGAAAGTATCTGCTATACTTTAATTAATTAATTAATTAAAATTCAAATTTATTTAATTCCAGCTATAGTTGACATACAGTGTGATATTAATTTCAGGTGTGTGATACATTGATTCAACAATTCTGTACATTACTCAGTGGTCATCATGACAAGAGTATAAAAGTCCACTTCACCTATGTCACACCCCCCTCCCCTCTGGTGACCATCATTTTGTTCCCTATACTTAAGAATCTGGTTTTGCTTGTCTCTTGTTTTCTTTGCTTGTTATGTTTTCTTCTAGGAATTTTTGGGGTTTAGGTCTCACATTCAATTCCTTCATCCATTTTGAAATGATTTTTGTGTGTGGTATAAAATAGGGGTCCAGTTCATTTTATTGGATGTGATCTAGTCTTCCTGATATCATTTATTGAAGAGATTTTTCTTTCCCCATTGTATATTCGTGGCTTCTTTGTCATAACTTAATTGACCATATATGCATGGATTTGTTTCTGGGCTCTCCATGCTGTTCTATTGATCTATGTCTCTGTTTTTATGCCAACAATGTAGTGTTTTGATTACTATAGTTTTGTAATCAGAAAACGTGATGCCTCCAACTTTTTTCTTTCTCAAAATTGCTTAGGCTATTCAGGGTCTTTTTGTGGTTTTATACAAATTTTAAGATTGTTTATTCTATTTCTGTATAATAGGCCATTGAATTTTGATGAGGATTACACTGGGTCTATAGATTGGTTTGGGTACTAGGGACATTTTAACAATTATTAATTCCTCCAACACATGAGCATGGAATATGTCTCCATTTATTTGTGTCTTCTTCAGTTTCTTTCATCAGTATTTTATAGTTTCCTGTAATCTTCCACCTCCTTGGTTAAATTTATTGCTAGTAATTTTATTGTTTTAGATGCAATTGTTAATGTGATCATTTTCTTAATTTCTCTTTCTGATATTAGAGATAGCCCAGCCTGGGGCGCCTGGGTGGCGCAGTCGGTTAAACGTCCGACTTCAGCCAGGTCACGATCTCGCGGTCCGTGAGTTCGAGCCCCGCGTCGGGCTCTGGGCTGATGGCTCAGAGCCTGGAGCCTGTTTCCGATTCTGTGTCTCCCTCTCTCTCTGCCCCTCCCCCGTTCATGCTCTGTCTCTCTCTGTCACAAAAATAAATAAACGCTGAAAAAAAAAATTAAAAAAAAAAAAAAGAGATAGCCCAGCCTTTGGCAGACCTACAACCCTATTGTTAGATGCCACTGAGATTTTATGGATGTTTGTTACATCCAGCAAAACAGCAAAATTGGTACTAGAAGTTGGGTAATGCTGTTATAGAAAACCTGACTATGTGACAGGATGTAAGGAACTACTATGGAAAACTATTTAAAAAGTACCCTATATTATGTAATAACGGATATTTGGCAAAAACTATCACCCAGGTTAACTTGGAAGACAAAATGTGAGTGAGTATCTCAGCCTACTAGAAGGGCGTATTTTTTTTTTTAATTTTTTTTTTTTCAACGTTTATTTATTTTTGGGACAGAGAGAGACAGAGCATGAACGGGGGAGGGGCAGAGAGAGAGGGAGACACAGAATCGGAAACAGGCTCCAGGCTCTGAGCCATCAGCCCAGAGCCCGACGCGGGGCTCGAACTCACGGACCGCGAGATCGTGACCTGGCTGAAGTCGGACGCTTAACCGACTGCGCCACCCAGGCGCCCCTAGAAGGGCGGATTTTTTAGGGCCCTTTTCAGCAGTGGATAAGGGGAAAGAAGGAAAGAAGTGTCCCCCAATCCCAGACAGTGGGGATAAGAGTCAGGAAGGACAATTGACTAGGAAGCTACTTCTCAACAGAGAGAAATCTGTGAACATTTGCCTCCTAGAGTTTCAGAATTGCTATGCTATGACTATTGATTCTATGTGCTTCTCATTTAATTATTTTTGAATGGGAGTGTTAATTGTGGCTATTCTGTCCCTAACTAGAGAAGAGTATTGTTATAGAACAGATTGCTGCTCAGAGAGGTGAAAGATTAAAAGTAGGGAAAACTAATATGAAATATAGATGATGGACTCAGAAGCCACAAACACAAATTTAATAGGCATTATAGAGTTAGTTAATAGAGGACATTGAAGAGAGGCACTATCTGAAGAAATAGTGGTCAAATAATTTCCCTAAAAATTTTTATTCATGTCTGGTAGGTTTATAAATAAGCAAGACAATCTGAGATACTGTTTTGTGGTGTCTACGAAAATTCCACATATGCCTACTCTGTGACCTAGCAACTCTTCTTCTAGATATATACTTATAAGAAATGTGGGCATACGCCTACCTAAAGACATGTATAGGAATGTTTATGGCAGTTTTATTCATAGTAGCTAAAGTTGGAAACAACTTTATATATCCATCCAAAGAATGTAAAATGAAAGAGAAGTGTGTTCATGAGTGGACTACTGCATAGCAATAAAAAAAAAAATAATTGATTACTGTTCCATGAACCAACACAGATGACTCTCAGAGATATAAAAGAACAAAAGAAGCCATACAGAAAAATTGGTAGGATTCTATTTACAATTGGTAATATTAGTCTGTGATAGCACAAGTCAGATTAGTGGTTAACACAGGCAGTAGACATTGACTGGGCATAATGGGCCTTCTGAAGTGTGTTGGAAATGCTCCATAGGATAGATCTGGAGGGTGTAATATGTAGACATTCATAAATAAAAATCCACAGAGATATGCACATAAAATCTGTATACTTGTGTGTGTTATGCATCAATAAATAAATAGAAATTTTCAGGATTGAACATGGCATGATTCTTAGATCAAATGTTCTCACTCTTATATCTCTACTGTGTCCCTTGGGCCTCTGGCTTTCTGAATTAGTTTTTTTCAGAAACTAAACCTGTTTTCCTAAAGCATGTCTGTTGGGGCTGGAGCATGTTGGCAGAGGAGAAGACCTCGCCAGGGCTATCAACTTTTTAATATGAAATCTTTTCAAAATTCCCTGCTTTTAGATCATTTATTCTCTTGTGTCTTTTTTGGTCTCCAATGTCCTCAAGTCCTAAACCTCTCAGAGATGAGCAGGACGATCTAGCTTCCCTTCTCACATGGTCCCCTGTATTCAGCTAGTTAATTACATTCATCCCTGTGCTTTCTGTCCACCTAAAATTCAGTGAAGCCTTCCATTTTCTGGAGCCTTGCCCTTCCCCATTCTCTCTGTCCCTGTGTGTGTGTAATTGTGTTTTAGTGGAATTTGAAAGGGAGATGGACAAATATTTGATCTGTAAATTCATTAGAACACTTAAAACTCCAGACCCATGAGATACAGATACATAGGTTTGGCTGACTTACATTTGGGAGACATTCCTTTTCACACAGAAGAAAGCCCAGGATGCTACCATTCAGGACTCCCAGCTCCACCAGGAACTTAAAGAGCCTCCCCTAAGACTGAGACTAACCAGAATAAAGAATTAGAGAAGATGGTTTAAGGATTTTAATTTCTTAGGATTTTGAATTGCAAGGGCAAGGAGCTTAAATTTTTGGCCTTTAATTCTCCCTTGATAATTTAATAATGCAAGAGAGTTTGTATTATGCAAAATTGGGTAGTGGGATATTTTATGTTGATGAAAATACTTCATGGTAATTTTATGGAGTCATTTATGTTCGTTGCATATCCTCTAATGGGCTATATGCCACAGAATGGCAGGAAAACACTTGAAGTGGGAATTATAATAGTGAGATACCAATTTTGGGGTATATGATAGTCTTTGGGCTAACTTAATTAATGCATGATGCAGACCCATTTCAGAATTCCGAGTCAGGGACGGGGAGGAGCCAAAGATGAATTTCCCACACCAGTTCGAAGAATATAGGCAAGAAAGCAATGTTGTGTATTGAAAAAGTGGCCCATGAAGTTGGGAGCTGATCTTCTTCCTTGAGGGACGTTGTTTTACCCTTAAGTTATGGGGGAAAATGAAATTGTAGACCATGGGAAATATTATGGACTTCATGTGGGTTTAAATCTCAGCTCAGACACTTACTAACAGTGTGATCTTGGGCAAGTTACTTACTCTTTCTATGCCTCTAATTATTCATCATTAAAAGGGAGATGTGTAGAGTTTTGGTAAATATTAAATATTTTAATAAATATAAAAGTTCTTAGAATTGAGGGTAATAATAGGACAGACCCCATGTAAACATTATGCACATTTCAATTCTCTTTCTCTCCATATTTCTACCATGGTCCTTGAGGAGATTTGGGACTGTGGCCTTGCCCCAAAGCAACCTCTCGGACAGATGAGCCTAGAGAAGGGCTTTATGCAGTTCTGGGCAGATACATTTAATTCCAGAGGAAATAATAACGGGCCACAGGGCAAACCATATTCTCCACCTCAGTTTTACCAATAGTGAGTTATATACTTTGATCACCCCTCTGTTTCACATCTGTGTCTGTCAACTGATTCTGCTCTTGGTGGTGCAGTGGCATGGAGAGGGAGGGTGATTAGTCATCACATGGCAATCTTCAAATAACATATTCATTTACTATTCTATTTATAATCTTTTACATTCCATAAGAGACAGCCTATAAGGAAAACAAGAATATTTAGTAGAATCATTAATATATACATAGAGTCGGATAGTTTAAAATATCAGGAGATCATTAAAATCACTGAAAGTCCAGATCAATTAAATATTAAAAGATAACTTTGAACATCGTGTCAGCCAAAGCCAAATGCTAACTTCTCAAATTAACTTTCTGGTGTCACTTTGTAAAGCAGGGCCAGGAAGAACCAAGAGACTAGTCATTGATGTGATGAAAAAGAAAGCACTAGTGAAGTTAAACATCACTATTTTATGTATAATTTAAAAAATAAGTTGTTATCAACAAATCCCGAGGAACATAGTGGTTTGTTGTATAGCACTGACGTGTATGCTAGAATTCACTATGTGAGTTTAATTTTTTATGCAGTAAGAAAAAAATCTATGTATGATTTCTGAAGTAAATATGGTCAAAAAGAAAACAAAATTTGCATTAAATTTTATGGCTGTGCAAAGAAAATAATTGATACTTCAGGTTTCGGTGTCAATAATGTCAAAAGACTCACAAAATAATCTTCTTAGCAGTTTTATGTATACAGGCAAGAACAGGAAAATACCCAACTGCTCACCACGATTAGAATAGATAAGCAAATTGTATTTCAGTCACTCAAATACTATATGGCAATGAAATATTATAGCGCTGTAAAAAAGAATTCAAGAAAAGGAAGCAAAAAATAATTAAGAAAATATATCGAAATGAGTCAAGAGAATGCAATTTTAGCATATCATTTGGGAATATGGAGATAAATCCTGGGAGGCACAGCAGGAAGAGATCATTACAGCTGCCTGAAGGAATCAGGACTAAGGAATGTGAAGAGGTAAGGAAGCTAATTTTAATTTTAAATATAAGCTATGTTTACCTTGGAGAACCGTAAAATACAGTATTGCAGGACCGTAAAAATGATCATGTAAGCTGAAACTGGGCAAAGCAATGTTAGTAACTAATGAGAAAAATCACACTTGTTCTTTCACCTTAAAAAATTTTTGTCAAAACATTAAAATCTGTCAATTATATTTGTGTAGGAAAATGGAAAAAAAGCTATTTAATAAATAACTATTGATTTACTAATTATAACTTTATAAAATCATACAATTTTTATTAATTTAAAAATATAATTAACATTATATATAGCGACAATTATATTGTTATACAATTATATTTATATAAAAGGATACATTTTATAAATTATTTATTAATGAATCAATTAATTTGAAATGTCCATGAAGTACTTCCTTAAATATTATGCCAAATACGTACGTATTGAGTACGCTGTGGTTTAAAATATTAGAAAGCTTGAATTACAATGCTTTATTTCTTTGTAGAAAACTCATCGGGAGTAATTTGAACAGTGCTTGCCTTTCACTTCTCATCATAGAACTTACAGTAGAGAGCAGGTATCTTTTCTAAGCTTTGACAAATTGTCCTACTCCACTCTCATTTTGAGTCAACTGGTAGCATTTTATCCTTTGTGCTTTCAGTCTTGAGAAAAATGCCTGAGAGATCCCTCAATGTGAAGTTGTTTGCCAGCGCAACTTCCTCTGGGAAGTCTCCATTCCTTTGGTCTCAGTTGCTCCCCTCATCAATGATTAGGAGTTGACCTTCGCTCAGTTCCTCTGGCTGCATATCTACAGACTCTCAAATAATGGCTGTGTCCATATTCCCACGGTCTGCTATGTCTTCTGGGAATTCATTGATGGTAGATTCAAGTTCCCCTTCCAGCACTATCTCTTTCCCCTGCTTTGCTGCACTTTCATCTTTGTTAGCCCATTTCTTCTTTTTTTTTTTAATATGAAATTTATTGTCAAATTGGTTTCCATACAACACCCAGTGTTCATCCCAACAGGTGCCCTCCTCGATACCCATCACCCACCCTCCTCCGCTCCTTCCCACCCCCCATCAACCCTCAGTTTGTTCTCAGTTTTTAGTCTCTTATGGTTTGGCTCCCTCCCTCTCTACCCTTGTTTATTTTTTTTTTTTTTCCTTCCCCTCCCCCATGGTCTTCTCTTAAGTTTCTCAGGATCCACATAGGAGTGAAAACATATGGTATCTGTCTTTCTCTGCCTGACTTATTTCACTTAGAATAACACTCTCCAGTTCCATCCACGTTGCTACAAACGGCCAGATTTCATTCTTTCTCATTGCCACATAGTATTCCGTTGGGTATATAAACCACAATTTCTGTATCCACTCATCAGTTGATGGACATTTAGGCTCTTTCCATAATTTGGCTATTGTTGAAAGTGCTTCTATAAACATTGGGGTACAAGAGCCCATTTCTTCTTTAGATTATCCATTTTTATATAATATCATACGGTTTATCACTGGGAGATGAGGAAGCAACCACTGTAAGCTTTGTTCTCTGTGCGTGAACAGAGTAACAGATGTACGGAGACGAGTCAACCAACAGATTTTGGAAGAAGTGACATTGGTCACTGATGATAATGTGCACTTGTTATTTACATATTGATTTCTGGGCTCAAGAGCTAGCAGGGGAGTTTGCACTTTATGTAATTATTCACAATTAATACACCATGGCAACTGAAGTTTGAACCATGCTGTTGGGAAGCTGGTGTTGTTTAACTAAACCATGGAAACTTAACTACATAAATGTTCCTGTTATATACTTTCCACATCTCTGTTTGATATAAACACATTTGCAGGTATCCCAGGCATCAGAAGGTTTCTCCTCCTTTTTGATTCATCTTAATTCATTTCTTTGTGGAGAAGTTATTGAGGAGACACAAAGGGAGATTAGCTATTTTCTTCAAAACTTAGAAAATGATTGAAGTTCCCATGTAATGAAGTAAAGTAGAAATAGCCGGTAGAGGCAGAAAATGTTTCCTGCTATATGTAAGTTGGAATTCATGCTCCATGGCTATACATGATATTAAATAATATTTTTTTGGATAAATAAAAAATAGACCATTATCTAAAATCAATTAGATTGTTCTGCTCATGAGAGTATCATGTCAGATGGGACGAGGAAATGTTGGGACAGGGAGTAGTAATAAGGGACAGTACTCAGGGGTGGTAGATCTTGGCATTGACTTTCAAAATCGTGCATTTACTTTTTTCAGTGAAAAACAGAGTACTTACATTGAGAACAGACTGATGTTGACTGGCTATGTCTAATACATTGGCTCATGCTCCACATACAACACTGATTTTCTTTTTCTTTTTGTCTGTGTAGATTTCCCATGCTTTGGTCTCGATTTTTACCCTCTCTCTCCTTTAAGGTCAGCAGCATATGTTTGCACTTTGATATTTCCTTCATTTCCAAAGAACTGTTTGTGTGTGCTATATAATGAAAACGTGTTAGCTCTTTGGTTCTAGTTTCCAATATGGCAGCTACAGTGCTATTCTTGATTCAAGTTTACAGGGACATGATAATAGAGCAGGTACCGGTAATATCAAGTTCAGCATCTATTTTGTCCCAAGATCCAACTTATTATACCTTTTGAACAAACATATTAAAAGATGGCACAGAAAATCCTGTAAGTGAAAAGAAGGATAGCCGTTCTCTTTTTCAGTCCTCTCATTTTACTGATGAGGAAACCGGACTGTGAGGAATTATGAACTTTTCGTGAAGTTAGTAGATCAAATGGGACTACAGCGCAGTCATTTGATTGCTAGGTCATTGATCTTTATGCCACCTTGTGTTTCTGTAGGCTAGCAACAATAAGAATAGGCTCAGAGATCATTTTAAAACAGTCTATAAGGCACAGTTAGTACTGTATTGAAAAAAATTATCTCCAAAGATATTTTCTCTGCTGAGAAATGATTTGTGCCAAATAAGACTGTGGTAATTCATAAGCTCTTGATACAGTTGCCTTGCACATCTCCCAACTAGCTCAAACTGTGTCTATTGAATTAAAACACATCAAACTGGAATCCAATTGAACGGGTCCTTTGGATAACCATGATGACTACACAGGTCCAATTTGCCTGATGAGTTGAGTGGAGACGAATTGCCTAAGAGTCAGATAATTTAACTGGAAAATGTTCACTGGTAGATGTGGTCATGGTGAAAAAATAGCAGCTCTGAAAAGTCTATTTTGAATTCCCAGAAACTTTCTGAAGTCAAGGACCACCATTTACATATATTACATAAACCATATGTAATGTATCTATAGCCATATCTTCCCAATTCCTTTGGCAAATGAAGATTATATCATGATTGATTGGCATGTGGAGAAATAGATTTATAATTAATCTTGCAACTTTTCTTGTGAACAACTTGTTTGGGAGTGGTAAGGTCATAAGGCCAAACAGATACATATTTGTGTATCTTTCTTTTGTCTTATAACTAAATTAAGACAGAATCTTAGTAGATTAGATTGTTCTTTCTGAGCCTAGACTAGAACTCCTATCTCACAATTCCTAACTAAGTTCTCTTTCTACTATATTCTATGAATTATTAGTTGTCCTTTTTGAATACCCTCATTGATGAGATAAGAAAGCAGTTGTGTCTTTAGTCTACTGGTCTGTTTCAACATAGTGTCCTATTCAAAAGAAATGACAATCTAATATCCAAAAACGACTGAAGAGCTATTGATATTCTAATGGAAGTGTGAATGAAAATCCTCCCTGGAGTTCCATTCACACATCGTACAATATTCATAACCCTTCTTTATACCCATCTGTCTCCCCAGAGCTCCTCAAAGTAGAGGTTGTCAATTGCGCCATCTGTCACTTTAACCATCCTACACTTTAAAATCCAGCACGCAAGGACTTTTGTATTTCTTATCACTCTGCTCTTTGCCTTACGGGTTTTTCCTTCTACAGAGAGTTCCTATGCCCCTCCCAATGCAAATCAGTCCAGTCTACCCCTTATGCCGCTTTGCACAAATTCAGAAACGAATGCATGGTGAGAAAGGCACTTTTTGCATTGTTTTGTTTTTGCAAAGAGAAGAGAGGTTTATGAATGCAACATTGATGCCTTTTACTTTCACGTATCCTTTTGACAGTTCAGGTCCTTTCCATATAATGAGGCAAAGTATACACCCGTACATAAATTATGACTCTATATTTTATTTGACATTTTTGTGTCTTCAAGTCTCTTCTCACATCTCTTTATTCCTCGGTATCTACACCTATAACCAGTAGCCCTATGTGAGGAAAGGAAAGCCTGAATGAGTTCTGTAGAACAAGGGAAGATATAGATTCATACATAAGTGAACAGGATTTTATGTTTGGGTTTCTGTGTCTCCATTTTCAATTCTCTTTATCCCTGTGTAGCAATATCTGTGCCCAGAAAGTAACAGGGTGGATGAAGACTGTAATAATAATCACTTTGGTTATATATATATATAAATAACAATACTAAAGCCATTTTGTGATGTTATTGAATATAGCAAAGACAAACATAATTTATTCAAATGTATGATTTGAGATAGACACGAACAAAAGGAATAATTGTTGTATTATTCAGCCACCACAGTTCTATTATTTCACATATAAAATATCTTCCATTAAATAAACTTTTATTTTTAATTTGGAGTCAGAATGATATTACTGTTATCCTATATCATATTGTATTTAACTAAATTAGTGGCCATAAAAATATTGCCCATATTACTGGCTCTTTTTTTTAATGTTATTTCTTTATTTATTTGTTTTATTATTTTTTTATTTCTTTTGAGAGAGAGGGACAGAGTGTGAGTGGGGGAAGAGCAGAGAGAGAGGGAGAAACAGAATCCAAAGCAGGCTCCAGGCTCTGAGCTGTCAGCACAGAGCCCAACGCAGGGCTCGAACTCACAAACCTCGAGATCATAACCTGAGCTGAAGTCAGATGATTACTGACTGAGGCACCCAGGTGCCCCTGGCTCTTTTTAAGTGGGACAATGATAAGATGAGGACTATGTTTCTTCCCCTTGAATTTGGTTAGAGCCTCTACCTGCTCTGACACACACAGGGAACAGGTAATACTGTGTGACTTCTGAATCTAAGACTTTAAGGGGGTACAGTTTCCTCCTGGCTTTCTTTTGTTACATACATCTTTGGATCCCGGAGGCTCCAAAGAAGTCTGGCTATCCTGAAGCTGCCAGGCCAGAGAGACCATTTGGAGAGAATACAAACAGCGATCCTTAACCACTGTTCCAGCTTTTGAGTTTTCCCAGCTCAAGCATCCATATGAGGGATAATGCTTCAAATGACCTCAGGCTCAACCACCATGTGTAGAAATTAAAGAAAATACTCTTGATCAGTGAACCAAGGAAGAAATCACAAGGGAAATTAGAAAATAGCTCAAGACAAATGAAACAGAAGCATAAAATATCAACATTTATGAAATGCAGCAAAAGCAGTGCTCAGAGGGAAATTAATAGCTAATAATTCCTACATTAAAGAAAAAAGAAGAGAGATCTAAAATCAATAACCTAACTCTATACCTTGGACAAGTAGAAAAGGAAAGGAAAAGTTACATTCAAAGCCAGCAAAAGGAAGGAGCTAATAAAGATTAGAGCAGAGATAAATGAACAGAAAATAGAAAAACAACATAGGAAATTAACAAAACCAAAAGCTGAATCTTTGAGAAGATCAACACCCATAAAACATCAGTATACTTAGAAAAGAAGTGAAAAATGCAGGAAAGGAGAAAGTAGAGAACAAGATAAGAAAAGATGAGAAAAGAATCAAAGTGGTGGCCTTCACCTTCCCCAGAAGAATGAACTTACTTGAGTCAATAGCAAAGGCTGAAAATTGGGTAGAAATGATAGAGTAATTACTGAAGTATAGAAAAGGAAAGTTGACTGAAATCCCTTGATGTAGTAAGGAAAGTACAAGCCAGCAGCCATCCATAAAGAATGGAGAGGTAGAGTTAATGATTGATTTGAATGAAAAAGTTTAGAGCAATGAAGAGAATTGCTAAGCATCAGCAAGAGTCCAATTGAGGTCAGATAACATGACATTTGCCCTAAATTTAATTGACAAAATTAATTTTTGTTTCAATTTTTATTTTTCTTTTAGAGAGAGAGTGAGTCGGGGAGAGGGAGAGAGAGACACACAAAGAGACAGAGAGAAAGAATCCTAAGCAGGCTCCACACTCAACATGGAACCAGACACAAGGCCTGATCCCACAACCCTGGGATCATGACCTGAGCTGAAATCAAGAGTTGGACACTCAACCATCTGAGCCACCTAAGTGCCCCAAAGAATTAATTTTTAAAAATGCTTAGGTATCTGCTCTCTATCAGAAAGCTAGGTGCTTAATATTCAAAGTTGAATAAGATAGTCTTCACCTTCAGGGTGAATAGGGTGAAGCGATATATATATTTGGGGACCTTTCTACTCCAGTGTCAAAATTTATGAGCCTTAGAAATTATCCCAATGGCTTATTAAAACACAGATAGTTGGTGCCACCCTCAGAGCTCCTCATTCAGGTGGTTTGGACTGGAGCCCAAGGATCCGTGTGTCTGATTCCTCGGGGCTGCTACTTGGACGAACCACACTTTGAGACACCGTGCTCTACAAACGCTGTAAGTTGTTGCTCCTGTTGGTGATGTTAAAACTCTTTTTTTTCCTCCATTTTCTCGGTCATGTTCCGCTGCTATGTTACTCTCTTCCTCACTGGACCACACTGCTTGTCTTATCTGCTTGAATCAGCCTCTCTTCACCTCTGGCCTCTGTGTGGATAATTGCACCTGCTCAGCAGGAAAGGCAAGCATTTTTTTTTTTCATTTGAGAAATAAGGCAGCTGGAAATTTTAAGTGGCTTCCTCATGGTTGTGTAGCCAGTTATTGACCCAGCCAGGATTTAGAGCGTGTTTGTTTCTCTCAGCCTCACGCCCTCGGCAGGACAACACAGAGGTAGTCTTAGTTGAAGCTCTGAGAAGGGGCAGACATCACAGAAAAGCACTCACTGAGGGGTGGAAATCAGACTTCTGTGACCCTCCTCTGCTTTTCTTCTCATTACGAGATAGTAATTAAACTATGACATTTAAGTGCAGGTGGAAGATGTCTCATAAAATCAGGCAGACTTCTGGAGTAGCAAGGTGACTGACCGGCATTCCATGACTTGGTCTCTCTGAGAGGTCCATAAAATATCTGCACAGCCTTAAATAGAAAACCTATAACATCAAAGAATGAACACCCAAAACAAGTTACTGGTAGAATCTGAGAGGAATTAACACTAACTTAAGATCTATAAACTGCAATAAAAAGCCATTAATCTGCAGTTTATATGGACGGCAGTGCTGCTCAAGAGAAAATCTTCTGCCTGGCATGAAGGACTGTTTGGGGATGCCTCTTCCCACCTCTGCAGTCTTCTGTCTATATAAGAAGTCCCATGGGTTGTATCGAGCAGAGACCCAGACAGTGGTCCTTCTGCTGCCTTATTAGCTCACTAAGATTAATCCTGTCCTGCCCTGTGTATCCTCCCATAAGTGCCTCTTCCCACATCCATTTCCTTCTTTTTTAAAAAAATTAATTTATTTATTTTGAGAGAGACAGAGACAATGTGAGTGGTGGAGGGGCAGAGAGAGAAAATCCCAAGAAGACTCATCACTGTCAGTGGAGAGCCCAATGTGTGGCTCAAACTCAAGAACCGCGAGATCATGACCTGAGCTGAAACCAAGAGTTAAGCCTTTAACTTACTGAGCCACCTAGCTCACCCCCGCCCCCTGCCAGCATCCCTTCCAATAGGAGAATTTCCCATAACAGAACACAGTTAAGGGTTGAAGAGGGCAATCATTGAAGGCAGCAGCAGAATGGGCAGAAATGGGTCAGGACTGGAGAAGCCACGCAAGCAGTGCTCCTTTGAACATGGTGGGAGAAGAGTTCCTAGACACAGAAAACCACAACTAGATCATTCCCAGAAACACTCTTTTCTTTACAGTAAATAAAAAAGAGCATGCACCATGTGATGGTTAATTCGATGTGTTGACCTGACTGGGCTATGGGACTCCCAGGTAGCTGATAAAACATGACTTCTGGGTGTGTCTGTTTCCAGGGGAGATGAGCCGTGTGAATCTGTAGACTGAGTAGAGGAGATCTGCCCTCACCAGTGTGAGCAGGTGTCATCCATTCCCTTGAGGGCCTGAATGAAACAAGAAGGTAGAGAAAGGGGGATACTTTACTCTTGGTTCTTCTTGAGCTGGGACATCAGTCTTCTCCTGACCTTGGACATGGAAACTCCTGGCATCTTGATTCCAGGACTTGAACTAGTGCCATCCCTCTTAAGCCTTACACCTTGTACCCTGGGGCTTAAGCCTTGGACCCTGGGGCTCCCCTGGTTCTCAGGCCTTCGGACTCATAGTGAAATATACTACCGGCTTTCCTGCTTCTCCAGCTTGTTTATGGCATATTTGCAGACATCGTGGGACTTAGCCTCCATTATCATGTGAGCCTATTCCCATTACAACTCTCCTCTTGTGTCTCTCTCTGTCCATCCTATTAGTTGTGTTGCTCTGGGACTGATGCACACCGGGTCCAGGATACTCTGGAATAGTTTTCAGAATACTCAGAAATATCCAGATTCAGAATATCCAGAAAACTCTGGATACTCCAGAACAGTTTTCACCCCAGTACAGTCTGACTCAGCGGTGTAGTTATCTAGTACCTCTCTAGTTTGATACCTGCCAAGAGGATTCGAAAAACAACTGAGGTACAGTGATAATAATTAAGAAGAAGCTTTATCTTTGTTTTCATCTTTATCTCTCTCTCAATAAACATTATGCTTTGCTAGAAGGTAGCTCTTATTTCAAGGATAACTAATAGAATGGATAACTACAGTATCTGCAGCCTGAGAGGGAAATAGAGTGCAAAGTTAACATACTTCTGAGAAAGTATTTCAACAAACAGACATAAAATTTAGAATATATCAGTTCTTGTGTTCTCAATAAAATATAAGAGGATATGACCTCTAAGATATGAGAAACGAACAATGAATTGATAAGACTACAGTTTGAGATGAGAAAAAGCTTTGAGAGGCAGATATAAACAAAAAGGTGATAAAAATGATATGGTAGCTTATAATAAAATTAAAAATAAACGGGTGGAATAAAATATGTATGAGAACAAATAAGGACAAAGAGGCAATACAGAAAATTAAATTAGTGATGAGCAAGATGAACTTGAGATATTCCTTAAGGAAATGCAGAGGAAATGGAGAAAATGAAACATATTATTAAAAAGTTGAAATACTTCCTCCCTTGGCAGTATGACCAATAAGGTGCTCTGAGAACTTCACCCCACTTTCCCAAAAGTAGAATTATCTTTTGGATAGGACACATTTAAAAATGTATTTCTAGTTTCACAATTCTACCCAGCCCTTTAAGAGTAAGGGATTTTCTTAGGAATGGCAAGTAATAGACAAGTCCAAGAGCCAGGTTGGTGACAATTGCCTGTAACAGCATTACCATCAGGATTCTTAGCCCTGAGTCAGCTGAGAGGCCCAGGTTTGAGCCCAGGGTCCTGCACTGAGTCCAGACATCCCACGTGCTAGACTCTGGCTCCCGGAAGAGGCAGAAGCGAACTTTCCCTGGAGGAAAATCATCCTGAATTGAGACCCACGGGCCTTTTTTTTTTTTAAAAGGAGTTTTAAAATTTCACAAAATGAAATGTAATCGTGAAATCTAAAATTCAGTTGATGATTTCAACAGCACACACATACCCCTAAGAGATTAAAATTTTTAAAAAATGACTCCTATGTATCACTATACACTAAATAACAATAAAGGCAAGAAGAAGATCTTAAAAGCAGGCAAAGAGAAATGACAGACTTAAAATGAATGCAGGTGGACAGCAGACTCAAAAGCAGCAACAGAAGCCAGATGACAGTGAATTAATAGACTCGTGGTGTTTAGAGGAAATGACCGTCAAGTACAATTGCATGCCCAGCAAGATAACCTCTTAAGGGCAAATGAAAAATGAAGACATTGTAAGTGAAACAAAAATAAGAATTTGCCAAGTAATGGAACTTCTCTAAAGGAACTTCTATACATCAGTAAACTACCCAACAGAAGAGTGGGCCAAACCATGAATAGACTTTTTACAAATGAGAACACACAAATGGTATATAAACATGCTAAAAGATATTCAAAAGTACTATCAGAGGTATGTAAATTAATAGCACAATGAGACAGGATTTTAAAACAATTATACTGACAAAAACTAGAAACTTCTGAAAGTATCAAGAGGTGTAGATCAGCTTGACTTTTTATAAATTGATAATGGGAATATAAATCTGTGAAAAGAGACTGAAAACAATTTGGTACTATTTTATAAACATGAATATTCACATTACCTATGACCTAGCTATTACACTCTTAGACAAAGCTCTAGGGAAACATGTGAAAGTGCATTGGAGAACACATCTACAAATTGTTCATTGCAGCTCTAATCTTAGAAACTAGAATCAATGTACTTTGCCTATTGTCAAGAGAATGGGTAAATAAAAAATGTATACACACAATAGGTTATATATAACCTATAACAATAATAACAATAGGTTATTATAGAGCAATGACAATAAACTCCAGCTACGTGTAACATGAAGAATTTTAGGAACATTACATTAAATGGTCAGGGAAAAATAAAAGTCATCCCAGAAATCTACAGGTTGATAGAATTTTTACAAATCTTAAAATTAAGCAAAATTAATCAACAGACTGTCATGGATATGGATGTGTATACATATACGTATTGTATAACAATTTTAAAATGCAGAGGGATGACAAAAACTAAATGACACCAGCCCCTTCTTGGATAGAGATCCAGGAATGGTTAAGCAAGGAGCGCACAGAGTAAATTGGGATTGCAGTGTTGGTAATGTTTAGTTGTGAAGCAGCATGGTAAGATTGCTAATATTTTGTATTGTGCTTTATAACTTACATTTATGTCATCTATAGGGTTGTTTTTGCATGACAACTCTTATATTAAAATATAAAGAAAAAATAGGGGCACCTGGGTGGCTCAGTCTGTTAAGCATCCAACTTCAGCTCAGGTCATGATCTCATGGTTGGCAAGTTTGAGCCCTACATCGAGCTCTGTGCTGACAGCTCAGAACCTGGAACCTGCTTCAGATTCTGTGTCTCCTTCTCTCTCTGCTCCTCCCCCGCTCATGCTGTGTCTCTCTGTCTCTCAAAAATAAATTAATGTTAAAAAAAATTTTGTTAAAGAATAAGTAAATATAAAAAGGAACAGTTGACAAATCTGTTTCATTTTAGATATAAATTACTGATAATTTGACTTCCTAAAGAACAGAAAAAAACAAATTGAAGTGAAGCAGTAGCCACAATAGAAAACAAAACAAAACAAAAGATCCAGAGCTGAAGAAAATCTGAGTCAGTTAAAATCATTGATAATAACATACTTTAATGTTTTTTTTTTCTTAAAATGTGCCCCTGTCGGGGCGCCTGGGTGGCGCAGTCGGTTAAGCGTCCGACTTCAGCCAGGTCACGATCTCGCGGTCCGTGAGTTCGAGCCCCACATCAGGCTCTGGGCTGATGGCTCAGAGCCTGGAGCCTGTTTCCGATTCTGTGTCTCCCTCTCTCTCTGCCCCTCCCCCATTCATGCTCTGTCTCTCTCTGTCCCAAAAACAAATAAACGTTAAAATGTGCCCCTGTAAAACATCATGGAAATGTGGCGACCCCTCTCCCAAAAAATAAAACAAAAACAAAAGTAAACAAAAATAAGAGATTTCTTGCCAAGAAAGAATTAAGATTCTGGAAAGAACACGACTTTTATTTACTTCTGTGTTAGTATAAAGCAAGGGACAAAGGGTTACATGTCTAGCCTGACAGTCCATGGAAGGAAGATGAATGAGTGAGAAGTATAACAGGTTTCTAACAAAGGAAGAAAGAAAGAGCAGGCTAGCTTCAGATTTATCCTTTCCAATTAATAAAGGTAGGAAGACAATGAAGCAAATTTGTTAACAGAATTAAAATTTTAATAGTGGAAAATGGAAGCAATTCAAATGACCAGTGATAGGAAAATTGTCAGATTTAGCTATATTCATACCAGGAATATTATCTATGCCCTGAAAATAAGATTACAACTTGACTAATACTCCTCAAACCTGTCAAGGTCATCAGAACAAGGAACATCTGAAAAACTGTCCAGCCTCAAGAAGAGCCTTACTCCCAAGCAATAATCAAAGATGTGAAAAAAGATTTTCAAACATAATTGTTTATTTCAATACTATTTATATTAGTGATAATGTGAAGCAAACTAAGTAGTAACAATAAAATATTGAAAAATTCTGGTACATGCCTACTATAAAAGCACTATTTGTGTTATTAATCAGATTTTAAGACATGAATTAAATGAGATAATAACATATCAAATAATAAAGCAGGTTACAAAATAGTATACAGTATAACTTCTGCATCAGTCTGTTCTCAGAATATGTGATAGGCCTATTTAAAGGTTTTTTTTTTTTTTCTCAATTAAGTCCTCATGATGACCTGGATACAGCAGGTAAGACCATAGTGGCCATTTGACTTAACTAAGCTCTCTGTTAGCCAGTGGTCTTGGGTATAGTTGGGTACAAATTTTGGCTACTCAAGGATAAAGGAAACTTTTTAGAACAATTGGATTCACTCTATTAGAGAGTTGGAATTTTTAAATAAAGTCTTGAGCAATTTTTAGTAGATATGTAAGTCAAAAAAAAACCAAAAAACAAAAAAACAAAACAAAAAAAACACCTGGAAAACAGTCTTGATGTGGAAGACACCCAAGTCATATTAGTAATAGAGCTCCAGATCATGAAGTCACAACATTTTGCTACTGAAACCTGTTGGGTAGACCTGTTTTAGAGTCTGGATGACTTTGCCATTCACAATCTATATTCCTGTCTCTATAAGGACAAATTACATTAGTATTTCTTGAGTCTACCTGCAAGATGTTGTTGGGTTTTTTTTTTCCATGTATATCCTTATGCTAAATCTTACATTACCTGAGGTTATTTTTTTCTTTGTAACTGAAGAGCCCAACTGATGTGGTATTGTACTGCCCTGGTTTTGTTATTGTCTATTTTTGGTTGATAAATCTCTGTACACCGATGCACACACACATTGAAGATAAACTAAAATTTAACATACCAAAATCTTAACACATGTTAAGATTTCAAGTGCATATTGAGTGATACTGTGTGCCTCACAGCATCCAAAGCAGGGAGATATAGCATTGTGAACCAAACACCTGTCTTCCTGGATCTTATATTACCATAGCATTCTGACAGTAATTGTTGTTGAATGTTGGGGTTATAGGAGACTTTTACTTGTCTTATAAAAATACACATTTTTCCAAATGTATATCCAAAATAACATTTTTATTTACTATAAATCAATGTTAGTTTAAAATACAAGAAATGGGTCTTCTCTGAGATTCTGATTTCTGCCTCTCAAGAGAAATGCACTAAGAGGAAACAAAAGCCAGAGAACTAACATGGGGTATGTTTTTTTTTTTTTTTTGCATTTTGTTTTGTTTTGTTTTATTTTGTTTGTTTGTGTGTTTGATTTTTTCTTGGAATCAAGAAAGATTCTTTTATCTTAAGAAAAGATTTTATTCCTCTGATAGAAAAAAGGCAAGAGGAATAGTTTAATGAGAACAATGGCTTGGCTTCTGAGTTGTTCACTACATTTTGAGCCCTCTTACAGCCTATACATTTACAAAAACTAGCTATTTTTCAAAGCTTTGTCCTCTATTTTTCTTGCTACAAATTTGAGAGGCAGGCAGGGCAAATATCATCATTTTGAGTCTTCAGAGCCATCACAGGTTAAGAGAAGTTAAGTTACTTTCCCATAGTTGCACACTTTAAAAATGGCACAGCCCAGATCAGAACCTTTGTTTTCTTCCTGTAATTCTTTTTTTTTAAGCTTTATTTATTTTTGAGAGAGAGAGAGATACTGAGTGTGAGCGGGGGAGGAACACAGAGAGAGAGACACACACAGAGAGACAGAATCTGAAGCAGGCTCCAGACTCTGAGCTGTCAGCCCAGAGCCTGACGCAGGGCTCAAACCCATGAACTGTGAGATCATGACCAAAGCTGAAGTTGGACGCTCAACTGACTGATCCACCCAGGCACCCCCTTTCTGTAATTCTTTTTCCACCACACCGCATACACACACCTTGTCCTACAACTGGACTTTGTTACTATTCATTTTGATTATACTGTTGCGGAGAAAATTACAGTCACATTGTTAGAAATTATGTTCTAATGGGTTTTTAGACACCAGGCAGGCTGAATGAATGAGTTTTTAGACTTCACTGAGTTATGGTGGAATAGAACAACAAGTACATTGAAAGGCCAGGCTTCCATACAGTGCAGCAGAATATAACTTCGTTCTTTCTGTCTTTGTTCCTCTAAACCCATTATCTGGGCTCCAGTTTTTGCTTTCACTGCCCTTGAGCAGATGTAATAACTGTTCTACTCTCTTGGACGTTTAAAAAAAAAGTCCTCTAGTCCCATTAATCACAAGAAAAGGCTTCATTTCCATAATTAAAAAGCTAAATCCAGTGTAATCACAACTCTGAACTTCACGTTAAATATTCACCCCTCTCCAGTGGGATAATATTGCTTCAAGCTTGGCAGCCTTCAGTGAAGAAATAAGACGTGCACCATAAGTTTTCCAGGTCCTTGCCTTTTGCTACTTATGCTACCCTCCTTTACCCCATGGGGTATTCTCACTGGCGCCCAGCTTAGGTACATGTGGGGCAATATAGAGTAAAATGGAGACAGAAAAGATCTTACATGTGGTCTGATGTCAGGGTTCTCTGGGTTTAGCGGATGTTTAAACTGACTCTCCCGCATATACTTTAAGGATACCTTAGAGGTTCTCCATTGGAAATACCTGTAGCTCTCTCAGTGTGGACAACGGCCTCTCCTCCAGCCAGAGACTGATGTGGCCGCCGAAGATAGTCCTCTTTGAATCAGCATCTGAGATTATACCTCAGCTTCATTCTGCTGAGATAGCCTGTCCCTAGAAGGGATTCCTCTGGGATCATGTCCCCTTAAAATGACCTGCAGATCAAACCCCTCCTACATGGCTCTTCGCCTAGGCTTATCCAACACAAAGACACATTCTGTCTTGCTGCCAGTGGAAGTTTAGCTGAGGAGCCTTCCGTTTCCCTCTCCCACTAGCTCCCGCCGCAACTTTTGCCTCTGAAGTTCTGAGACATGAGACAAAAATCTGTCTCTTGTATTCCTCCCAAGTTCAAGCGATATACCTCAAGCTCCCTGAGGGATCCTCTTAAAACCCGTCTCACTTGAATTGAGAATGAAATAACCCTTTCCCCTTTCTCCATGGGGAGTGGGGTTAGGGGAAATACCACAACTCTCACAATTGGAACCCCCCCAAAATCCTCCCTAAGAACAATAATGACTTATCCTCTATGCCCGGAGGTAGGTGAGCTTCACAAAACTGTACATCACTTTTGCAAGTCTGTCATGAGTGATCATGGTGTAATTAACGGTCCCTTATTGTTTTCTTTTTGATTTGGGGACTATCATAAAACCTAGACAAAGATCTCTTCTTTCCTGATATTTATGAGCTGAACTGAAAAGTTCAAGTTGTAGCACCTATGGGTTCTACATCAGTTTTTAGAAACTATCCCAGGGAAATCAGTGACCTCCAAAACATCTCTGGGGATTGGAACTAGTCCTCAACAGTTTTGAAAACTCTCCAGCTGACTCTACCATGCGTTTAGAGGTGAGAACCGCTGCTATAAACTCTCAATTTGGGAAGCTACTTAGAGCCAATCTACATTCAATTTTTTTTTTAATCCACATATGAAGAAGGATAAGCTACTTCCTTCTTAAGTGATTCTGGTTCTTCTCTTGACTTCTCCAGGCCAGATATGGGGTCAAGGTTCAATAAAATACATAAGGGGGGATGGGCATAAAGAGGAGCCCAGCTACCTGCTCCCGGTGCTTTTGTCTTTTCACCTGGAGGTTTGCTTTTGACCCCTGCAGGAAGAGGGAGGGCAGATTAACTAAATTAATCTTCCTGAGTTTTTGCTAATGGAATATGAATGTCTTTAATATTTGAGCCATCAAAAGCATCTATGTGCTAGAGCCAGGTCATGACAACTCAAGAGAGGCAGCTGCTAAATTTTCAGGGAAAATTTAGGAACTGGGAAGCCAGTTGCCATTGAAATTGACCCCGATGGGAATATTTACACCATAGAAATCAAATGCTACAAATCAGGTCTCCCTACCTTACCCTGAGAGAACCAGCTGACAAACATTTACCAGCAAAGCATGAGTTATTGGTATTGAAAAGGTGTTTCTCAGACTCTGTTCTTACTTTTGAAGTTTGAGGCAAGGGACAGGAGGCTCTGAAGCTGGAAGTTTCCTTTCCTCAACAAACCTGCTAGAAATTACTTCCTCAATACAATTTTATATAACTGGAACAGAGAGAAACATGACCCATTCTAATAAACTATGTACTTGCTCATGTAGATCTAGCAAAGTGTATTTATCATAATAAAGATAGAAATGTACTGTAGGTGTTTCTCAACTTATTAAAGTTAATTGGTGCCCTTGCAACAGTTCGGCTCTACTAATTAGTATCCACTTTCTGTTTATAAACCTTTGCATGAGGAAGCAGTGTTTTTGTTTTTCTAAATGCCATGTTTATTCCTTTAGTTGTTGATGTGGGGATATGTTCAGGTAATTTTAAAAATTGTTTGAGTAAATTATGGATAAATACCATCTCTCTCTGTAGAGTCAGAATTCATTTTAAGGGGAAAATATTTTACACGGGTTATATTACTTTGCAAGAACATATCATCTTCACAAACACAAGATGACACACAAAGATTGTGATGGAAAACCCTGAGAGAGCTGATTTTTTTTTTTTAATTTACTATCTCAGTATTTTCTCTTCCATGAAATAAACTAAAAACATGACCTTATCTTATATAACACAAATACTTGGGGCACCTGGGTGGCTCAGCTGGTTGAGCATCTGACTCTTGATTTTGGCTCAGGTCATGAACCCCAGGATCATGGGGTTGAGCCCTGCATTGAGCTCCACACACAGAAAGATTCTCTCTCTGTCTCTCATTCTCTCTCTCTCTCTCTCTCTCTCTCTCTCTGTCCTGCTATTCCCCCCTCCTGCCCTTCTCCCCTACTCGTGCTCTCTCTAAAAATAAAAAATAAAATAAAATAAAATAAAATAAAATAAAATAAAATAACACAAATACTCAACAAAACCAAAGAGCCAGGTAGTGTCAGCTATTTAATGTGTAACCAATGTTAACTGTTATACATACGAGTGGTAGATACTAGATAGATAGATGATAGATAGATAGATAGATAGATGCCCTGACCATAACTTTATTAAACTTGAAAGCTATATAACTCCTGTGATTTCTCACATCCAGCAAACTTCAAGCAGCTGCTGTGCCCATGTCTTTCTGCCCACATCTTCCACTCTGCCTGACAAACCTACGCCTTCTGTCTCTACATGTCCCATATGTTCAGTTTTCAAAGGACTAGCCAATGATCCCCATTTTACTGGCCCCTTCTTCCTGACTAGTGCTCCGTGGCTCATAACTTGATTTTTACTGTACCTCCACGTCTTTTATTCCACTTTCCAAGCCCAATTAAAATGTATGTTTTGTGCGTCATCTCCCATCCCTTCAAAGACTGATGCTGTGGTGCCTACATTTATACTTCCTGGAATAGTCAATGTCTAATCCCAACTACGCATCTAATGACTAAGAACTTTTTAAATGTTGATTTAGTTATTTTGAGAGAAAGGAGAGGGAGAGAGAGTATCCCAAGCAGGCTCCATGCTGTCAGCACAGAGCCTGATGTGGGGCTTGAGCCTACAAATTGTGAGATCATGACCCACGCCTAAATCAAGAGTTGGACACCTAACCGACCGAGCCACCCAGGCACTCCAAGACTGAAAATTCCAAACAAAGTCATAGGAGAATGTTGGAGCAGTTTGAGGGCAAGTAGAGCAGCACCCATAACATCATATCCAGTGTGGAGAGAGGCCTCTCACATTTCTCTACGGAAAATCCCTGGTAAACAATACAGCTGGGATGGCAGGATCTTTGGTAAGATTATTTCTGGCAAAGGTTTTTCTGGTTTATGTAAACCTCATCTGTAGCAGTATATTCAGCTCTTGAGCTTGACAATTGACTGTAGAGAGAAGCTGGGATCACATTAGTTACCTCACCCGGTCCTCACTCAGCACATGCATCAAACTGTGCTTAGAAACCTCTTAGAGGTTTTGGTATTGTTGTTTTTCTTTCTTTTCTTTTTTAATTGTGCTTTCAGCTGATGTGATATCCAATCCCATTTGATTTAGGGACACCCATTAATAATATGAGAAAATTATTAAGTTATAGTAAGTGAATTAGTAAAAACAATGTTGATAAGTGTTCTTTGTGATATACAGAGGGAGCAAATGTTAGATCTGGTTGGTGATGGTGAGTGATGTGTGCTCTCTCTACTTTGTTTCTAAATGTTAACACAGAATGCATGCATATGCATCATGTTTGTTTAAAATATGTTTATTGGAGAGAAATTCATGATCATGGGCTCTTCATAACCCATTTAGCTAACAGGACTTATAAAATGAGTCAAAATTGTTCATACAAGGGACAAGCTGAGCTTTACAAATCAGCAGAACTTTTGACTTTTGGACTTTTTCCAATCAGCTCATTAATACCTGTTATTCTTTTAACAAAGGACCAGTTATTTTGTTCTCTATTTAGGGCAGCTAATGTCCAGTAATAATCCCACAGAGAGTCAAATAATAAACACCACATTCGTACTGAGCAATGAGGGTCTATCCTGAGTGCTAGAAGGAATTGAGTTCCTATTACTCCTTCCCCAGTCCCCCAAAAGGAACAGTGGATGCTATAAGAAATTAAATCAAATAGAGGATTTCCATTCTCAGTAAGTTAGTAAGCATCCCAAGCAATACTTCAAAATATAAACCAAGAAAGAGTTAATCTTCCCTTCCCTTTACATTCCCCATTTCCCAATTACCTGGATGCAGGGTTTAGTTCCAAATAGGTTTCCTCCTCCTCCTCCTCCTCCTCCTCCTCCTCCTCCTCCTCCTCCTTTCTCTTCTTCTTCTTCTTCTTCTTCTTCTTCTTCTTCTTCTTCGCCTGTGCAACTGCCACCTAGTTATCTTTGTGGAACTCATTTCATTGTTTCTCTTTAAAAAAATTTCAACCATGATGTTCCATCTGCTATCACTGAACTAGAATGTCCCCAAAATGTAAAGGGAGTCCCCCTGGTAAATGCCTCAAAGAATCATTCACCTAACAAACAGAAAATCACGAAATGGGTTTTCACTTCTTTCAATTAGCAACAGCAACAGCAACAACAACAAAGGAAGAAGAGAGACGGGAAAGGGAGACAAAGACTTACTCAGCTTGCATTGTAGTCATGTCTAATTCCTCTTATTCTTTATCCTTCAAGTAAAAGTGGCTGTTGGAGGAGCCCTAAGACTTTAAACTGCAAGGCAGAATAGCCTGAAGATTTTGTGGGGTAGGAGTTGGACAGAGAAGAACATAGGGGAGCTGTCACATTTCTGTTACTTTTAATGAAGGGTCTCAGAGTACTTAAAAGCTCCCCCCTTTCAAGTATTTCCTCATACAATGTTTGTAACTAGGGTGTTTTGCCTGCCAATATGTTTGACAGAAAAGCAAGTGTTCCCTCCCTCTTTTGTAGGAAAGCAGTAGAACAATTTGGAATGCTTCAGCTATGTAGGAGACTAGACCATTTATTCATCAAGTCCATATGAAGTGCCTACTATGTGCCCAAGCCTGTGCTAAGCACTGGGTAAATTAAGGTATATATAGTCCCTGACAGTTGAGTTTCCTACCTGGTGGAAGTGACAAATATCAATAAATAATGATACAAACGAATGCACAGTTACCACTATGGGGGCGCCTGGGTGGCTCAGTCGGTTAAGCGGCCGACTTCGGCTCAGGTCACAATCTCGCGGTCCGTGAGTTCGAGCCCCGCGTCGGGCTCTGTGCTGACAGCTCGGAGCCTGGAACCTGTTTCGGATTCTGTGTCTCCCTCTCTCTCTGCCCCTCCCCTGTTCATGCTCTGTCTCTCTATGTCTCAAAAATAAATAAACTTTAAAAAAAAAAAAACAATTACCACTATGACTTAGATTGTGGGGAAGTGGTACGCAATGTATGAGAACTTATAAAAGGATTTGTTCTAATGATGTGTGCCAACATGAAACTGGGATGCTTGATATGAGATCTGAAGAGTCAGGGAGGGATTACTACATTTCAGTGGGAGTTAAGAGCTTTAATTAAAGCCAAAGGAAAAACCTCTGTACCTAGTGCAAAAACCCTGGAAGGAGCATCCCAAGCACTGGGGGCTAGAAGACAGCCATCCTTGCTGAGGCACGAAGGGGTGACAAAGGTCCATATTTTGTCATGTAAACAAATGTTAAAGAGTTTTGTTTTTGTAATTTTCATTTTGAAATAATTTTAGGTTAAGAGAAGAGTTTTTAATATAGAGAGTGTCCATATTCCCTTTGTTCAGGCTTCCATAACATTAACATCGTATATCGCCCAAACTAAGAATTTAACATTGGTACGATATGATTAACTAAACTACAGACTTTATTCAGATTTTACCAATTTTTCCACTAATTCCCTCTATTTCAGGATGCTGGGTTGCATTTAATCATCATGTGTACTTAGTATCTTCTGATCTGTGACATTTGCTTAGTTTTTCTTCTTCTTTCATGATACTGACACCTTTAAAGAGTACTAGTCAGGTATCTTGCAGAGTTCCTTTCATTTAGTTTGTCTCATGGGAATTAGCTTATGGATTTGGGAGAAATATACTACAGGGTTGAAGTGTGCTTATCATTATATTTTATCAGGAAGTACATGATATCAATAGGACTTAGTACTGATGATATTAACTTTGATCATTTTGTTAATGTATCTGAGATGTCTCTACTAGATTTCTTTTTTTCTTTTCCATACTCTATTCATTAAAAGTGAGTCACTAAGTCCAGACAAGGGAAGGAGAATGAACCTCCATCTCCTGAGGACATGCATATCAAATAATTTGTGGTCCTCTATTAGAACCACCATGACAATGAATATGCATTTGTGGGAGATATTTTGAAGCTGTGCAAGTTTCCTGTGTTTCATGAAGTTTCACCCACAAATTTCACCATGCATTAGTGGATCATGCCTGGAGCAGTCATCACTACGATGAATTTTTACTTACCTCATTTTTTTCTATATTTAATATTTGGAATTCTTCAGTAAAGAAGATTTGCTCCTTATCCATTTATCCAATTATTTACTTATATCTGTATAGACTCAAATATATGTATTTAAAATAGAAATATCAGTAATTATATTTAGAGATTTCATCAGCTCTCTCTCAAAAATTGGCAAATCAAGAAAACAGACAATTAATAAAAATAAAGATCTAGGGAACAATAATAGGCTGTCAAGCAAACTGACCTGAAAGTTGTAAAATATTGCACTCATCTTTTTTACAAGTGCACAC
The DNA here is from genome assembly GCF_007474595.2 of Lynx canadensis. Taxonomy (NCBI): domain Eukaryota; kingdom Metazoa; phylum Chordata; class Mammalia; order Carnivora; family Felidae; genus Lynx; species Lynx canadensis. The sequence goes on from NC_044304.2 coordinate 151,724,893, forward strand.
AAAAAATTAGGGGCGCCTGGGTGGCGCAGTCGGTTAAGCGTCCGACTTCAGCCAGGTCACGATCTCGCGGTCCGGGAGTTCGAGCCCCGCGTCAGGCTCTGGGCTGATGGCTCGGAGCCTGGAGCCTGTTTCCGATTCTGTGTCTCCCTCTCTCTCTGCCCCTCCCCCGTTCATGCTCTGTCTCTCTCTGTCCCAAAAATAAAAACGTTGAAAAAAAAAATTAAAAAAAAATTTACTAAGATATATCATGATCTTGGCCATAAAACAAAGTTTAGTGAGTAAGGAGTGACTGAAACAATACAAAGTGTGTTTTCTGACTACAAGATAATTAAATTATAAGTTGATAACAGAAAGATACCTGGGATCTACCAAATAATTTAGAAACTAAGCAACACATTTTATTTACCTTATAGGTAAAAGAAGAAATCAAAAGTTATAATAAAAAGATTTAGAATCCAATAAAAATCACATAACATCTCAAAATATTTGAATGTAGCTAAAGCAGTGCTTCTATCCAGTGAAACTTGAGAAAAATCCACTTTCACACCAATCTCCACATTAAGCATAAGATGATACCAAAGGAATCTGAAGGCTGTAGTGTGCTGAAAGTAATCATAACAGCAAGACCCAAAACAGCTCAACATTTGCCTAAATTAATTCAACCCTCCACAGTGAAGGTCTAGCATCAGAAGCAGCATGTGAATCTCAGGCATACATATTAATTATCTCAGGAACCAGTCAAAAGTTGTGAAACATCAAAACAATGCAGATAGAAAACCATCCATGGTCAAGAGACAAAGCAGTCAACACAACCAGACTAAGAAATGATCAAGATTTTGGAATTTTAGGAAGGCATTAAAAAATATCTATGATTAATGTGGTCAAGTCTCTAGTGGAGGAAATTGACAAAATACTGTAATATGAAGCATATTTAAATATTTGGGAAAAGGTATTGTACATATTTTAACATTTACAGAAATACAAACTTGTATTTTGTGTATTTTGCATATTTATTTCAATTTTTACATAATTGTTTTATCATGCTGTTTATGCTGTGCTGTTGATTGAAGAGATTTTTGAAATTATTACCACGTGGAATTTTCTCTCTCTAATTCTCGCTCTCACTGTGTCTCTATCACCTCTTTACCCAGGCTACAGACTCCTGTCTCTCCCATCGACCATCAGTAAGGAGTGTAGCCAGGTGCTCCAGGAGATCATAATTTACTTGATACTGAATTTCATTTCAGTGAATAGAGTGAGATGGTGTTTTGGAAGAATAAATATAATAAAGCAAATGTGGAACTAAAGCAAGTTTCTTTCTAAGAAATTACTTATTTTAATACTTATACTTGCTCAGAATTAAATGTAATTAAGAAAGAATACCCTACCATGCCAAAGAAAGAAAGAAAGAAAGAAAGAAAGAAAGAAAAGAAAAGAAAAGAAACCAGTCAGTATTGTGGTAGAGCTTTTCAGGCATTTTCCCCTGCAGTTATAAAAACATATATGGGGGCCTGAGTGGCTCAGTTTGTTGAGCATACGACTTGATTTTGGCTCAGGTCACGATCCCAGAGTTGTGGGATCAAGCCCTGTGTCAGTCTTCGGGTGGGGCCTGGAACCTGCTTGGGATTCTCAATCTCTCTCTCTCTCTCCCTTGCCCCTCTCCCCTGCTCACTCTCTCTCTCTCTCTCTCAATCTCTCTCTGGAAAAAAAAAATTTTCATAAAATCCAAAACCACGTATAGAACACTTTGTAAAAACAAAACCAAATATATGTATTATTGGTTTTTTCCTGTTTTACTGTGGTATTCATTTTGATTATTATTTTTTACTGAAAGTCTTTAATCCATTTGTTTTTACTGTTTGCCTTAGTTTCCTCCATTATTATTATCTTTTTAATTTTATGTTACTAAAAATACTTTTGTGTTATGATGAAGATATGTTAAAAATGATCCACTTGAGATGTCATTATATGCCACAGATAGGTACCACATTCTCATTTATCTGGCTACTTTTGCTCAGAATTGTATTTGGGACATTCAGTAATGTCAACATTGTATGCACCAGAGTTTGTTCTTCTTATTTCTGAGTAGGAGTCCATTATTGAATAGTCCACAGTTTTTTAACCTTACATTTAATAGTTTAGGAAACATTTTTGAAAGAGGAAGATGGGCAAAGAGTCACTGCTACTTGGACACTTGCTTTCCAAGCACTGTGCTCAGTTTATATGCACTATGTGAGGGGCGCCTGGGTGCCTCAGTCGGTTGAGCATCCGACTTCGGCTCAGGTCATGATCTCACAGTCCGTGAGTTCGAGCCCCGCGTCGGGCTCTGCGCTGACAGCTCGGAGCCTGGAGCCTGTTTCCGATTCTGTGTCTCCCTCTCTCTCTGCCCCTCCGCCACTCATGCTCTGTCTCTCTCACTCTCAAAAATGAATAAATGTTAAAAAAAATTTTATATGCACTATGCCAGTCAATCCTCATAGGGAACCTATAAAATAGGCACTCTTGTTATCCCATATTTACAAATGAAATAACTGAGGCACAGGGCATGTAAAATACTCGTTCAATATCATATTGCTAATAAGCATCTGATCCTGGATTTCAACATTTACTATATTTATTCAGTACCCCCAATCTTGACAACCGTAGAACATTCCCTTGTCGTCTACCTCCAAAAGTGTGAAAAACTATTGCCTTCAACATTAACCGGTATTGTGGCAACAAATGATTTTTGTAAATTTTCTAACTGCTATATTTGTAAAGTCAAACTTTACATGGATAGCAGAAATCATAATTTCAATCTGTGGAGTAAAGCCAGATTTTTCAAACGTATCCAAAACCACTTTGAAATTATTTGATGTCATTTTCAGAGAACTTTATTCTCCCTTTCTTCTGTTTTCCTTTTCTCTTTTAACTGTATCAGGTGCTCCCTGATTCTTACAACTTGGAATTTCTATAAAATTCCAGAGGCAGAGGAATCCACAGTTGGTTCAATATTGGTATCTAAGCTAGGATTGCCAGAGTTAGTAAGTAAAAAATCTAAGAATACCCAGTTACATTAGAGCTTCAGGTAAACAGTGAAGTCTTTTAAAATGTACTTATGCCCCTGTGAAGTTTGGGGGACAATTTATTAAAAAAATTGTTCATCTTAAATTCAAATTTAACTGGTGTCGTATTTTATGTGACACGTCTAATCTAAACTAAAGCAATATAGTTTTTGAAATTTTCCTCCCTGGTAAGAGATAATCCTGTGTATCCCAGGCAAATAAAAACACAAGACATTATCACAAATGTTGCTTATTGGATTTGTTTGTATAAAAAGAACATCTAAAGTCTGTAATTAAAAATGCTTTCTTCCCTTCTCCAGAAACCCTCCATACTAAACCCCTCTCCAGTAGTTTAAGGGAAAAAAAAACAAAACAAAATAAAACAAGGCATCGATAGCATGAATTAGAATTAGGTACTTTAAAATAAACAGGGTCCACTTTTTGTCCAAGGGTGCCCTCATGGAAGTTAGAACTCATAAATAGGGACCAACATTCCTTAAATGAATATAATTAGCTGGGGAGATACCCTCTTCTCTCATTTCTGTTCCGCTCCCCTTGCCCACGGTCCTGCAGTCTTGAAACAAATCTGGAGACAGCAGCTTCGCAAATCCGATGAAACTGCTTGCAGGCAGCTATCATGAACCACCCAGAGTAGGGAATTCCTTTTCTTTTTCCAAGTATAAAACTTATGAAGACGTTAGAGGAAGGCAGTTTGAGACTCTGTTACCTTCATCTTTGGCTTAGAGGTAGGTTAAAGACCTAGAGAGTCCTCAGCTCCTATCACTGGCCCCAAGCCCTGGTCTGCCGGAATCCTGATGCGGCTCTCCTGGATGGCACCGTTATTCAAAGTTAGCATGCCGTTTGATGCAGTCTATTTAAAACTTTATTAGGAGCTTGGATTCTTCCTCCCCTATAATTTAGAAGGCAGAACAGAGAGGCAGTTTGCTCTTAAAACAATGCAATTGTGAGCTCCTGAGCTGCTGTCAGATTGACTTCCCTTCCATGGAAAGTAACTCCCTTGATGCGTGCCAGTGATCTGTGTACCCCTAGATTAAATGAGAGAGGGTTCACAGAGCTCGTGCTAAATTTTGGACCTTGGAAGATGGTGAAGGGACTATATTGAAAGAAACAGAAGGAACTCAATCAGCAGGCAGGAGACTTGAGTCCAGTTACCTTTTGCTCAGTCCTGCCACCTATTAGTTGTGTGACCTTAGGTAAATTGCTTATCATCTTTGAGCTGCAGTATCCTCTTAAATAAAATACTGAGACTTGCCTAGATTATCGTAACGATCCTTTTGAAACTAGAGGTTTATGCCATTTTACATTAGTTTTTTGTTTCCCTTGAGATTCTTGTGTTTTGTTCAGTTTTTCCAGCTACGCCACTGCTTGAGCACAATAGCCATACATCACAGGGCTCGCTGGCTGTCTAACAACTCTTTTAGAAACCTTTATGTAACAAACCAGGAAAAGAAATATCAAGGGCTTCCGCCTAAAGGTCCTCTGGGAAAAAAGGTAACAATGTATAATTCTTAAAAGACAAAAACAACCAAATCATGGAAGTATAAGTGAGGAAGGGAAGAAAGGGGAAATGTAGCAGAGGGGAATAGTCAGATAATTGGAGAAAAAGATGAGTAGGAGGAAAACAGAGCAGCAGGATGGTGGTACAGGGTTCAAATGAGATGCTGCTGTTTTGGGGCAGTGGTAACGATATGATACAGGAAGGAAGTGAAAGAGATGGTCCCACGAAGGAAGGGACAAGTTCAGGCTGCAGAAGTAAAGCCGTTGATTCTGCTGTTGAGCCGAGGAGCTATAAACTTTCTCTAAATATTCCTGAGAAATAAATAAAGCATGTAGAATCACGTATACAACTACCAATTTCTATCCTTGGATTGTTGGGCTATATGACAGAAGGGGAGCAGCAAGGCAAGGTAATGAGTGGGCTGGAGTAATTGAGTAGCAGTTCGTGTTATGGAATGGAAGAAATTAGTCATGTGGGAGTGGGGATACGGAGGAAATGATGGGGAAGAATAGTGGTGATGTGTGTCTATCCTCCCTGGGAACTCTGAGACTCAAACAGCAACCTTCTCAGAAACCCTTGACAGTGTTGGAGAGAGCCCTAGACGTTGAACACTTACGGAAAGGTGGAAATTGCTTGAAATTCTTCAGTGACAGAACAGAAAGAATATTCAATTTGACAGATGACTTGAGTTAGGCTTCATGGATATTTTTTTCCCTTGGACAGCTGATGGATAGCTGCTCCCTCAAGCTGTATAAAGAACTAGGTTTCCCCTGAGCTGCAGAGGCAGCTGGTACCATGAGGCTAAGTCTCTTCTCGAGATAGATGCAAGTTTCACAGGAAGAATATACAGATTATGTGTTTTTCTCTTTCCTTTCACCCGTTATACGTATTTTATAATTTCTTCATTCACCTGGATGTAAAGAATGGTGCATATTCTCATCTGATCAAGAGAAAGGAGATGGAATGGGTGTATGTCTTTGACTCTTACCAACTGATGTCAAGTGTAGTTCCTGTTTTCTTAATAGAAATTAAAACACGAAGACATAAAGTGGAAAAGAGCCTTACGATGTGCATGATTATAGAGTGGATGGACACAGCATAATAAATGATGAAGAAGGATAATTTTTTCTAAGCAGCACTGTCACATAGGTCAGTAAGATAAATATCCCTAACTCCATGAACTTTTTAAAGTTGGACTCCTTCACTAGCCCATTGGGTGTATAAATGGAGGATTCAGAGAGGAGGTTCTGTACTCCTGGCTCTGTGGACACCATGTTAGACTGGAGAAGGACTTTGTCACAGCGGTAGCCAGCCCTCTCATCCTAGAATTCAGATATCTCTTGTTTCTGTTTAATTTAGCTTTCAAAGTGGACAGCTAGTCTGCCATAGAAAGCCAGGCTGTAAGTATTTACTGAACACCTACTTTGTGAAAGGTCTGTACTGAATACAGAGAAGACAAAGGTGGAAAGAAAATCTCTGCCTTAAGTTTTCATTCTAGCACTAAATAAGGTAAAACATTTAACAAAGATAATTTATTGCAAAATATGTCAAAGAAAGCCCAGAAAAATAATGGAAGAAATGTTGAAAAATGGGGAAAAGATAAAAAATGTATAGAAAAAAACATGTCTTGTAGATAGATAGATAGATAGATAGATGATAGATAAGTGTGATGTATGTACATACATACATATTATAACATGCTAGCATTTTTATCGATTGGATTGGTAAAAACTGAAAACATGCAGATTAGTGAGTGTAAGAAAAATAAATCCTCATATGTACTGCTGGTGAATTTGGGAGGGGAGCTTGTGAAACTTTATTTAAATTTTAAATGTATGTACAGTTGACAATTCCTTTTTGCTAAATCTCCTATAATTTTTATAGAAGTATTCTGTAAAAGAGCATAAATACTCATCATCAAATTGCCTGTCCTAGTAAAACATTGGAACAATTCAAAAGTGTGTGTGTGTGTGTGTGTGTGTGTATATACTGGTCACATTAAAATGTGTGTGTGCATGTGCATGCACATGCGTTTGCATACTTTGGGGAGAAAACAAAAGGGGGATCGTGCAAAAGAAGGATTGGACGTGAGCTCTGTGGAATATCACCTGGTTCTTTTCTGGATATACTAATTCTGTGTTATTAGATGCATAGAAAAATCATCTGAACAATAATAACTTAGTAGTTATTACTTTGGAGGGGGACTTGTAGGCAAGTTAGTGTTCTTTCCATTTTCTTTTTACACATCTCTGTGCAGTTTGAATTTTTTCAGCAGTAGGTGGTATTTCCCTAATTTACAAATCAGTAAGAAAAATTGAGAATTATCACAAAGCATCACATGGCTAATATTCAGGTGAATTATAGAAACAGTAAAAGTGATATAGAGATTCAGAAAAGGTAGAATTCCCACCTGGCTTAAGCCTGAGCATTGGCAGTAGGGGTCACATTTAAGTTAGGTCTCGGAGGATACTGCATTAGAATCCATGGAATCTGGGCATTGACGTCATCTGAGTTGCCAGCCCCGTGCAAGTTGCCGAGCACAGTGGAAATAACACAGACATCATATTTCTGAGCTGTGTGTTCAGAACATGGGGCTTTTACTTACTGAAGGAATTTGCCCCCCCCCCAATCTTTGTGTATCTCAGTTTAAAATAAAGGGCATTAGGGGACACGTGGGTGGCTCAGTCGGTTAGGTGTCCGACTTCAGCTCAGGTCATGATCTCACAGTTCGTGGGTTCGAGCTGCATGTCAGGCTCTGTGCGGCCAGCTCAGAGCCTGGAGCCTGCTTCAGATTCTATGTCTCCCTCTCCTCCTCCTCCACTCACACTGTGTGTGTCTCTCTCTCTCAAAAATAAACAAACATTAAATTTTTTTTAGAAAATTAAAAAATAAAATAAATAAAGGGCATTAGACAGATCTCTCTCAAGACCCTTCGAGTTCAAGAAGTAAGTGGTATTTGAGGAAGAATGAGCATTTCTGGGGAAGAGGAACAAGAAGGTGGAAAGATGCAGCCTTAGTTCTGAAAGGAGGTAGTAAAGCATTTTCCCCTACAGAAAAAAATTTGATAGAGAAGGATAATGGCAAATATAGCTGAAAAAGTTAGTGTGAATCAGATTGTAGTTGGCTTTGAAAGTCAGGCTAGAGAAGATGAGTTTTTTTTCTAATTTAATCACTGGTGATTCCAGAGTAAGAGGCTTATAGAACTGTAATCTGGTAGTGATATGAAGAGTAAGGGACTAGAGGTAGTGGGGAAGGTTATTTGGAGATCCTGTCAATAGAAAAGGTAATACAAAAATGCTGATGCGAAGGGGCACATTCACCCTAATGTTGATAGTAGCACTAGGGGTGGTGGTTATGTATATATATATATATATATATATATATATATATATGTATATGTATATATACCCACACGATGGAATACCACTGGGCAATCAAAAAGAATGAAATCCTGCCATTTGCAACAATGTGGATGGAATTAGAGTATATTGTGCTAAGTGAAATGAGTCAGAGAATGACAAATATGTGATTTCACTCATATGTGGAATTTAAGAAACACAGCGGATGAACATAGGGAAAGGGAAGGAAAAATAAGATAAAAACAGAAAGGGAGGCAAACCATAAGAGACTCTTAAATACAGAGAACAAACTGAGGGTTGCTGGAGGGGAGGTGGGTAGGGGGATGTGCTAAACGGGTGATGGGCCTTAAGGAAGGCACTTGTTGGGTTGAGCACTGGGTGTTATGTGTAAGTGGTGATTCACTGGTTTCTACTCCTGAAACAATACTACATTGTATGTTAACTAACTTGAATTTAAATCAATAAATTAAAAAAGAAGAGAAAAGAAAAGGTGATATAAAAATAACCTGCATTGCATATTGGCCATGGGTATAGAAAAAAGAGAAATAGTGGACCTGGTGTTAGAATAGATAATGGAGGTCTTGGGGTTGGAAGATGTAATTTTGTTGCCAATATTTCAGTTTGAGGAATAAAATGTTAAACAGAAATGTGACGGTCACCATAGGATCCTATTGTGGGGAAAAAAAAGAAAAGGGATTAAAATTTAAGCCCTGAATAATATTTATTAGTGCCTTGGTCACTGATTTATAAACTATAGGGGGTACATTAAAAAATCCATATTCTTGCCTGTAAATGGAAATGGGATGATCTGCCCAACAGTAGCCAACACAAACACAGCGCATTAAAAACTGAAAACCACAAAGGGGGCGTGTGGCACACAGGAAAGGTCACAAGGGGCTCCTCACTCACATGTTTCAACTGTGCAATTTTTGTTCCAACGAATGAAATGCTGGGAGGTTTCAACTTTAGCAATTTTATGGCACAGACTTCTTTTGTAAAGAAAAAATATTTATTTAGTAAATGTTTATTTATTTTAAGACAGAGAGAATGCGCATGCATGCAAGTGGGGGGAGGGGCAGAGAGAGATGGGGCCGATGCAGGGCTTGATGTCATGACCTTGAGATCGCGACCTGAGCCGAAATCAAGAGTCAGACGCTTAACCGACTGAGCCACCCAAAATATCCTTTTATTCTTGTACCTCCTTTCTTATTTACATAGCCCTTGTAAACACTTAGACTCCATTGAATATGTTCAACCCCTTGAGTTAAGGATGCTACATGTCACGACATTGTTTTGCATGAGGAGACTTTAGCTCAGAGAGCCTGTGGTGATTTCCCCAAAAGCCAGTGGGGACTAGTGGTGAGTCTGGTGTGAGTTCCTGCCTCTTTCAGTTTAGTTACCCTGAGAACAATATGTCCGTCCCAAGGTGCTACCAATGAGTAGCCTCTCATACATCCTTACACAGAACGTCTCAGAATAAACACACGTGGTTTCTAGAAAAAAGTAATTTATTTATGATCGCTTTATAAGGCTCGTAATGCAACTAACTGTATATCAAGGAATAACACTGCTGCACATGTCCATCACTGCAGATGGAGTCTCTTGGAAGATAAATTCTTCCCTCCAGTGTGCCCAGCAGGGACAGCTATCTGGCAGTCATGACAGGAAGTCTGGCAGCTTTTGTAGGCTGTAACTACAAAATGGGCATGTCCTCACCATTCTTCCTCGTCTTCTTTATCTTCCATATCTCTGGAGCCTAGGATCATTTTTTCCTTTCAAGCTAAGAAAGAGTATATTACTTCTTTTCCATTTGGATCTATACGACGCAACAATGTCTTGATATCACAACCACAGTTGTTTTTTCTACTGTGACTCTACCAAAAATTAACCATGAAGGATTGCCATATTAGGAAAAGTATCCTTTTTGCACCTCCTGAGGATGGGTGTAACCCATGTGAGATTCCACTGGAGTGATTTCTGGATGTGTCTTAGGAACTTAATGAGGAATAGTCAAAACTTCAGTTATTTTGAAAGTTATGTTGAATCCTGTGTTTGAGTATAGTAGGCTATGAGGTAGAGGTGGAATCTTCTGTGGTAAAGTCTTTATTTATCATTTGTACTGATTTGGATCAGCCGAGAAGCAGATGCCAGTATGGGTTTAGATGTGTATGAAAGAGATTTATTTACTAGAGGTGAACAGGAGAAGGCAAGAAGATTCTTGAGACAGCAGTACAGATCTAACATCTTGGAAGGTGAGAGGCAAGAAAGGTTCAGCCAGGTCAATGCAGAATCCTCAAGGCAAAGCCACTAGTTCGAGTATTCCTACGTCTCAGCAGCTTAATCCGCTTTGGCACCTTTGCCAGGCTCAGCCTATGGGAAGCATGGCCTGTGTGGATCCAGAGGGACAAAAGCTACGGTCACCAGTCAACTGTGCTTTGATGTGCTCATCAAAGCAGATCTGAGATGGGTGCTACACATTGGTGCTCCTTATTCCCCTGAAAAATGTTTCTCTAGAACAGCTTTGGTGCCTTAATAGTATTAAATGTTCTCAGTCTGACTTGCCATTAGATTCAAGTGAACCATTATGAAGTCAAAGCTACTGAACATGGGGCACCTGGGTTGCTCAGTCGGTTGGACGTCCGACTTTGTCTCAGGTCATAATCTCTCACTTCTGTTTATCCAAGCCCCGCGACGGGCTCTGCGCTAACAGCTCAGAGCCTGGAGCCTGCTTTGGATTCTGTGTCTCCCTCTGTTTCTGCCCCTCCCCCACTTGCACTCTGTCTCTCTCTCTCTCTCTCTCTCTCTCAAAAATAAATAAACATTAAAAAAAAATACCGAACATGAAGTGCTTTTCAAAAACTACTTATCCATGATTATAATGCATGTATTGATTGAATTTATTAAATTTGTTGATTAAATGTATTTAGTTTATTCACAGGGGTGTATAAAGACAGATCTCTATATTAATATAAACTATATCCCTAGCATATTAAATATTTTGTGCATCTCTTCTATTCAAATTTAGACTTTGGTGAGTAAATTACATTGACAAATCATATTGATGTGTCTATAGTAACAGGACTAATCAGTGGCTCTTAGAGGAAAGGCTTCTGAAGATCAATGACATAACGATTAGTATTTCCTGCAGTGTGTATTAAGAATTTCAGGGGCGCCTGGGTGGCTCAGTCGGTTGAGCGTCCGACTTCGGCTCAGGTCACGATCTCGCGGTCCATGAGTTCGAGCCCCACGTCGGGCTCTGGGCTGATGGCTCAGAGCCTGGAGCCTGCTTCCGATTCTGTGTCTCCCTCTCTCTCTGACCCTCCCCCATTCATGCTCTGTCTCTCTCTGTCTCAAAAATAAATAAACTTAAAATAAAAAAAAAATTAAAAAAAAAAAGAATTTCATAAATGAATCTTAAAAGCAATAGAATCTTCTAAGTTAAGTTTCTACTTGAGGAATTTGTGAGTCTTGATCAAAGAGGGATGCCTGGGTACTGAAGGACCTTAAGTTTTAAATAAAGCTTGGACAAGAAGTCAGGGGCACATGTATTTATACTTACATGAAATTAACACAGTCACCGTGAACTGGATTTATTCTTAACAAAAGAATGAAAAGGAACATGGCACAAAAGCACGGAAGACCTGAGTTTGGGTATTAGTTCTGCCATGTCCTAGTAATGAGTGGTCTTAGGTAGTCATTTTAAACTTTCTAATCTTCGGTTTCATCATTTAGGAAATAGAATTTCTCAAATGCCTTCTTTATATAGTTTCTAGGAAGGTTAAATGGGCTATGAAATGACACTGGAGTGACACTAGATGTTTCTGTGAAAACACTAAAGGCTGGACTTGCATAATGCAAGATAAATTATCCATAGGGGTTATTCATTCCCAGCTTTCTTTCTTCAAATCTCCTGAAAGCTGCTTTGTATTGTCTCCTAGTAAAAACGTGTGTGTGTGTGTGTGTGTGTGTGTGTGTGCGTGCGCGTGTATATACATATAATCCATGTTCATAAGTTCTCCTTTGGGAAGAGACACGAGCATCTTCGTATTCATTATGTATTCGGCAACTATTAATCAAGCACCTTTCAGGTACTGTTCCAGTCACTGGGGGGATGCAACAGTGAGTAAGTGAATCAGCAGACAAAGTCCCCATGTTCATGGAGCTTATACTCGATATAAGTCTTAGCTTGTGTTCTCAGGAAAACAGACTCTGAAATTGAGGTTTGTGCACAGGAGGTTTATTAGGGATCAAGACGGGTCAGAGTGATCGAAGCAAGTGTGGGCAGAGGGAAAGGCAAAACTGAGAATTAACTGCGACAAGAAAACTCCACAGACAGCTTGGAATTGGGATGGCTTTTGCACTGACCATGTATTTGATGTGGTTGCCCCTTGGGAGAGACAAAACCTTGAGTGAGACTGCGTCCTTTAGCCAAGGGCAATGTCCCATGGAGCAGGTTCATTAACCATGGTCTGTGAGCAGGCAACACTCTCCACAGCTTGGAGGAAGAAAGTCCACCTGCTGAAGGGATGTCTAAGTCGTATCTCACAGCATCCAGTACAACAAATAAATGTACGCCCTGACACATGGTGACTGTAGTGACTATGAAGAAAAATAAGACAAAGCAAGGCATTAGAGCCTCGGGGGGAAGGGGCTTTCATACATAAAAGACATTAGGGCATTAGGGTACATTGAGAAGAGATCTGAAAGAGGTGAAACCACAAAGCATGCAGACTTCTGTGGTCAGAACATTCCAAAGTAGAGGGAAAAGTACCTGCCAAGGCTCTGAGGCAGGACACAGTGCTTGATGTGCTTGGAGAACAGCAAGGAAACCACTGAGGCTTACGTTGCATGACGGAAGGGACATTGGTAAGAGGTGGGGACTTCAGAGAACTGGCATGGGGACACAGGGAGTGGTGCAGAGTCATACTCACCAAATGTTGAGTTTCTACTATAGCCATGCCCAGTGAGTAAGATCTCAAAAAGAAAGAATGAGTAGGCTCCTACTGTCATGGAGTTTATATTCAGGTGGCAGGTTGGGGAACATGGAAACGTAGATAGTAAACAAAAATATAAATGATTATATTCAATAGTGGTCAACAGTAACAAAGAAAATGTCTGAAAGGAAAAAGTGACAGAAAGTGAACGAGGCAGAGAGGAATCTTTAGATTGCGTGATCAGGAAAGTATCTTCAAAAAGGTGATATTAGAATTGAGACCTGAATCACCTAAAAATGACATCAGAACCTACATGCAAATTAGTGAACGATGTAGAAACTATATACAATTTACATATATTCACACTCTTTGTCTCATTTCAGTTAGTGACATGTGGCGTGTGGGAAAATTCTGTCAGGTATGATTAATCTTTTGTTTTAATGTTTTTATTTATTTTAGAGAGAGAGAGACAGAACATGAGTGGGGAGGGCAGAGAGAGAAGGAAACACAGAATCCGAAGCAGGCTCCAGGCTCTGAGCTGTCAGCACAGAGCCCAACATGGGGCTCAAACTCGTGAATCACGAGATCATGACCTGGACTGAAGTTGGACCCTCAACCAGCTGAGCTATCGAGGTGCCCCAGGTATGAATAAACTTGATTGTGCCAAACGCTGTAGCCAGGTACAAGATGCTACCAGACTGACTCTTGAAGACAGTTGGACAATCAAATCCTTGGGCTCATTGTTTTAGAGGTGGGCCCAGACTCCTGATCTATCCTTGTTCATTGAAGGCATTCCTGGAATGCAAGGCTGATGCATGTCCAGAGAACAAAATAGACAGAATTGGTCTCATCGAGCTACCATTTGTCAATTTTTCATTACCTTATTTAATTAGAACCTGGTGAATGAGTCTAAAGCACTCTTCTCTGCGAGTCAGTGAACTGCATACAGTTCTATAGTGACTTTGCGGATTTATTATCTCAACTAACATTTCAATTCAATTCCCCTCGAAAGAAGTGCTTATTAATGACGGATCATGGGCAAAGCACAATGCTAGAGGCAACAAGTATACTTAGATGATCAGTACATGGTCTGTGTCCCCAAGAAGGTTACAAGAGAATTAGAAAAGGTGATATTTATGGAAGAATTGAGCACCAGGCTGACTGTGATAAATATTATGGGAGCACAGTGTCTAATCATTAATTATTAAACATTGCTTTTAATCATGAAGCAGGTAAGACAAGTGAATTTAATGTAACATCAGCAATACTAAAATAAACTTTAAAGAGCATACCTTTAACCAACATTAACAGCAGGTAGCAAATATACTTTATTAACTTACTCATTTTTCACAGATATCAAATGCTATGGGTAATATTGTGCTCCCCCCCCCCATTCATATGTTGAAACCCTAGCCCCGGTACCTCAGAATGTGACCTTTTTTGGAGACAGGATCTTTACAAGTTAAAATGAGGTCATTAGGGTGAGCCCTAATCTCACATAACTGGTGTCTTAATAAAAAGAGTAAATTTGGAGATAGACTTGCCAAATTTAGAGAATGTCACGTGAACATGAAGACAGCTTTTTATAAGCAAAGGAGAGAAGCCTGGAACAGAATCTTCTCTTATGGCCCTCAGAAAGAACTAACCCTGACCACACTCTGATTTCAGACTTCTTGCCTCCACACCTGAGAGATAATATTTTTCTGCTAAGTTACGCAGTTTACGGTACCTTGTTATAGCAATCCTAGCAAACTAATACACAAAGTTTAAATATGCTTCCTGTTACTGTCTAAAGGCAGGAAAGACTATTAGCTAAAGCACTGATTAATCCATGCATATACATTTACCTAGCTCATATGGAAATGAGAGTTTGGGAGAAGGTTTATTTTCAAGATGACTGAAGTTTACTCCTTCAAGTCCTGTTACTTTTTTCTTTCTTTAAAGAAACTTATGTACCACGCACGTGAGCTTTTCTGCTTTCTGAAGGAGTAGAGTTAACGTAATTCAACCTCAGGATTGTCAGGATGACTCAAAACTATTTAGCCAACTTGTAAACAGCAAAGGTTTCAAGGGCCATTGTGCTGAGAAAGCTTGTGTGTTCTGTCTGTGGCCTCGGAGAGTGCTGCCTCTTGAGGTCTCAGGAGGACTTTTTTTATTGATCTTTCTTTTTTTCTAGTCATCCATTCTCCTTAGTGTCTGTATGCCTAGTCCTTAATTTTTATAATTGGATGCAGTTAACCTTCTACTGGTTTGGAAAACAGATAACAGAAAATGGTCATTTTCTTAGAATGTGTCCCTGATTTATAAACACTCAACTTGGGACAACTTGTGGGGAAAAGAGCAATAGCTGCTTTCAGAGCAGAGAGCTGTCCTTCATTCTCGAACTCTGATAAGCTGCCCGATTAATCTGGGAAGTAAATTCTTTTATGGAGAACTTGACTATTGAGACACAAACTCTTTGAAATCTTGTCCCTGGACCATGGCGGACAGAAAGATTTCCTGATGTTGGTCCTGATTCAGTTCTAGTTCCAACCCCACATCTTCTGTTCCTTCTCTGCTTGCTCTGTTGATCTTCCGTGGCTTCCCACCCCTGCTGCTCCTCGCGCCACAGTCTCTCCCTAGGCAGTCTCAGCCTTGCCCATGGCTTCAATTACCACCTAGGAGCAAATGACTCATAAAGTTATATATCTAGCTTAGACCTTTATTTGAGTCTCAGATCTGTAGTTTCAGCTGTCTATTTGCCATTCCCTCTTGTTTGTCTGAAAGGTCCTTCAAACTCAGTACGCCCAACGTGAAACCTCTGAGAGCTTTGTTCTCTTCCCATGTTTCCAGTTTTAGTCAGTAGCATCACCACCTCAGACTGCAGGGTGTCATCCTCAAAATCTCCCTCTTCCTCCACCGTATCCACTCTCCGCCAAACCTCAGAAAGTTCACCTCGTTCAAAATGGACTTCATCATTTTTCTCTATTCCCACCACAGTGCCACTAATCAGAGTTGTCGCCATGTGTTCGTTGGTCTTAGGCCATGGTCCTGTTGACCTACCCACATTTATTCTGGCCTTCCTCCAACCCATTCTCCACACTGTGGCCAGCACTTTGTTTGTTTGTTTGTTTGTTTAACATATTTGATTATAGTCATCTTTCCTCAAATCCCCTACCTTCATGGTAAAGACACAGAGTTCCTACACATGGCTATACTTCCATGCATGGCTTCCCTCCTCCATGCCTACCCAGTCCATTTCCTCTCATGAAAGGCACCCCATAAATCTCATTTCATCCTTATGGATTTCTCTTTAGTTTTTTCCACCCTCCGTGTTCTCTTCTGCCACAGAAGATTTGACCTGTGGTTCCCTTTTCCAAACAAATGTTTCTTTCGGCTCTTCACCTGATTAATTCCTCCCCATCTATGAGATGTCCGCTCAAGCTTCACTTCCTCAGGCAAGCCTTCTCTGAACTCCCTGGCAGATTCAAATTCCCCTTTTATGTACTCTCAGAGCAATACGATCTTTATTCCATTACATTTATCATAGTCGTCATTTTCTATTGAATTGGTGTGGTTACTTGCTTAATATTTGTTTCCTCCACTACAGTGCAAGTTCTCTTTGTTCATTATTTTATCCCAAGTGGTCTTCCCAGAATTTGGCGTATTGTAGTTGCTTAATAAATATTTGTCTCAATAAGTGAATAGATGAAAATGATGACATTGGAGTGATTCAGAGGCTGCATAAGTTCCTAAGCATTGCCCCAGGGTTACAAAGAAATTTATAACAATAACTTGGGTGAAGACTTAAAAGTAGTGCAAAAAAAAGTGACTATACCTGAACGGAAAATTGTAGGGCTAAGAAATAAATTAGGTCCTTAGCCATATTTCTGGGATTGGATTTCTAAGAAGTAAAGATATGGGTTCAAACGTCTACCATGCTTTTCAAAATAAATATTAGTATGTGAATAAATAGAAATCATGAGGTAAGAAATAGGATGAGGAAAAAAATAAAAACCTGGCATTGTCCGGAGCTGTCATCCATATCCAAGCCTGTTTCAGAGGGGAACAGAATTTTCTTAGAGCCTCGCTTAAGCATATCTCACTAGCCATTTCCTCTGTCTGAAATATTCTTTTAATTTTTTTTTTCAACGTTTATTTATTTTTGGGACAGAGAGAGAGCATGAACGGGGGAGGGGCAGAGAGAGAGGGAGACACAGAATCGGAAACAGGCTCCAGGCTCTGAGCCATCAGCCCAGAGCCTGACGCGGGGCTTGAAGTCACGGACCGCGAGATCGTGACCTGGCTAAAGTCGGACGCTTAACCGACTGCGCCACCCAGGCGCCCCGTGAAATATTCTTATCCCAGAAGTTAACACTGCTCACTTATCACCAGTCATGTCTCTGGTGAAGTTTCTGCTGGTTAGTGTTGTGCCATCCCTTGACTATCTTTATCAACAGAATAGGAGAGGTTATGTTGTGGAGGGACAAACATATTTGTGGCTTAAAACAACAACAGAGTTTGATTTCACAATCCCACTCTATAGCCACTAGTTACCAAGAGTCGCTCAGGGACCCAAACAATGGAGCATCTACCATCTTGAATGTTGCCAGTTGCTGGACCAGAGGGAAGGAGAGCCCTGCAGGTTCTCACACTGGTAAAACGCTCAGCGGACATCAGTGCCACTCACACCTCGTAAATGAAACCGATCACACGAGTCTGTCGCACCAAAGCTGCAGTCTGACCTTGTGTACGCAGGGAGGGAGAACTGTAAATATTTAGCAAGCTCCATAATATCTAATATAGACTAGTCTCTTTACTTGTTTTTGTTGTTCATAGTAACTATAATTGTTTTACACGTACACATAGGTAGATAGATAGATAGATAGATAGATAGATAGATAGATAAAGATTTTTTTCCTGTTTTCTGCCTGATTCTCCCACCAGATGCCCATGAAAGCAAAATTTGGGCTTGGTCAACCTTTGCCTCTAGCACATAGAACCATGCATAGCTTATGGTAGGCAGGAAATAAATATTGTTTACTAAATGAATGATGAATGACTCATGGTGGCTTTTCCGTAACCCATACCTTCTTCTATCCAAGCCTTTTAGTTGTGAGCTCAGTTTGCCTTTATTCTAAGTCAAGAGTGTTACTGGACTATAAAGACAGGTTATACACAAGGGCTATGAGATTCAAGGAAGAGAATGAGACTAGAATGTGAGGAGATAAGGAAAACAATTCAGACTGAGAAAATTCACAGAAGCTACATGTGGTCTGCAACATTGGGTCAGGGAAAACCCGACATTTTCGCTCCAACTGGCTTTGCCAAAACTCAGTTGAGGGAATGTGATGGTAAGGCAAGAGCTACTCCAAAATGGAGGCAACTCTACGATTCCTTCTCAGGCGATGAGAAGTCCAGTCACTCCCCAGATCTCAGAGACCTTGACGGGGGTTGAAACCACAGAGCAATTGGCATTTGGACCAATCCTGACCATCTGCTGTAAAAGAATGTGTCCCATCCTCTTTCTAAGGTACTGACTCAAAACTAGTAAATGGGCTGAAGTGCCCTAAGTGCTGAACACTTAGTATCACTAAACTGCCTCTTCAAACCTTTTGCACCCCCACCCCCTGTCCTCACCCTAGGAAGGTTATTGTAGTGAGTATACTTGACTGAGGCTTTGGGGCACAATTATATTACCACGGACGTAAGGACTCATCTGGAAATTTGGATAATCTAAATCAATGTTAAGTCTGCAATACCTAAATCACTTTGTACTAGGCTACAGTCAACATGTCAGCCGGGCTGCATTGCTTCTGGAGGCTCTAAGAGAGAATCTGTTTTCTTGCACTTTCCAGCTTCTGCAGCCTTCAGGCATCCCTTGGCTCATGGCCCCTTCCATCTTCAAAGCCATCAATGGCCAGTTAAGTCCTTGTCACATCATATTACTCTGATACCGAGTCTTAAGGACACTTGTGTGGCATGGGGCCTGACTGAATAATGTAGGATAATCTCTCTAAAGGTCAGTGGATTAGCAACTTTAATTACAATTGCCATCTATTTTTTTTTTTTTTTTTTTTTGGCCATGTATGGGAACATATTCAGAAATTCCAGGGATTTGAATGTGGACATCTTTGGAGAGGGAGGCATTATTCTGCTGAACAAACTTAGCACATGTAAACATTAAAGATTATAAAAATAATCATAAAATTAGCCAAAGAGGTGTTAATAATAGCTGGTTTCTCAAAATATAATGAATCCTAAGATATTAAAATATCTTTTTCTTTTTTCTTTTTTTTTTTTAATTTTTTTTTTCAACGTTTATTTATTTTTTTTGGGACAGAGAGAGACAGAGCATGAACAGGGGAGGGGCAGAGAGAGAGGGAGACACAGAATCGGAAACAGGCTCCAGGCTCCGAGCCATCAGCCCAGAGCCCGACGCGGGGCTCGAACTCCCGGACCGCGAGATCGTGACCTGGCTGAAGTTGGACGCTTAACCGACTGCGCCACCCAGGCGCCCCAAAATATCTTTTTCTATAACCTGGAATTACTTAGGATGGACACATGGCCATTTTGCAGATAAAGAGAATGAACCATGGATGAGTTAAATTACTTGTTCAAGGCCATGCAACCAGGAAGAATTGAGATTAGGATCCAGAGCACTTTCTACTAAGATATCACTGTTGCATTTCACTTAGGAATCCAGGTTATTTTGTAATAGATGGTGGAACAAATCTGTCAAGTGGTTAACATTTGTTTTTAAATTAATGAAGCCTAAAATCATAAATTTACATTACTAAGGTAATTCAGAGATACAGAGTGAGTGCATCCTTTAATGTTGGTCAAACGATCATTCCTCAAAATATGTGGTTCAGTGGGTTTTTCAGTGCTTAAGGTGACCTGGTTACAAGAGACTGATGTTCCCAGGTGTGGCCGGGTACATATTCACCCAATCCATCCCATTGCAATAGGGCGACGCTGTGTGCAGGCTACATCATTCTTTTTGTGAAAAGCTGAAGTTTGCCATTTGACGATCTCACCACACAGAAGTGTGCACATAAACAGGCAAGTTATTTTTAAGTGAGTCAAGATGGTCACTATTAAGGAAATATATAAGCATTTGCAATGATAGGAGCAGACATAGGGTAAGGTGAATGGAGACGCAAGATCTGCTCCAAAAGAACCATTCATCTACAAACTCCTGTTGTTTGGAATGGTATTATGAAGTATTATCTATACTAGAGAGTCACTTTATTCTTCAGGACGAACCAAAAGCTAAACAAATACTCCATGTGTTTATACACAGTCACATAGAAATGCTTAAAAAATGCTCTCTCCCTGGTGCTGCTGTGCTTTGTAAAGCCGGCACAGAAGATGCTATTTATATCTTTAATAAAACATTGAGATTAATTTTTCTGGTTCACCCTGGATCCATTCGGAGAGACACAGTGGCCTGCTGGTTTTGAGTATTAGACTCTGACCCTTATCCTTAGCAACTACATTGCTCTACATTTCAGTTCTAGCCTTCACGCCGTCACCACACCCCAAGTCTCTTTTGAATACCTTCTTTTCATCAGGTTTCTAAAGAGGTCCACAGAGAGAACTGTCACCACACCAGGGAGAAAGCGGGCAAAAAGAAAGAAATAGAAGCTCTTCCAGGACTATTTTTGTTTTTGCTACTTCATTACCTTAAGAGCTCAGTGAAATGGGTTCACAAGTTGCCTTTGAGGAGCTGAGAACTTTCAGGTGTCGGCACGAGAGCCAAGGTGTCATTCCCAGCGGGTTAACAAAGGAGCTCAGAACAGAAGTGGCTCCTTGCCTTTTCCTACCTGCTTAGTTTCCCATCGTCTCAAGGATGTATGTTGTGGTGGGCACAGGGAGCTACTTATTCGTTGCCTTTTTCAGATCATGGGTATTGGCTCCGTTAGGAAATCTAATTTCGCTTGGTTAGTGCCTTTTTCACAATTTGTTCCCATTCTCCCTCTGTCCATTCTAATCCCTTTCCGTCCACTGTGATCATTTTTTAGAATTCATTCCTGTTTCTCTGTCTCTGTCAGTTAATTCAGCGCTTTCCTTTTAGGTCACAAGTGAAATCCACCAGTGACATCTCCACATTAGAACCAAGAATAATAATCCGAAGTTCTGGAGAGGAGGGAGAACAAAATGAGAAATTTTACCAATTCTGACATTTCAAAGTAAGTCATCATCATTAAGCAGGCATAGTGAAAAATCTTTTTAATGTGTTGAGATTATTTTAATGACATATAAATAATGTATTTATCTTAATATGCATATTAGTGTTCTGGCCAAAGGTAATAAGCCCAGTGCCAAAGACAACTCATATTTTAATATGAGTTTTAAAATTCCTCGCTGAGAATCATAATCATATTGGTATGGTAGTATCCTGAGAAACGTTCTCTAGAGTTGTGAACAATTAACCACATCAAATACAGTCGAGACTGAATACGGTTAATGAAAACTGACTTGGTGGCTCGGGGAAAAGGTCTTGGCCATAATGACTACAGCCCAAATTTATAGGAAATGTTGTTAGGCTTAAAAGAGCTAGGAGGAGGGGCACCTGGGTGGCTCTGTTGGTCGAGCATCTGACTTTGGCTCAGGTTGTGATCTAATGGCTCGAGTTCAAGCCCCACATCAAGCTCTGTGCTGACAGCTCAGGGCCTGGAGCCTGCTTCGGATTCCTCTCTCTCCCTCTCCCTCTCTCTCTCTGCCTCTCCCCAATTTATTCTCTCTCTCTCTCTCTCAAAAACATATATATTTTTTTAAAGAGCTAGGAGGAGCACGGTTCAGACCAGAAGCGTGTGTGTATATATATATAAATTCAAGGAGTTCAAGTCTAAACTTAAGCAGAAGCATTAGGAAGTAGAGATTTGAGGTCAAGATTATCTGGTGAGTCTCAAGCCAGTGTATAGAATGCCTAAGAACAGAGTAGCAGTTGGGCCTGAGAGAATGTTTAAAGGCAAATAGGCTTGGAATTAGAAAACATTTGAGGCCATCCCATGCACAGGGACTGCATCCCAGTTCTAAGTAACATTACGTTCATCCTAATGCTATTATATAATTAGAATAAGCTGTAATAGCCATGACTAAGAGTTTTCTTCTCAAGGAATTACAGAAATGTCCATGTGCCAGGGGCTCTCATTGCTAAGTGACTTTGCAGTCACCTTATTACTTCCAAAACACAAAACAATACAAAACAAATTAGTAAAAGAAAGCAGAAAGCTACAGAGTAATTGGAAGTGCACCATAGACACAGTACCCTGGACAAAGAGTGTGTGGGGGTGCTCTTGTCCTATTCTAGGCTTCTCCATTAACCGACTTTGGAAATTAGGCATGGAATCCCATGACGTTTAGTTATTTGTCCACGCTGGCTACTATAAAGCATGAGCCCAAGGTTTTGGTCGATCATGTCGGGGAGGAAAAATAATGTTCCCTCTCCCATTCTGGGTTCTTGCCTGAACAGGAGGAAAACAAGCAAAAGCATGTATTCTCCGGAATACATGGGAGAGACTCAGGAAAACTGAGGGACTCCCCTGAAATGGCCCGAGCGATCACCTTTAATGACATCTCCAGCTAAAGACCAGAGAAGATCCTGGGTGAAGGGAGATGAAACCAAGTGTGGGAGGTCACCCAGAAGAATACAGTAAGTGAGGGTCAGATTTAAGCCCTTCCCTTCTCCACTGATAGGAGATCCTGGAGATTTAGTCATCCTTCTCTTCCTGGTACAGAAAGGGAGACACCTTTATAAATGGAGTTCTCCCCTATAAATGTCTCTGACAAAAAAGGTAACTTCTACCCAGTTTTCGGAGCTTCCTCTGTGTCTGCTGTTTCTTAAAAATAAAGAAACAGCTCAAAAGAATCAATATGCCAAAGACACATATTTGGGGGTAGCATATTCAGCTCCCCTTCATTGGTCATTAGTACGGGTCCAGTTTTAGTAATGCCTTCCCAGTGATTGCTTTGCGTGATTGCTTATCTTGTTTACATGAAACTTGCTCAAGAGAGAAACCTTTCTCCAAGCAGGAGAATCTGTATACTCCATATCCTGGCATTGATATACGGAGAGCACATTGTGTCAGCTGCAGAGCTCTGGGGTTAGAATCTTTCACTGGTCGTTATTGAAGATTTTCGGTGATTACCAATACATGCTTATGTGGCACGCTTTTTAAATTAACTCATTTTCCAGGAAAATGTTTGCCAATAAAAGCCTTGTAGGAATGTAGCACGTACATTGACTTTGCCTGGGGCCTGGCCTTGCCTCATTCCTTTCTGCAGGGATTTAGAGAATACTGCCCATGAGATTTTGTAAATGAAGCCCGTAAGCCACAAGCCCAGTTACCTTGCTGCATCAATGAGGAAGAAAGGACAGAGTGTCCAGGATCCGTCTTATTAGGCACAGGAAGCCAAGGAATGCTTTAGGGATGCTTCTTTGGGAGTATTAGTAAGAGAAACAGTGGGGTCTGTCTGGAGCGATATTATCAGACACAGTTTGGGTCTTGCTTGCCAAACCACAGCTTTCTGCATCACAATGATCTCAGCCACTCTCATGAAACAGAGGGTAAATCACATTTAGTGCGGAGGCCGTTCTGTCTGGTGGTGGCTCCAGGATATGGGTTTTGAGAATGTGTTAGCTTTTCCACCTTTCCCTTGAAGGATCCTTCCAGCTTAAGAACAGGGTTAAGTATATGATGTGAGAAATTACGTGAATTCCCCTGAGCACGTGATGAGGTCACTCCAAATTCTAAGAAATTAGGTTTCTTTGTGGAGTAAAAGGATTTTGAGTATTCCTACACTACTCTTTTCGTGCACAAAGGGCCATGGATTCAAATCGTTTAGAGCCCCATGCACAAAGGAGAGTCTGATAAGAGTTTCATCTGAAACTTGCTAGAATCTCATCTCCACCTCAGACCCCAGCATCCAGCTTAGGCCATGGAAGGAGGAGGTTTAAGCTGTTTGTCGCAATACACCCTGAGGTTGACGTGGTTGAGATGTTTCGCTTCTCTGTGTGTTAGAGGTTACCTCCGAAGAGGCTCTCGGCATTACCTCCTGGTAGGAGGAATGCACAAACACTAAGTGCTTCCCTAAGTAAACACGCGTCCCAGTGGCCTTTTTCTCCTGCATGCTTAACACTGATTTATCACCATTGCAGCTGTGTAACATTTTGCAGGGTGGCGTTTCATTCCCCCTGCTCCCTGCACCGCCCCCCTACCCCCCCCCCACATCGCTTCTTTACATTCCCTGTTTGAAAAAGAGCTCTGTACTGTATTTTAAATATTTTAGACTCAGCAGCAGTAAAAGTTTTCAGGCTGTGGCTAACACTATCCCCACTAGGAGAGGAAGGTTTTAACACAGCTGTGATACCGCACTTCAAGAAAAAGGAAAAGGAAAACAGACTAGCCAAGCATTGTTTGTTAGACTTTCCCCAAACACTGTCCTCAGAATGGTTCTCATTTCTGGTGGAAACTCCTCTTGCAGGGTCTGGAAAAGAAAAGCTTCGGATTTTCTAAGCGAAAAAGAGACCATCTTTTCTAGAAGCATTTCAATTACACCGGGAAGGCGCATAGGGAAAAACAAATTACTCTCAGCAGAATAGTGTGTCTATTATGAGGCTGTTGTGAAGATTGCAAAACAGGGAGGGAGACTGAAGAGCCCATTTTAAGCAGTGATGGTCACCTGGTGGAGGGCCACTTTTAGCCCAGGATTGTTATATTTCAGACTGAGGTCGAGGAGTAGCAAAGTCCCTTTGGTAGGCATTAGCCAAATCAGTTTGCCCTTCCCAAAGCTCCAGCTGATTAATGCTGCGCTCTCCCAGTTCAGCTCCTGAACGGTCTGTGTGAGTGGGAAGTGAAGAAGGCAAGGCCTCCTGGTCTGGGTCCGTTTTCCCCATAGAGACCAAGCTTTCCCCTTCGTTTTCTTCCTTGGTTCTTTGAAAGCAGAAAATTAAGAAAATGTTATGGCCTCCCTACCTGGTGGGAAATCACTTGAATTGAACTTGTCACCCTCTTAATCCACTTACGATGACAGAGTGCTGATTTGTGCATCTAATTACCGAAGTCTAATTATTGCTCTGCCAAAATCAACGTGGCACAATACAATATGCGCCACCTTCCCAGGAGTGAGACCTGTCATTCTCCTTCTCCTTACGTTGGGAGTGACCTTATTTATAGTCTTAATCAAAAGGGAGCTTTGTCAGAGATTCAAAGTCATCCCTTTCAGGCATCTGAGCTCTTTAGCACTTGCCTAAAACTAGCTTCATGAGGTTGTAGGTAAGGAAGTTTGGCTTCACAAGTGGAAATTACTAATTTATTAGTGTTCTTTGAGGTGGAAAATAGCCATGCAGATAAAGGAGAACACGTAGATGCATTCTACAAAGTCTTTAAAAAGCACTTTTGAAAATGTTCCACACCATGGCTTACTAATCAATGTAATCAATGTAAAAGCTGTATGCCTGGAATTGGGGTGTACCTTTTATCTCAGAAAGGAAACTGGCTGAAGAAATAACAATGAGGGTGGCTCAGTCGGTTAAGCGTCCGACTTTGGCTCAGGTCATGATCTCACAGTTTGTGAGTTCGAGCCCCGCATCAGGCTCTGTGCTGACAGCACGGAGCTTGGAGCCTGTTTCGGATTCTGGGTCTTCCTCTCTCTCTGCCCCTCCTTCACTCACGCTCTGTCTCTGTCTCTCTCTCAAAAATAAATAAACATTAAAAAAAAAGTTTAAAAAAAAAAGAAAGAACAATGAAAGAGGCACTTGGGTGGCTCAGTCTGTTAAGCTTCCGACTCATGGTTTTGGCTCGGGTCGTGATCTCACGGTTCATGGGTTCGAGCCCCACGTCGGGTTCTGTGCTGACAGCGCAGAGCCTGCTTGGGATTTTCTGTCTCCCTCTCGTTCTCTGCCCTTCCCCCATGTGTGTTCTCTTTCTCTCGCTCTTGCTCTCGCTCTCTCCAAAATAGGTAAACATTTAAAAAAAGTAAAAACAAAATGCTCAGAATACACATGATCTTTCATAAAGAAAGAGAAACTAGAAGGGGAAGGACAAGTGGATGGGGGTTTGAGGGGGGATCATTATTACAGTGGATTATGTTTAACATGTTCACTGCATGGTGTTGATGAGCAGTATGGTTCCCATTGGCAAGGCTCATTCTTAAATATTCTGATTCAGTAGGTCAGAGGTATGAACCAAGAACCTAACAGTCTTATAAATATATCTTATTTGCTATATACTAGGCATGCTTCTGAAAGTTTTACATGAGTTAGCTCTATTATTCCTTATAATAACCCCAGGAGATATTACTACCACCTATACCCCTTCTACAGGGCAGTTAAATAAGTTTTCCAAAATCACACAGTGAGTGGCACAGCTTCTAAGTGTACATACGAAAGTGTCTTCAGCAATGGCCTCGAGGAAGAAAATGGACATCATTGCTGATTGTTTGCCAAAAATGCTACATCCATTTGTAGCTCCTTTCCAAAAGGCCGCGAGTATAGTGGCTTCCTTTGAACACGGCAGTTCAGTTACTCACAGATTCTGTTTTATTCAACTTTAAGGAAATATTTGCCAGCTTTCATTGGCTTTTTGCTTGTATTGCTCTGGTTGGAATGTGTAGCCTTGTTTATAAGAAGACGTTAATGATACGAAGGAACAAAGCAGCAGCCGATCACTGGTTTTTCCTCTCCATTACTGGTCAGGGATCCATTCCCCCTTACATTTCTGCTTTGGTGTGTGTGGGTGGTCAGAAAAGATTCAAGCAGCCCCATGGGTTTACAGAGGTTCACTAGAAATAATGGAGTAAGGAAGGAAGATGTGAATTCATTTTTAAAAGAGCACCTCAGGGAAAGGAAGTGACTAAATCAGGTTGTTAATGGAATGGACCAAATATTTGGGGAGGCTGGGACCAAGATTGGGGAGCAATGTTTTGATTTACTAACAAATATCTTATCATCTTCTGGAGATGGCAGGAGGTAGGGGGGTGAGGGCTGGAGGGTAGAGCCACAGTGTTGTAACGCATTATTTCAGGATGACTTCAATAGAGCAAAACTGAGTTTATGCCACATCCTGCTTGGTGGTAGTTCTGAGTTAACAGAACAGCCAGAAACTTTTAGCTCTAGGATTTCCATTTATCAGTAAATTTATATTGCTGTATAATCAATTATCTTTTTTTTTTAACATTTATTTATTTTTGAGACAGAGAGAGACAGAGCATGAATGGGGGAGGGTCAGAGAGAGAGGGAGACACAGAATCTGAAACAGGCTCCAGGCTCTGAGCAGTCAGCACAGAGCCCGACGCGGGGCTCGAACCCACGGACAGTGAGATCGTGACCTGGCTGAAGTCGGACGCTTAACTGACTGAGCCACCCAGGCGCCCCTATAATCAATTATCTTGACTGTCGACTGCTACATAGGTGTTTCATATGAGTGTCTTCCCTTATCAATAAGACAGAAAACTTATAAAGTACAGGGACACTGACTTTTGCTATTGTATATGCTCTTTGACACCTACCAGAACCTGGGCATCAAGAATTGAACTGAATTGAATTGGACGTATTAAACCAACCTGCTCTCTGTCTTTGTGATACAAAAGGCGATGTACCTAATTCTGTGTTACTCAGTTGAAGGTTTCAGTGTTTTTCATTTGATTGCAAAAGGTAAACGAGAGAAAATGCGTCTGTGTAACGTATCAAAAATTGATGTTATCTTCATATATACATATAGTTTCGCAAGAGCAAAGTCTGGTACTTAGCTATACTTCAGAATCATATCATTGTGTCTTTATCAAATGGGTTAGTATTTAAAAATAATAAGTACTCTTCTTGGAAGCCATTTCTCATTAAAATGAAGAAATGAAAACCTAAGGCTGTTCTGAACGCAAGAAGTTTGCATCTTAATTCTTTCCGTGGAGACCCCAAATTCCACGAAGTGCCATAAATACTTTGTAACCTAATGCCTATTCGTCGAAGAAACCATGGGCACTGGAACGCGCTTAAAATGAGAAACAACAATAACAACAACAACCACCACAAAGATTACTTCTGTAACACACTTGCCAGTATCCCAAAGAAATAAGCAATCCGTGAGCAGTTCGGCACGATTACATGGTTACAAAGCATAGCGGATGCATTCTAACATTTTTCCCACCTGGAAAAACTGAGCTTAAGCATCTTCCGCAATCGAGAAGCAACACTGTGTTCTTCCCAATGTGTCCTATGTCACCTTTACAGCAATCATGTACTTGCAGGAAGGGGACTGGGTGGTGATGGTGCTGCAGCTGCTGGTGGTAACTGTCAAGGTTCTGGTGTAGAAACTGCAGATGGAGACCTGGGCTCTGGGGATGGACGTGGAGGAGCGAAAGGAGCCTGGACAAAAGGCTGTCATATTTGCTCAGAAGAACCGCCAAATCAGAGAGCAGAGGAGATTTCATTGGAGGAGCGCCTTCAACAGCAACTAATCCTGTCATATTGAAAGAAAATTGTAAATGTTCTCTTCTCCAGAAACTGTCCGCCCATTGCAGCTAATCGCACACACACGCAGGAAAACAGACAGGGTCTCCTGCTATACCAAAGGCGCCCGGGCGCAGAGACCCGCTCCGGAGAGCGAGCGCGCGCGCGCGCGTACACACACACACACACACACACACACACACACACATACACACACGCACACACACACACGAGCGCGCACACACACGCCAGCCTGCGGGTTGGCTAAGAGCCTTCAAACCGCAGATCCCACTAGGAAATCGCCAGGGGCACTGAAGTAGGTGTTGTCCCCCCCCGCACTAATTACTACTTCCCCCAGCGCTTCGGTGAAGAAATGAATCCCGCCCGGCTCGCCGGTCCATCCAGGTCTCGGTCCTGTTTGGCTCTCCAGACTCGTCGTCTCCGCGAAAGCCAGGTTTGAAAGTCCCCTTCGCGTTTCCTTTGGGGGCTCGGTGTGGAGGGCGGGGGCAGCGCCAGTGTAACTCCTGCCTGAACCGCGAAGGGGTTCCAGACTCGCCAAGTGACCGGGACCGGTGTGGGGTGCGCGACTCTGCCCGCGCGCGCCCGCGCCCCGCTGCTCCGGTCCGCGCCTTTGGGTCCGCTCTCTCCCCGCCTCCCCGCCCCACCCCTCCGGGCGTCGCGGCCCCAACTAATCTTTCCCTTTTCTCTGGCAAGATCAAGGGAGCAAGCGAGCCGGCGGCCGGCTCCGGACTCTGAGCGGTGCGCAGCTCCTTCCCGGGCCAGTCAGCCCCGAACCTGCTAAGGGCTCCTCGCTCCTGCCAGCCTTCACCGAGGAAATCGCAGCCCCGGAGGCAGCTGGAGCTACAACCCGCGGCAGGTAAGGGCGCCACGCTGCCCGGCTCCCCGCTCGCCCGCGCCGGGGGACTCTGGCGCGGCTGGGTCCCTCCCAATCCCCAGGACCCGGCGTGGAGGGATCGAGGTGGCGGGGGGGGGGGGGGGGGAGGTGCTGGGAAATCGGACCATAGTCCTCCGTAAGTGCAGATTCAAAGATGGAAACTTTGACTCCTGGGGCTTGGAGGGCCGAGGGCAGTGATGGCGCGTCTGGAAGGAAGGGGGCAAACGAGGCAAAGCGCGGGGCGGGGGCGCGATTCCGCAGGTCACTGAGTCCGGCGGAATGTGGCTAAGGCAGCCTGGAAGCCGCGCCTGCGGGGCGTCGCGCCTCCTTCCAGCCCGCCGGCCCCGCCGCCGTCCCCGACCCCCAGCCCCCTCCCCGAGATGCCGTTGTGGGAGAGACTCGGAGAGCGTCGCCCTTGCTTGCCTCCCACGGTCCTTCCCGCTGCGGGGGGGCGGGGGGGTCTGGCCACGTCTGCCGGGCGTTTGGGGTGGAGGCCCTGCTCGCCCGGGTCCGCACAGCACCCCCGGCTCCGCCTTGCGAGCAGCGCCCCGGGCAGTCGAGCCACGTCTCGGGAGGGAGGCTTGCTGCTCGGCCAAGGGGCAGGGGGCGATAAGAACGAGGGAAGATCCCGGGACGGAGGAAGGGGGAAGCCTCTCGCAACCCCGTCCCACCTCGGTCCTGCACACCAGGTCATCCATCCGCCTGGGCTTGGGGACGCTGCCCCAGCCCGGAGCCCGCGAGGTCCCGGATCCTGCCCGGGCTCCCCCGACCCCCACCTCACCCCCGGTCCGGGGTCGCGGTTAGAGGCGCTGCACCCACAGCGCCCCTCGTCGTCCGCACCTGCGGACCTATGTGGTCGCCGCTAACTTGTAGCTCGCGGAACCCGCGAGGTGCGGTCCAAGCCCGCGCCGGGTGGATCGCGCAGGAATCCCACCTGTGCGCTCTGCCCCGTGCCCCTGACCCCCATCCCCGCGGGGGTGGAGCAGGCTCGCCTGGGAGAGCTTTCGAGAAGGGCAGACTCCCCCGAGTTAGTGACCCAGCAAGCAGCACGTACCTACTGCCTCAGTCTCCCCCAGCGTCCCCATCCCTTTCTCTACCCTCCTGCCCGTCGCTGTCCTCGAGGCTGCTTTGAGCCACAAAATCATCCCTGCGAGGCTCCGTGGCACCACCAGTCCCAGGCCAGGAGACCAAGGCTGTTGCCTGTGTGGAAATATCTGTGGGAGTCGGTGCAGAGAAGCAGGAGGAGAGCAGAGAAATGGAGGTAAACGCCTCAGGCAAGCAGAGCTGCCCGCCGATAGCTCACCCAAGCCGCCCTCCCGTGTCCTTATGTCAGTTCACGGCCATGGCAGGTCTGTGGCCTCATTCACAGGAGGGTTCCGAGTTGGCCAGACCAGGCGCCGCGAGCCCAGCCGGAGCCAGGCGCCTCCCAGTCCTGAGCTTCGGAATCCCCCACATTGACTTTCTAGTTCCTTTCCATCTCTCTCTCTCTCTCTCTCTCTCTCTCTCTCTCTGTCTCTCGGTTTGTTTTGCGTTTCTTGCTCTTTCTCCTAGCGCTGGGTGCAGTGGGTACGTGGCAGCCAGCCGTGTGGTTCGGCCGTCCCCCAGTACACGCAGCCAGCGACACAAACACACGTCCCCACGCTCTACCGCACACTAGCCCGCGCCCTGGCACGCAGCCCCGGCTCCGCAGCCCCGGGCACCTGCGGCCTCGGCCACCCACCGCCGTGGCCACTCAGAGGAGGGAGCCCTCCAGACTCCAGAGGGAAACCGCGGGGCGACCGGGAAGGCCTGGGAAAAAGTCGACTTTGGGGGTGGGGTGAGGGTGGGGAGGCTCTGGAGGAAATGGCCCTGTGCTCTGGCTCCTGCTATCGCGCTCTTGTGAGCACAGCGTTCCGAGGGGGCCAGAGGCTGGGGCACACCAGGCCTCTGCCTTCAGCAAGCCTCAGGCCAGAGCCTCCCCCCCCCCCCCGCGGCGGGCAGCCTCTCCCCAGTCCGCCCTGGGAAGTCCAAATGGCTGGGTTCTGGGGTAATGAGCGCCTCACTTCCCTCCAGGCTCCTCTGGTTTCCCTGGATTCAGAGAGCTCTGAAAGTGAGGCAGCTCATGAAGTCCTGGTGTTCAACCCCGCGTCCTGGGGCAAAGGCCATGCGTTGCATGTTGTTGGCGGTCTGTGTGTGTATACGGTGTACTGAAAAGCATATGGCAGGAGATTCCATTTTGACTGATAAGCAAATAATGATGCCGATACCCTTTAAGCCACAATTAGGCACGTGTCCATGCCGTATTTGGGGTGGTGACAACACGGGGACTGATAATCATAGAGGTAACCTAGTGGATTTGGCCAGGGGACGGTTTCACGCTGGGAACGGTGCTGGGCTGCGATTTAGAACCCGGACTTTTGAGCCTCTCCTCACATGGAGGGAAGAATCCTGTGCCAGCAAGGTTACAGCTTTGCGGGATTCGTCACCAGAGTCTCAAGAAGTAACATATGAATGCCAGGTGAATTTTTATTGCTGTTGCTAATATTAGTAATGTGTTCCAGTTGAGGCAGTACCTAGATAAGCAAATTCTGTTGATTCTGTATTTTTTACTGGGCTAAACAAATAGGCCAATTAAATCTGAAAAATAAAGGTGTGGAAGTTCCCTTAAAAAGGTGTGGAAATTCCAGCCAAGTGAGCTTAGGGTTTTAAAACTCTATGAATGAAGTAGGGTGGGAGTGGGGGAGATTCCTGGGACCCAAAATTGAGGGTGAGCTTCCTGACAGATGCTTGGTCTTCCCACAAAAGAAAGAGGCATAGTTGTTTATGTAAGGATGCCTCAGGGTGTCTGGAGAGGGAATGGAGTGACAACACAGGTGGATTTGAATATCCCTATCATAGTTCAAGTTCAAGGGAACCCAAAGAAAACCTTTACAGCTCTCAACGTCAGGGGCAGATACGGAAAGAAGAGCAGTCAGGTGTAGGTGAAAGTCCCTCTAGGATGAGTCCCCACGTTCTTTCAATTTGGGGACATTGCTCCAAATATGACCCTATCCCCTTTGCGCAGATAACCCCAACGTCAGGCACTTGGAGGTACATCCTAGTGACATTTTCCACTTCCAATCCAGGGCAGCCAGCCCCCAGGGCCAAGGGCACAGGAGGGAGGGGCAGCCTCTGAGGTCTGAAGGAAACAGCAGCAGTCCCCAGCCTGCCGGCTGGCAGGGAAAACGTGGCACCCGAGTCAGTGGAGAAGGAGAGGCAGGCTGATGAGGAGGTGCCTGTCTCTCTGATCCACAGCAGTGGACAAAGTTAAGGCAAGTGCAAAAGGGAAGAAGAGGGGCAGCAGAATAACAGGAAGTGGAGAGAGGAATGGGAGAGAAAACAATGAGGTCGAGAAGTTGGGTGTGCCGTCAGAAGTGCTTGGTGGAGCCCGCATCACTGATGTCAGGCTTTGTTTGGGGTCTGCCTTGAGAGAATGCGTGTCAGTGCTTATCCACACCCAAGCACTCACACCCCACTCGTGATCTGATCTTCATCCTTCTTCACTTTCCTCAGTAGGATCTAGAGACCGACCGACACGTTTGCTGACACGTTTTCCTTGACGGACTGGCTTTCCTCGTTTAAACTTACGTTTGAGGTGGCTGGACATTTCATGGTATGAGTGCCGGGTAATTTTTCTCAGACTCCTATATATCAAACACTGTCCATATTCTCCTTGTGACTGTTACTACCTGTCTTTCAGTCCTATCCCCTGTCTTCACTTTGTCTGCTTTCATTTCATGGGGCAGGTGTTGGGACTGTTTTTGTTGTAAGGTGTCAGAGCCAGTGGACCGACTGTATACCCCAAAGCTCGGCTAGGTCACGGGGGGGGGGGGGGCGTGGTGGTGGCGGTGGTGTCTTTCTGTGGGACAAAGGAAGCAGGTTATTTTTCCTTGGAAATGAGTTTTTAGATTGTGTTCTAAGTCTCTGGCACTGTCCTAAGCACCTTTCGTGTATTATATCATCTGTTAGTGCTTTATCCCCACTGTTTCAGATAGCGTCTGGCACATTCTAGAGCTCATTAAATATGTGTTGAATGAACGAATAGATGAAGCAGTTCTCATTTTATCCTTGCAACAGTGCTATGAGGAAGATGTTATCTTCCCCATGTTACGCATTCGGAGGGGTCAGGTAACGGCCCAGTTTTGCACAGCTTGTAAGTTGCAGCCCCAGGATGCAAATGCACAGCCTGTTGCACTTCAGTCGTTGTCTTGTGCCGTACCGATTGGCTCTCGGAATGGTGGCGGCATTCATTTTGCCTGTGTTTGGGGAAGTCAGAACTGTGGTGTCCAGAGTTCAGCATTGTTCTCCTCATCCTTTTTTTTAAACATTTTTTTTTGACGTTTATTTATTTTTGAGAAAGGAGACATAGCATGAGAGGGGGAGGGGCAGAGCACATGAGAGAGACACAGAATCCAAATCAGGCTCCAGGCTCTGGGCTGTCAGCACAGAGCCCGACGTGGGGCTCGAACTGACAAACCACGAGATCATGACCTGAGCCGAAGTCAGACGCTTAACCAACTGAGCCACCCAGGCGCCCCTCTCCTCATCCTTTGAATTCAACTCTGCATGTGCTTGTTGGAGCCCCTAAATCCTAAGCAAGAAAGATCCAGTGCCAACTAGCTTCTTCTTTGGCACAACATGCTTGTTCTGATTAATCAGTGAATGCCTCTGGCAAAGGAAAACAAGGGCACTGAAATCACCTGGCGTTTTGGCAGATGTTCTTTTCGCCTATGGCTGTACTAAGATTTTCTTCTGTCTGGTGCGCAAGGATGAGGGAGGATGTTGGTATCTTTTAGAGTGACCCATGATCTGTGTGGAAGTGGGGGAAGTGGCTTTTCCACCGTGATTCAGAGGACCAAGAGCTGCCTGAGAACACACATACCCCGACTTCCAGTCTAGTTTTCTCTTCGTTTTGCCATGCTGAAGTAGTTCCGCGTAATTTATTAAGATTGCTAGTGCTCAAGGTTCTGCATTCCAGTGGCAACTTTTCATTTTAGTTAGAATTTACTACCCACCTTTGTTTTGAAAGGCATCATGTGGCTCTGAGAAACAGCCATTGGCAAAGGGCGAGTCTGCTTCCTTCCACACTTCATATATTCTTGTCTTTATTATACTTCCCTTTCCCCACCCCCCCCATCATGTTCAAGCTCCTTCTTTTATACTGTGACCTAAATATACAATCATCTTAACTGGTGCTGTTACCATGGTAATGCTTCATGGTAGATAAGGGTACACACTAAAAAATCAGTTTCTTTCATTAGCAGTGGAATTCCTTGTCTTTCCCTCTCTCCCAAATCCTGGCTTTCACTGAATGATGCCCTCTGGTGTTCAGGAACAGGAAGCACAGTACTTTGGATAGGGCGAGAACATCCTTTTTTAAACTTTTGAGAAAATTTCACTTCCAATTTTAATTTGAGATAGACACAAGCAAGAAAGACCTGTAAGTAGTATATTTTTTAAAGCAGAAGGATTAGTCAAAGAAATTCATTGCCTGAACATAGGGCTGTTTACTCTGTAGAATTCTAGAAAGTTATGGGAAAGCTGGGATATTTATACCCTTCTATGTTTAAAATTGCTGTGAAAATATTTCTGTGGGAGACAAAGAGATTCCACCGAGGTATCTCTGAAGAAGAATCTAATGGAATCTTCTATATTTTGAAGTCTTTAAAACTTCAAAATGGGAGTCTTTTACCTTTAGAATGGGAACATTTTCTTGTTGGGTAGGATGTCGATATAGATATAGATATAGATATAGATATAGATATAGATATAGATATAGATATAGATAGTTTTATATTGTAAATATTTTTTAGTTGTTTTGTTATATAAGAAACTTGAAAGTT
The DNA here is from genome assembly GCF_007474595.2 of Lynx canadensis. NCBI lineage: Eukaryota > Metazoa > Chordata > Mammalia > Carnivora > Felidae > Lynx > Lynx canadensis. The sequence continues at coordinate 151,759,938 of NC_044304.2, forward strand.
ATATTCTCTGTTGTGTGAATGGTAATGTCAATCTGTACATTATTTTTTTTTATTTTTTTATTTTTGAGAGAGAGAGAGAGAGAGAGAGCGAGCATGAGCACGGGAGGGGCAGAGAGAGAGGGAGACACAGAATCCAAAGCAGGCTCCAGGCTCAGAGCTGTCAGCCCAGTGCCTGACGTGGGGCTCGAACTCATGAACTGCAATATCAAGACCTGAGCTGAAGTCGGATGCTTAACCAACTGAGCCACCCACGTACCCCTGTACATTATTATTAATCACAAATTACATGACACGTTAGAAGAAGTGACGTTGATCTCCAATAAGCAATGTCTTCTTGTGTTCTCAGTCCAGATTCTACTTACGCCATCTAATGGTGTCTCCCAGTCCAACCTGTCTCTGAGAATTGCCTCTTCTCCATCCACATAACTTTTCCAGACCTTTAGCTTCTCTCACATGAACTATCACCAGAGCCTTGCATTTCTAACTGGTCTCCCACCTCCAGTGTTCCCCTAGTACAATCTATGCCTCACGCTGCCAGCATGACCTTTCTAAAATGCAAATCTGAACATGTCATTCTCTTGTTAAAAATTCTTCACTGTTTCTCAACTGTGTCGGGTAAACTTGAAACTCAAACCCACATGAGATCTTCTTCCATAACTGACCAAAGCCTTTTTGCCAGGTCCTATCTCTCTCTGCGTGTCTATATTCTCCCACTGCACAAGGAGATAATACACATAAACGGCTGTATAATGACCGACCCGAGAGAAATGCAAAATAAATATTGGCCAGTATATTTATTTTTCTCTTCATTCTCCTCCTCTTCTTCTTCCTCCTCTTTATCTAATTTATTATTAGGATAGTAAGCAGTGAGAAACGTGACCCGTATACTGGCCATCCCCCAAACTTAGAACAGTAGCTAAGAAAAGCTATGATGTGGCTGAATATTTTACACTCTGTATCTCATTTAATCTCCCACAGTCAGGCACACTGCGTCATATGTTCTGGGTACATGTATATGTTAGTTGTTTCGATACGCATAGTCGAAATAAGAATAGTGCCATTTCTGGCACTTGATCGTTATAGCAAAGTGCTTGGGACGTGAAAACACAGGTTTTTCATTTTCTGTGGGGTTGGCTGAATTGTGTTCTTGGATAGGAAACTGCACTGTTTACAAAAGGCTTGGCCTGTGGAAGGGTCAGGCAACTTGCACGATATTAACCGATGCTGCTGGTAGAGCCGCATCTGGACCTTCCCAGGGAGGCCCAGGAGATCTGAGAGCGGAACAGAGGCGTAATTTTATAAACACGTAAGTTTCAAATGGATTGGAAATGTGGAGCTTCGTGTTTTCCCAATGTTTTCAGGAGCAATATGGAACTTCATCAGTATGCATCGTCTCCCAGTCTCTTTCATTGTGGCAAGGGAGCTAGAAGCATCTCCCTAGGCCACACACCGGTTGAAATTCACGTGTCCAGCCTGTGGATAATGTGCAACAGTAGCAACAACAAAATTGTAAGATGTGGATTCTTCCGGTCAGTGGAAACGAATAGCAGAAAGTGTGGGAGCAGAGCCTTATTTTCAAGTTCTCTATTTCCTAGGTTCAGAAAAGTCACAAAACCAGGACTTCTCTTTTCTGAACCCTGTATACCCTTGAGTGTTGATCTCATGGTAGAACTGGGGGTCACGTTTTCAGCAGTCGGTATTCAAGAATTACCAGGTAGAGTGCTCTGAATAACCAGACTCTGAAGAACTTAAACCATGACTGTCTCCTAAAAAGGCCTTTCAAAGATTAATTCACGGGTTGAGTCATTGAAATACCGTTTCTCTTGCAAAGATTTTAAGGTAGCAGGTTTGGGGTCAGGCCCAGGAATCTATTTTTTAACTAGCATCTCAGGTGATACTGAGGTGGGTGATCACAGGGCCACATTTTAAATGATACCACATTGAAGAATTGGCATCTGAAGGGCATGGAAGAGGAACAAAGATAGGATGCTCAACCTGAACGTCACCGCCCTGACGTCGTACGAGTTGTGGCCAGAGACTTTGATTTTCTTTTATCATCAGTAGATAAATAACTACTCGGGAGGGCAGCCATAGGGAAAGATGCTTCTCTTCCATTTCACTGGCCCTGTACCTGTTTATCGAGAGGGGCACAGACCCCACATGTGTTATGTTAACTCAGACCTGGCCATTTAAGACGTAAGCACTTGATTTCGTTTCTCTGCTTTGCTTCACTGGTTCCCCATCACAATTCCTCTCATTCTCCCTGCCATCTTCCTGGGAAGATTTCTTCATTATTCCAGAGCTCCTCTGTAGCTCTCTCCTATCTGGTTTTCTGACCAAGTTTCCATTACTAAGCCACCCAGGCCAACCACCTGGCCCTCATTCTCTCTTCCTCTCGCAGCCCTGGAGGAGGTGTTAAGAGGGAGGGAATTGTCTTAAATGTTAATGGCCATACATTTCACTGTTAACTGGCTCCAAATGGTGGTGCCCTGTCATGATCCTCAGTAACAGACTGATCTAGCATATATAACCCATCCTCTAGGAACAGGAAAGTTGTAATGATTTTTCTTCATGTTTTTGCTCACCCTTGGTCATGAACTTTAATGACCACTTTTGGTCACCTCTTTAATAAAGCAAAGAGCTTTATTGCCTTGCCTCCCCAACTATGCCAAGCCAGTAAACAAGATGGAATAATATAGGAAGACCAGCCTATTATTTCTTGACTGTTTAACCACTGGGGAGATCTTTAGGAGGAGTGCGATGGGGAGTTAAAGAATTACAAGAAGACTGATTTCTCCCCCTCTTCATAAAATCCAAGCATAGTCTAAATTTGATTGGTAGAGAGAAGAACGTACAATCGGATATTGTGGGACACAATGAAGATTTTCTCAGAGACTGTGCCTTGCTCGTCACCTGCTCCAGAGAGAAAAGGCTCCTACCATATAACCAGCATAAAAATAGAAAATGATAGGAAAACCCTACTTGACTGTGCTCTTTAGAGAGCATCAGGACACTTGGTTTCATTTTAGGGACAAGATAAAGAGCAGCCCCAGGGCCAAAGTGTTTCCCAGATCTGGCCGCTAGTTTCTTGCTTCTTCCTCAAAATTACTTTTCTGTCAGATTTTATCAGTGGAGTGGGCAATTATGTCCTCATGTAAGCCTCAACGTTACAAACTTGTTTTTCTCCCCTTGTACTGTGTGTTGGGAATACTGGAGGCAAGGAGTGGTGGATGATGTAGTTTAATTTCTGTTGTCTTGGCCAATGGATGTCACTCGAAGGTAAACAAGGAGTCAGACTTTTGCTTTGATTTTAAAGTGAGCGTGACTGGATATTTCCATGTGAGGGAAAATTTCAAATTTTGGGCGAGATACATTTCTGTGACCATCATAACCACAACAAAAACTAGGAAACAACAGCCACTCTTTCTTAGGTACCAACCAAGTTTTAGGACCCATGCCCTTTCTTTACGTATATCATTCCTATACTTCATGCCCTATGTGTTAGATGTTTGCTATTTGTTTTTTTCTCTGTAAGTCCAGAAGCTGGAGCTTGTTGACACAGAAAAGTTTGTTCTAGGTCTTAGAGGGAGTTTGTTGCCACAGGCATCAGTCTCCTACCTGATGTCAAAGAACAGTTTAAAATTTGTTTTGTTTTGTTTTACTATGCCATAAGCAGGGTTGTTTTCTTTTTTAATGAAGAATGGCTCATTCTATCATTTGGCATCTAGTTTCAATAATAAAGCAAAAGAAAAAGAGGGAGAAGAGAAAAAGACAGAGAGGCACATCACACTTCGAGTCTTGAGTTAGTGTTTAGGAAAGAGAATCATGAAAACCAAGTTTATGTTCGAGGAATTGGTCTCAGGTGAGATTCAGAATGTGTTGTGGCTACTTACCACTTGGCTTAGTCTAATTCTAGGCTTCAGTTTGAAAATGCTTGCTCCTTCCTCGTTCCCGGGAACTCTTTCCAGGCACAGCGGGGGAAAGTGTCTCAGCAAGGCTTCCAGGTACGGAATTCCTAAGGCAGATAATATGATTTCATGAATATTTATAAAGCATATGTATGTTGGAGAGTTTTTGTTGCCTGCAAAAACACTGTGTGCTAGTAAAATATTATTTAATCTCCTTCTATTTCGTATTATTCTATGTATTCCATTTCTCTGCAAAACGATTGCTATTACTTAACATTAACCTCTGCATTGCAGATCTAAAAACACAAAAGGCCAAAAGAATTATTTTGAGGGATGAACCATGAGTGGATTGATTCTATTTCTGTTTACACTGTCAACTGTGTTTGTTTGTATGTCCAGAGTCTCCAGAGAATCATTAGAATGATAATACCAGCTAATTTTTTACAATTAATTGAAATTTCACACTCTCACATTTCAGTATCAGTCTATATTTTTACACACTGACACTTTTAATCAAGGATTATCTTTCACAAGGGACCTACAACAGGGCCCTAATTAATTAAAGTGATAATTGCTCTTCTCCCTCCTAGTTTGTTATATAACACATCCTTCAGGAAATTCGCATCCTTAGCATTCCTTTTTAAAATTCCTTCATTTACGAGGAGATACCGTGGCTTCTACCTCTTTAAGAATTTACTAAAAACTTGATTTTTTTATTTTCAATTAAATTCAATTGAGTTTTTTATTTTCAAGCAGAGATACAGAAAAGAGGTCATATTTGTATTCCAGCAAGTTTCCATATTCAAAAAAAGAAAAGAAAAGAAAACGATGTCTTTGGATCGTGGAAGCATTCAGATTAAATCCCAGGGGTCGTTTTCATGGAAAAAAAAGAGGCTGTCAGGTGTGTCCTCTTTTGATGTTAACTAGCTCATTTGTTTCTTTACCCAGTGCAAGTTCCCATGGTCTTGGATCTTTCTTTGGTTCCTCAATCCTCTGTTACTTAATTGCCCCTGTGTCTCTGTAGCTTTTATAGTGCCTAAGGTTTGTTATATTTTTCCCTCTGGTGTGGTCCCATTATTTTAGTAGATACTGAATCTAGAGACTTGGCTATAATTGGCAGCCCTGCTCTCTTCTCCTTTAATAGATATCGCTCCAATTCCTGTATTTTGGCACCTTTTGGTACGGGATGCATTTTCAGAAGTAATTGATGGCGGCTGTAAATCCGTTAGCTCATTTCCCTAAGACTTAGAAATTGCAGATCATTGAAATCACTGCACCATGTATTGGTCAGATTTTTCGAAAGGTCATTATCCCTGTTTGCGGCTCTTAATGAAATTAGTGTGACTTACTCATTCCACTTGCAGCAAATATTTGGCTACTTTTTAAAATCCTTTTTTTTTTTTCCTCTCAAACTCCCATGTGCCCTTAGTTTACGTTTGCACTATAATTGAAAACGGAGCAGTAGCAATAGTTCAGTTATCTAAACTTCAAACTGGTATTTTTGTATTACTCTGTATAATTACCGAAAGATAACTTTTCTTACTGCAGTAGCTTTTTTTTTTTTAAATAAACTATTTTTTATAATGGATTTAGGTTCACAGCAAAGTTAAGGAGAAAACACAGCGCGTTCCCATAAACTCCCTGCCCCTATGCACTCCCCTACTGTCAACACCCTACACCAGACTGGTACATTCCTTACGGTAGGTGAGCCTACTTGAACACATCATAATCAGCCCAAGCCCATAGTTTTACACCAGGGTTTTGACAAATATGTAATGACATGTATCTACCATGATAGCGTAATAAAGAGTAGTGTCATTGCCCTAAAAATCCTCTGTGCTCTCCCATTTATCCCTCCATCCCTCCTAACCTTTGGCAATCACTGGATCCTTTTATTGTCTCTATAGTTTCGTTTCTTCCAGAATGTCATATATTGGGAATCATAGGGTATGGAGCCTTTTCAGATTGGCTTTTTTCATTTACTAACATGCATTTAAGGTTCCCCCGTGCCTTTTCATGGCTTGATAGTTCGTTGCTTTTTAGTGCTGGATAATATTCCATGGCATTGGTTTTTCTTTAGTATTTTCATTAAATCAGCAAATGATTTTTTCTTACTTCTTGAAGATACCTTTTAGCTATGCATTCGAGAGATTTTTTTTTTCATTTCATTACGTGTATTATTTTATTCTTGTGTTGGATTTTCTCTAATCATATAGTTCCATGTTCTTAAATTCTGGAGCTTTCTAATAATAGTCACAGCAGAACTCATGTTGTGAATATTTTAATTCTCTTTTTTTCCCTTTACTATTTCAGCAATTAGTGAGAAAAGAGCATTGTTAGTTGGCTTGTGGTTTTTATGTAACTATTTTTGTTTTCTTTATATTATATTTTTTATAAGATGGTTTTTTTAAATTACTTATTTGGTAATTACAGCAACAAAAATCTTTCACCTTTCTCGTGAAAAACTTAAATGGTTTGTGTATCCAGTTTTGGTCATTCTTCTACTCCATTGAGTCTGCATATACAAGAAGAGGTAAAAAAAAAAAAAAAAAAGGACACCACGGGGATATTTGTTTTCCATTTCTCCTTCCCAGTTGACTTTCCAAGCTTCAGCAGTCAGGGCTCCTGAGGAAGCTAAGTAAAAACCAAAAATTTACCCAAGATACTTCCTACTGACCCGTAAATGGAGCGCTATGAATCTTATTTTGTTTTACCCAATGGGAGACCAAGCATTCTTGTTTCTATTTGAGAAGTCAACAGAGTCCTAAGAGGTTCATTCATACTCCTCCTCCCTTTTCTCTATTCTCTGCCTTCAGGAAAAGTGATGTTATCTGATAGCATTGATCTACTCATTCCCGGTATTCAGACGTGACCTTTGCACTGGGAAGCTTATGATACCCACTTTTTTAACTTGACTTTTAATGTCTTTGCTTGAGCCCACTCTTCAGTTTCCACACATATCGTATATTTAACTCCTTTATATAATGAATTGTCATTGATATTCTCTGGTTTCGTTAGAAGAAACCTGGTCCATATGGGCAAGATTTGTTTTTTTCTTTTTAAATTCTTCTTTTCAGCATTGAATCTTGTGCCCAGATCTATTCTTGTCATATAACAGAGCTCAATAAATATTTATTTAATGATAATTTTGTGCCACTAGTATGCTCAAAGTTTGAAGTTTCTTCCTACCCCAAATTGTTTCTTCTGTTGGTTTCATAATAGCAAGTTATCATTTTCTGAAATAGCTCAAAGAATCTCTCTTTCTAGGTAAAGAGAAAAAAAGTGTTTTTCAGAATACATCTTTCCTTCTGGCACATTTTCCTGCTTTGGAGACCAACACTTCACCTAAACCTGAGCAAAATTTTTTATGGGCTATCTTTGTAGGTATATAGTAGTATTATTACTTTATTTAAGTTCAATGTAATTAATATCTAGGACCTGAACTTTTAAAGGAACACAACTTGTTTAGTTTTATGTGGAACCTACGTCGAAACAAATTTTAGCTAGCATAGATCACGTTTGATTTAAACAGACCCTTTTTCCCTGTACCAGGATGGATTTGCAGGACTCATGATTGTTTTTGTTTGACTCCATCCGCAAGATACATGACCAAAGATACAGAACAATTCACATCATGAAACTAAGTACCATATTGGATAACTTGCCATACTACAGCTTTGGTCTCATGCGTAGAATTGGAGGATTCATTTATTCGTTCTCATATTCATTCACCAGCAGATATTTGCTAAACACTTATTTTGTGCCTAACACTGCTTGCATCCCCACTTTCCCCTCGGACCTGACCCCTCTCTGTCATCACACATGAGTATCACCTGGGAAGGAGAGGCCCACATATACCCACTTTGACCCTCTCTAAGGCTGCGCGTTCCCCCGGACCCGCACCGCCACAGCCTTGGCAGTCACAGCCCTGTGCTCCCCTGGTTTCGGGAATCTTCCACTGGCCTTCACCGCTTCTCCACAGGGTAAGAAGAAAAGGCTTTGACCACTGTCCCTGACTTGAGGCTCCAGTGTCTCTCAGCATCCCCACTGTCAGGCAGTATAGAGTAGAGGTTAAGAATATGACCTTGGGGACAACTGCATTGTTTTCAGTTTACCTGTAGTTCCTTCAGCTTCACATTCAAGAATTTAGCAAAGCCAACTTCATCTAGTTTGACACCCTTATTTTACAGTTAAGGAGACTGTGATCAAGAAGTACTAGTGGCTTGTCCTGTGGGTGACGACGAGTTGAAGTGACAAAGCCAGGATTTGGCTTCTGAACATCCTGATACCAAAACCATTGTCAATTTCATTCCTTCACCATGACTACGCTACGAAATGTTCCACAGGATTATTTTTAACCTTAGAGTTTAATTCCTTCCAAGAAAGGCTTGAGCTCCAAACAAAACAAAACAAACAAAAAACAACCCTTCTAATTCTTCCTTATTTGCGCGGGACTTCTGATTCTTTTCTCCACTTCCCATCATCTGTTTCCTTGATGATTTACAGAGGGGTCTCAATTAGTGGCGAGATTCGGTTGGAAAGGCAGAGGTTCCAACATGAGTGATTATCAAAACTTTAATGGTAGATGTGACGTGGTGCCAACCTATCAGAACGTGAATCAACCATTGTGTCATCGTTTTGGGTCCCTGCCAAGAATCGACCCTGGTTTCCCAGGTTACTCTGATCCTGAGAGTAGTTGCTTTCCTGCTTTCTGGAAGTTTTAGAGATCTGATCTTGTCTTTTTTGCTACTAATTGCATGTAAATAATTAGGGCTTTCATTAATCTTTGCAGTATCTATTTGGACTGATATTTTTTTTTATTTTCATTTTATTTTTTATTTTTTTTAATGTTTATTTATTTTTGAGAGACAGAGAGAGACAGAGCATAAACAGGGGAGGGACAGAGAGAGAGAGGGAGACACAGAATCCCAGGCAGGTCCCAGGCTCTGAGCTGTCAGCACAGAGCACGATGTGGGACTCGAACTCACAAACCGTGAGATCGTGACCTGAGCCGAAGTCGGCGCTTAACCGACGGAGCCACCCAGGTGCCCCAGGACCGATAGGGTTTTTTAAATACTGTTGATGCTTGTAAGAAGATAACAACTCAGCCTTTTAACTTTACATAATAAGGAATAATTGAAAACAAATTGCACAATGTATTTGTTCCTTGAGATGTAGGACATCTTTTTTAAAAAGCAGAGGGAAGTATAATGGATGAAGCCTTTTAGAAAACAAGGTCAAAATCCACTTCTTTCTTCTGCGTCCCCATTTCATGAGGTCATTGGGAAGCTATGTCGTCACCCTTACTGCCAAATTGACGGAAGTTGTCCGTGGAGTATCTTTAAAACTTTTTTTTTAATGTTTATTTATTTTTGAGACAGAGAGAGACAGAGCATGAATGGGGGAGGGTCAGAGAGAGAGGGAGACGCAGAATCCGAAGCAGGCTCCAGGCTCTGAGCTGTCAGAACGGAGCCCGACGCGGGGCTCGAACTCACGGACTGTGAGATCACGACCTGAGCCGATGTCGGACGCTTAACCGACTGAGCCACCCAGGTGCCCCTGTGGAGTATCTTTAGAGTAGGAAAGAAAAGACAAATCGGAAAGCTGTATTTTTTTGTCATCTCTCCTAAGTCCTGATAACCGTAAGCGTAATCAGTGTCACCACAAATGTTTTCAAAATGAAATGCCCATTTTTTGTGTGGTTGTCTTTTTTTTCTTTATTTGATGTCAGAGGAAAGTGGCAAGGAGAAGCATTTGGTGGTGACTTGAGGACCTGGACTTGTCTGGGACACTGGGCGTTTCACGGTCCAGAGAAACTCACAGTGAGGTGACAGAATGCTCTCTCAGACCCCTGTCACTTACACTGGAATGTGATGTGCTCCTGGGAGGTGTTGGGGAGCCACTGGTGAAGCTATTTTAAGAGGCGTTTGGAGCTGTGAGAGGACAAGGAAGTATAGGACAACATGCCAGAAACCTCGTTTGTAAATACTGTATTCTCTTTGGGGGTCACTCGGTGGCAAAATCAAAGAGACGTGTTGCCAGGAAATAAAGCTGTGTACCTTGCCTCACTAGAAGAGAAGTCCACACTAAGTGAAGATCTACGATCAGAATTGAAGCATTTCAACAAAAATCACAGGAAATCTGCTTTGCTTCGTCGTTTGTCCGATATGTGCTCCCTAAGCTTATCAATGAGCTGGTGCCATTCACTGGTACCAGTAATCCACGAGAAGACAGCAGGGACTTCGTTTTCAGAGGAACTGTATTTAAGGAGGATGGAAGCTAAATTGCCCCACCTTTTAAGAAATGTTTCATCCATCTTCACGTAAGCTTAAAGAACAAGTATCGGGACGGGGATGACAGTCCTTCTGTGGCAGATTGCACCTCCTTAATGATGGCAAAAAGGGAGGGACAAATCAGACCCCAGCGCCTCCCTCCTCCTCTGTCTGATGGATTCCACAGAGAGCTGGAGCACAGCTTGCTTGCAAAGATGAGCAGGACTGGGGAACTCCCTTCAATTCCACCATTTCCCAGAAGAGTCCAAAATTCCGCAGGTACCATATATGTATAGGTACCTCTATATAAAGAAGACATTATCCAAACTTAAAACTGGGAGAAAATCCATCACTCGTGTCAGTATCATTCTCATCATTCTACATTTGAAAGTTTGCTTCTCCATCTCCCTGAGGTTTTTAGTCCTTCTACAGAAGCACATGGGAGTGCTTTATAAGGGACAGATACTAACACACTGGAAATACTTGTTTTTTCATTTATTCTTCAGCATTTATTGCTGCAAAATTAGTGGCAACCAGGTATTCTGCTGGACATCGAGAATACAAAGATGATTAATCATAATTCCAGCCCTTAGGGTCTGTCCTGGGAGATAAGATGAGGAATAAGCAATGACACACAATATATGTGTCCTATAATAGAGGTATTAGGACTCCCACAACCACAGAGGAGAAGTGGGACTAACCTAGCAGAGGCTTGGTTTAATAGAACATTTAAAGAGCGAGTACAGTTTTACTGGGTTGATGGGATGTCTTGGTCAGCTTGGGCTCCTATAACAAGTCTACCACAGACTGGGTGGTTCCAACAGCAAACATTTATTTCTTAACAGTTCTGAAGGCTGAAAGTCTGAGATCCGGGTACCAGCAGGATAGGGTTCTGGCAAGAGCCCTCCTTTTGCTTTACAGAGAGCCATCATCTTCCTGTATTTTCATGTGGTGGGGGTAGGGGATGGGAGAGCATGAGCCAGCAAAATCTTCTGTCTCTTCTTATAAAGGGCACTAATCCATCACGAGGGCTCCACTATCATAAGACCTTACTTTCTCCCAAAGGCACCATCTCCCAATATCATCAAACTGGAGATTAGGTCTTCAGCAGATGAGTTGGGGGGGGGGATACAATCATTCAGTCCATGGCGGTGGGGAGGGAGGATCTCCAAGAAGAGGGTACAGCATGTGCTAAAGCATAAGAATGGAACATTCAAGGTCCTGCACATTATTCTCAGTGGCTGCACCTTATTCTCAGTGGCTGCACATTATTCTCAGTGGCTACAGCAGTGGGTATGGGAATATGGGTTGTTTGGATCAGACCGTGAAAAGCCAATATGCTATTGCAAAGGTATAGACTCACCCTTTTGGTTCCCATGAGCAAAATCTTTCATCCAAGGGAAGCATTTTATTTTATGCCCTGTACCATTCTGTTTCATCTGACATTTACCTAATAAGGCAGTAGAAAATTGGATAGAACCATGGCAGAGAAGATTAATTAGCTCATTCCATTGGATTATCTAACTTCTGATGTCTGCCAGTGTCATAGTGTCCTGTATTAAAAGAAAGTGGGCCTGTGTAAACACGGAGCAAGGTCTCTACTATCCCATGACTTTCTCCCATTCGTAATGATCTGGGCTTTAGGGAGAAGAGTAGGCCCATTCCTATGTGTATACTAAGGAAGTAACCAAGATGCTGAAGGAAGCAGGAAATTTATCCTATTTTTAAAATTCTAGTTATTTATCTATATCGGTGGAGCTAGTTATTGGCTCCTTCCGAGACACTGAAACCTCCAGGGTGAAGCAGTGAATAATTGAATCAGTCATCCAAATGTTTTATCTCTGCTGGGCATTAGAGCTTCTAGCATTTTTTCCAGAAGGTGTATTTATGAATAGAGAACCGAGATGCTGTCATGGCAATCCAGTAAAAACCATGTTTCTCTCAGGGAGTTACACCATAGCAATCTGTTAGGGTCTATCAGTACCCCAGATACCATGATTGGGTTCCCACATAACATGATTGGTGGGCTTCTGCGCTTTCTGCTGGTTGTTTGGTTATTATGTAGGCACAGCTCGATAACTTGGTATATGTAGTTCAGTTAAACACGACAAAAAATATTTGCCACAGATCCACTGCTGTCACTGATGGAATGAGTAATTGCTAAGGGTATGGCTTGGAATGGAAATGAGTCTTTACCAAATAGTGCCAGACATGGGGATAGGTTCTTCCATGTGCATCGTCTTTCTCAGCTCTCATGGCTCGTTGGTGTAGGCATCATAATCCCCATTGTACATAAGAGGGAGAGAGGTTTAGAGAAGTCAAATAACTTACTCAAGATGAAGCAGATAGGTGGAATGGCTTGGTTTTGAACCCAAATGGATTTCACTCAGAGGCCCGTAATCTCTTATAAAAGAAGACCCACATAGGGGCACCTGTGTGGCTCGGAAGCGTCCGACTTCAGCTCAGGTCATGATCTCATGGTTCATGAATTCGAGTCCTGCGTCGGGCTCTGTGCTGACAGCTCAGAGCCTGGAGCCTGCTTCAGATTCTGTGTCTCCTTCTCTCTCTGCCCCTCTCCCACTCACTCGGTCTCTCTCTCAAAGATAAATAAAAATTTTTTTTAAATTAAAAAGAAAAAGAAGACCCACATAAAATAATTGGGGTAAAAGAGAGCAGGATATATACTATTGATGTTATTATTTATTGTTAGTATAATTGAGTGCTTATTATATATATGATATTTTAAAGACACAAATTTATATAACACATCTCCACATGTAAGTGCGTGTAAGCTATAGAGTGAATGACTGCACTTTAATTTATCAAGAAGCAGGTGTCACAACAGAAGTAAAGAAAATGTATCAAAATATATAAAGTACACATTGGGAGGTCAGAAAAAAAATAGTATGGATTTGAGCGAATAACCCCTTATATTTGCATGTTGCTTTAGAGTTCCCAAAGCTTGTCACGGCATTGTTTTAGAGTAGGAGTTATTGCCAGATACAGCCTTCGACCTGTTTCTATATGGCCACTAGCCAAGAATTCTTTTTTTTTTTTTTTTGTTAGTGGTAAAGGGTCGTTTAAAAAAGAAGTAGAAGAAGAAGAATGTGCAACAGAGACCAAATGGAGCCTTCAAAGTCTATAATATTTACTATCTGGCGCTTTACAAACACAAAGTTTTCTGATCCTTCTTTTTGAAGAAGTTTCACGGATACTTGTAATGCTCCTCAAAGTATAACTAGTTGCACTCTGTTTCATTTCTTACGGAAGTAAGGCAAGACAGGTGACCAACATCACATCGTTTGGGTTAAGAAACTTCACTTGTGGTGGTGGTTCTCATTGACAGTTTCTGTATTCCATTGTCCCATAAATGTACCTAATGGATTAGGTGTCTCAGTTTGGCTTCAGAACATGTCTGCCTCTTCCTCGCTGGGCTTGATCCCCGCTCTCCTGAAGTCCTATTTGTGGGTTGTATAATGATAGTTTCAAGAAAGCAATCTTTGTTAAAAAAAAAAAAAAAACTACAACTTACAACAAATTATTAGATCCGTCATCTCATTTCATTTTCACAAAGACTCTAAAAGGGTGATTGCAACAAGTTGAAGAAATTCAGAGGTAGCCATCTCCGATGACGATAGCCTGAGTTGATACAGCTTGAATGGGGATCCAGAATGCCGACCTTCTGTCCTGCCGTGTGTGCCATCCTTCCTCACAGAAAACCCACTGTGTCACTCCTGGAAATGCCCTGGAGTGTACAAAAAAAGTTCACTGGCAGCTCAGGTGTGATAAATCCTGCAAGTGGGTTACAGAGACGTACACAAAGAATTAGGTATCCACACTTTTCTCTTGAAGCAGCTCACCCTCAAAGGACAGAGAATTGACTGTCAAACTCCAGACTTCCCTGACCCTTCCTGACGAGAATGATTCTGTCACCCTCCTGAGGAAACCAAGTGTCTAGTCAGAGGAGATGAGGACGAAGTCTCTGCTGCTTGATGTCTGTGAAGCAGTTTCCCTTTGTGGGACACTTAGAATATATTTTTTTAAATTGTAGTTGGAAATAACCTTGTGATCTGACTGTGGCCCCGTCTGAAGAGAAAGATGTGAGGAAGAGAAGTTCCCTAACCTGGGAGGGGCTCTGATGACCAGCCTTGATTCACTGAGACAACAGGAATCTTTGGGAAGGCCGATCTGAAGGAAAACCACACTGAGGATTTTTACATCCTCTGGGTGGGATACAAGGTGTCTTGTGGGCTTTCTGAGGGGAGCTCTCTGGGACTCTCCGATGGACTACAGTTTCCTCAGGGCTATACTAAGCCATGGCTCTGCTGAATGTGTTGCTTCGCCCTGCCGTATTTAAACAGGAGAATTTTACTTATGTGCTGCTGATTCCTACAGAAGACTAAAGCATCAACTCAGAGCTTAGTGCATGAGCTCCTAAAATGAACCCTAAGAAAGGCTCTACTGTCTTAAAATGCTTAGGCGCTGAATTCCCCTCTTCTGTGTCATGTCTCCGAAATGTGCGCACTCACGCCCAAAATTGCAATGGGCACAGGAGAGATGTGATACTTTTGAGAACCTGCCTGGTTTAATCCTTGCTTCAGCCTAAGGTGAGCTTCTGCTCTGTGGTGTTGGAAGCTGTGGGAATTCAGTGAGAAGTAGTTCAGCAGGTTTTCAGACAGGAACTAAATTTATGGGTAGGAATAACCTTTTCCAAGTTACACCAATCATCAGCCCTCTGTCTTGAGGGCAGAAGGTCTCTCTGCTAGGGAGCGAATTCTGAGAAATGAGGGATTAGCATTTCCTGCTCAGACTGCTCGTTGATGAGCCCCGGGCCTCACGGTTTCCCTTAATTTAACGTGGGGCTATGATCTGTTTTCCTTCCTCCGATGGGAAATCATGAGAAGAGTTCTTCTTGTTAATACGGTGACTTGGCTTCAAAGAGACGTTGGTATGATTATTCCAATTAAAAGCGATCACCTATTCAGAAAAGAACTGTTCTGTCTCACAACCCAATTTATCCTGTCCTCGTTTCCTTCAGAGCTACTGCTCTTGAATATTGGGAGAATATTCGATACCGACGGGGAGATGTGTGCTGAGTAGAAAGGCTGGTGGCGTGAGGTCGCGTGTTGACTTATTATAGAATGCCGGCCCTTTGCAGGTGGCTTTGAGCGCTCGGGGAGCCATGCCTTCTCACAGAGAGGCGACCTGACCTCAGGCCTCGTTCTTCTTGAGCTTCGTCCTTGCAGCCATTGAACCTTTCCTGCTTTCACGTTGATTTTTGCATCTATTGCCCCCTTTATAATCCTGTGAGGTAGGTGTTATTACTGAGTTCCAGATGAAGAATGTGAGTACTTCAGTGCTGGCCCAATCTCAACTTCAAGTATGTGACAGAACCAGGAAACAAATCAACGGTCCCAACTCAAGTGCATTGCACCTTTTTTCCAAAAAAAAAAAAAAAAAAAAAAAAAAAAGAAAGAAAGAAAGAAAGAAAAGACTCTCAGGACATCATCATTCAATCCTGCAGCTTATTCATTTCTGTAATGGACGTTACCAGTACGCATACTTCTGAATTCACAAGATAATTTAAGAATCAGAAGAAATAAATTTGGAAGCATTTTGTAAACATTTAAAATGCTATGCAGTTGAAGCGTGCTAAAATTATTATTGCTCTTTCCCCAAATTTAGATTCAGATAAACATTTCCACCTGTTTTTATTTGGCTTATCTATATAGTACTGTTATAGGGATGCATTTTTTTTTCCATTTGAAAATCTTTTAAAATTATGTTCCTTGTCTTGGTAGACTGACTGACTTTCCTATTGGATCCAGAGATATTTCCTAAACATAAAGCAGACATGAGAGTTGGGTACCTTCTCAGTTGACTAGGATTACCCAGTGAAGAATAAAGAATTCTCCCTGCCCTAGCATACCTTATCATATCCAGCTGTTCCTAAATGTTTTCCATCAAAGTCCAGCGTGAACCTTATGATGAATAGTTCTGCATTTTTTTTTCCTGATCTGGTGTCAGAGGTTAAAGTTATTTCCCAGATCTTAAGGAGATTCCTTCAAAACTGAGACAAAATATTCTTAATCTTGGGGAGAGTTAAGAAATGTGTAGTTTGCACTTAGATGTGATTTCTGGAAGTGGTGACTTGTGTTCTGCTGAGACAGATTGGGAAGGAGGTAATGGATATGGGACCTAAGGAAAGATGGTGGGCACGTGGAATCAGAACTGTGATATCTCCTGTGTTCTTTCATTGATCATATATCCGGAGAACAAAAGAAGGTTCTGCACAGAGTATTTTTGACCATTGGCTACCTTTCAAATTAAGTAGTTTTCCTTTGCAGAATCCCCAAAGGATGTCAGTACTCAAAAGGAAATTGCCCTGTTCTGCAGCAGTGAGAATTTGTGACTCAGAGGCAGAAAGATCATGAATAGAAAACATCTGTTTATCAGGGGTGTTCTAGGGAGAAGCCCCAGAGGACTGCTCTCATCCCGATAGCTAGAAACCATGGGTTCTGCTCTAGTGAGTAATAGAACCTTCCACCTTAAACAGGGTGCCTGGTGTGCCACACTGGCTTTGCCCACTTGAAGGAGACTGTGACGGATGTCTCTGTCCAAAGACCCTGTTTATAGTGATAAAGCTGCCCTTGTTGAGTACATCTTTAGGTCCAATAATGCGTGTGTGTGTGTGTGTGTGTGTGTGTGTGTGTGTAAACCTTAGTTCTTCACCTAAACCTTCAAGATAAATATTACCTCCAATTTACAGATAAGGAAAAGGGTGCTTAGAAAGGTTGAAAAAAAAGACAAGGTCACAGTACCTGTAAGAGCTGAAGCTGGGATTCAAATGCAAGCCAATGGCTTTGTCTCTAGATCCCAAAGAAGTTTGTTCTGGGAAGGACACCGAGAGAAAGGTCAAGCAACTGAAAGTCACCACCTCAAAGATACTGTCCTTGACTTCCCATCTAGAATATGTGCCAGTCACAACCTTCATTGTAGTTTTTATCACTTTAAGGTTTTGTGTGTACTTTGCTGTTCTGTATTATTACACTTGTGATACAGAAAAGGGTAGGGGCGCCCAGGTGGTCCAATTGGTTAAGCATCCGACTTTTGATTTGGGCTCAAGTCATGATCTCAAGGTTCTTGGGATCAAGCCCCATGTTGGGCTCTGTGCTGACAGCATGGAGCCTGCCTGGAACTCTCTATCCCTCTCTCTCTGCCCTACCCCCTGGTTCATGCTCTCTCTCTGTCTCACAATAAACAAATAAACCTTTCAAAAACAAGACTAATAAAATAAGTACTTGTGTTTCTGCCACCCAGTCATTTGTGGGCTTTTTTTTATTACGGGAAAATATACATCATATAAAATTTACCGTTTGAACCATTTGTAAATGTACAGTTCAGTGGCATGAAATACATTCACGTTGTTGTGCAACTGTCCCCACTATCCATCCCCAAACATTTCTCATCATCCCAGAGTGAAACTCTGTCCCTGTTATTCTGTACCCTTTACCAACTCCTGGGAGCCCCCCGGCAGCTGGGGGGGGGGCGGGGGCTCATTTACTCTCTAGAACTCTCGTTACTTTCCAGAACTCCATTCCCATCTGCCTGGCATTTCTCTTTGGAGGTTTCACTAACATCTCTAAGGTGCTCCACAGTACAATTTTGCTGCCTCCTGAAACTTGTTCTCCTTTCCTCCTGCATTTATCCCATTTTTGTCTCCTTGTCTTTCTCATTTCAGGAAATGGTACCACTCGCTATCCACTAATTTGCTAAGTCTAGAAACTTAGGACTGATTGTTTTTTAATATTTTATTTATTTTGAGAGAGAGATTGAGGGGGCAGAGGGGCAGTGAGAGAGGGAGAGAGAAAATCCTATGCAGGCTCTGCGAGCTGTCAGGGCTCAGTCCCACAAACCACGAGATCATGACCTGAGCTGAAGAGTTGGACACTTAACCGACTGAGCCACCCAGGTGCCCCAGGAGTGGTTTTTTAAAATAAACTTTAAAAAAAAATTAGCATAGTTTTAGAGTTAACAGAAAAGTTACAAAGATAGTAGAGTTCCCATATACCCCATTACCCAGTTTCTCTGTATTACGATCTTACATTAGTATGATACATTAGACACAGCTAATGACCCAGTATTGATACCCAGTTATTAACTAAAGTCCATACTTTATTGGGATTTCCTCAGTTTTTACCCAATATCCTTTTTATGTTCTAAGATCCCTTTCAGATACCGTAATAAATTTAGTTGTCATGTCTTTTCCCTTAGACTCTCTGATACTGACAGTGTCTCAGACTTTCCTTGCCTTTGATGACTTTGACAGCTTTGAGGAGTCCTGGTCAGATATTTTAAAGAACAGCCCTCAATGTGTGTTTGTCTGATGTTTTTCTCATGATTAGACTAATGTTAATCATTGGTTTTCTGGGGAGGAAGCCCACAGACCATCAAGGACACATGTTATCAACATGACTTACTAATGGTGTTCAGCATAGGCACTTGGCTGAGGGAGTGTTTGTGATGACTCATTCTTGATTCTTCCCTCCCTTCCCTCATTACACTTCTTATCATGGTCTTAGGTGCACGATCTAGAACTTCCCACCTCTCCAGTCTCATCTTGAGCTGCTCTCTTCTTCAATCAGGTCATAGCTACACTCGTTTGTCTCAGTCTCTTGACCATGATGGGCCCTTTCTGCTTTAAGGCTTCTGCTTAGAGTATATGCCATTTTCTGTTTCCTTCATATAGAAGCTTCTCATGCTTAGCGTGGAAAGCATCCTCTCATTATGTAGTCTGATTATCTGCCACTCCTCAGAAAGCTGTTCCCTGTGATTCTAAAATAACGACTTGGTTTACAGGCCAGCTTAGCACCTTGTCTATTTCTTCCTAGAATTTAACGCAGTCATTTTATGTAACTTTTATTTTATGTCTTTAATATCCCACTAGAAGGCAGGGACAAGAGCTCTTTGATTTATCACCGAGTCACCAGATCTTAAAATGGTATCTGGTATACAGTAGATATTAATACTCGGATGGAGTTGAAAGGCACATGTACTGGATAGTATTGATGGTAATTTATATTTAGAGAAATCCCTTTTTTCTTAAGTTACTGATAATTGGTGTACTGTTGTTCATTTATTTAATGACATTTATCTTTCTTGCTTTGATAACATGAATCAAGGATATGCTTTCAGAAGACTGAAAGAACAAGATTTGCTTAATGTGACAAATAAAGGAAAACGATCACCTCACTCTTCAGTGAGATGGTATTGGTCTAGTGAGACCCTCTCTGGGTTACCTTGCTTGGTAGTCCCTGAACCATCAAGATTGTACCAACCCATAGAAAAAGCTCAAGGGTGGGGGGGTGCGGAGAAAGATCCATAGCATGAGCAGAATGGAAAATTACGGCCTTAAGCCTAAAAACACAAATAAATTGGTGTCAGCGAGTTAATTTTAAGTTTGAATTAACTTGAGAAGAGCTTAAATACCAAAATGGAGAAAAGTTGTACATATCTGAAAATGTCCAAGGGTGATGCCATGGAAGAAAAAAACAATATGGTGTTTTTGCCAAAGTTCTCTTACAGTGAAGTTAGATTAAGGGTTCATATCTCTTTGGCTCTCCATCTTTTAAAACATTCCTGACAGTAGTACCCATGTTTTCTCTAATCCCATGGCCTTTTTATGGATGATCCTTTTAGACTGGGGAAGGATATTGGAAAGATTTGCAGCAAAGACTTGTCTGAGAAGGTAGGAAGCAAATGTTATCCTTCCATTATACCTGGTAGTTCTGGAAGGACTGAATGGGACAGTCAGTTGCCTGAACTGAAATAATTTTGCCACTGGTTGATCGTAATGATGTAGAGTCAAGATAAGGGTGCAAACTCCTTCTTTCCTTCTACTGCTGGGTTGCCATTTATGCCCCAGTCACCAGTTAGGCCAGAGTTAACTGGGGATAACTTCCTTCTTTGTGAGTTGCTCCCTGATGAGGTCTTAACTTCTTTAAGACGTTATACTCTTGCAGTCAAACTTTTTGACCACAGAATATCATGGTTCCTGAATCCAGCCTTGAAGCCAGGTAGGTAGATCTCTGGTTTCTTGCAGTCTTTCCTAGTAGGAGATATAGGCCTTACAAAGAAGCCTTTTATCTAATAGTATAAGCATCTCAGCTTAATCTCTAGCTTTATTATGTTGATAGACCATCTTCCTACCTAAAGTAAATAGGGGATAGCCTGAGGGGTTGTGTGTTGACCAGGAATCTCCATCCTCCCTGAAAGGAAGGAAGAGGGTGGATAGGGAGGGAGCACAATAAAATAACTATACAGTCAACTCCTGAACAACGTGAGGGTTAGGGGCACCAACACCCCACCATGCAGTCAAAAATCCATGTATAACGTTTGACTTCCCCCAAGCTTAATTACTAATAGCCTACTGTTTCACAGAAACCTCACTGGTAACAAACAGTTAATATTTTGTATGTTATATGTATTACATGTCGTATTCTTACCAATAAAGTAAGCTAGAGAAAACAAAATGTTATTAAGAATATCATAAGGAAGAAAAAATACCCTTACAGTGCTGTTGTATTTACCAGAAAAAAAAATCTGTGTATAAGTGGACCTGTGCAGTTCAAACCCATTTAATTCTGGGGCCAGCTGGGCCTAAAACACTCTTCTTAGTAAAACGCACTGTATTTCATTCTGTTCTTTTATTTCTATATCTTCAAATTTTCTTTCTCTGTTTTTTTTTCTGGCTATATGCCCACTGTTCTTGACTCTTAACCAATTTATCCTACCTTTTCTCAATAGACAAAGCCAGTCTTCCCACCTCCTTGTCTCTTCTTGGTTCTATCATCATTGAAACTGTGATCAGCTTGGAGGTGACACCCTTCAATATAAACCATTATCTAAAATTCTAGTAGGTTACAAAGTGTTTTATAATGGCAGAAACAAAAGTATCTGATCTCAAAATATCCTTCCTGACCACACTCTCTATAGAATGATACCAATGATTATATCATGATCATCGTAATAGATATATAAAGGGTAGCATATGAATAAGAACAATCCCAAAGGATCTACAGAAAATGCAATATTGATTATCTCTCAGAAAAAAACATAATGAACGTTCACTTTATATTTTTTAGAGTTCTTTTTTAATTTTTACAATGTGTATGGATTTACTTTCAATCAGAAAAAAGGCTCTCAATATTTGCCAGCTATAAACAGTATGTAAGCTATTATATTCAAGAAGCATCCAACACTTAGCTGTGGCCACCTATCAATCACCAAGAATTCTTCAGAAAGGACAGTATTTGTTCAACAGGGCCTGATTGTCATTGTTGTCAAGTAGGGGGATAAGGCAAAGGAACAAACTGAAGGCTGTCACCGAATGGGCTTTACATTTGCGCTTCATCTTCTTAAATTGTTTTTATTTTTTGAGTCAGTATTGTGTAAACTCATACAGTGCTTTGGAATATGGAGGTATCTCTTGGTACCTTAGAGCTGGAAATTTTTTCTAGGATCGGCAAAGGAAATTAGGGCAGAATATTTTATCTGCGTGGATTCAAATAATTCCTGGGAATAATAATATATTTTCATAATGTTACCTAATTATATAAAATATGTTCACAACATTATTCTTTATTTGATCTTCACAATGGGCCCGTGGGTAGAAATATAAAGCTGCGTACTTAAAATAGGCCTCATTTCCAGTTTGATAAAACTTCTGTGTGTCCTGTAATGCATAATTTTGAGCACGTATAATGAGAATCTATGTCCTAAAAACTTTGAAGAATCCTCTTAAAATACAATTTGAAATTCTTAAGTTTTTAGCAATTCAGTCCTGCAATTTTCCTTGTTTCCTTGGAGCTACAGACTTTTTCCTCATTCCGTTTCCATCTCTTCATTAGTCCAGGAGTTACATCTAAAATGCAGAATTAATAGGCAGGTTCTATGAACCCTTTCTGATGTTTCCGCTCTTCTGGCCATGCTGTTTCTGTGCCTCAGTTTACACTTCTTAGTGTGGAGTCTCTGATAATAAGTTTAATAGCCCTGCTAGTAAACAGTTGGGGTTTTAGTCTTAACATGCCAATTCCCCTGTCTCCCATGGTTGAGATAGTTAAGATTCACACAGTTTAAACTTTCCTGCTACTATACCTTTCCTTACCCTGCCCATAGCACCTAAAATGATATTCCTTTGGTAAATCACTTTTTCCTTTTTATGGCAAAAGCCTCAAATGCCAGATTGCATCTGACGGATCAGTATGCCTTTTTGCTGACGCATACTCTTATTGATGTCATTGTGTTCTGTTGCAGCTTTGCTTTGTGTAATGAAACACACTTGTAAACCTCTTTTGCACCTTTAAAATGTAAAGAGTCAAGTGGGATGCTCAAGCATCTATAAACAATTTTCTCAGCCTATTTGATGTTCAAATAAATAATGAAATGAAAAAGAAGTATAGTCACCGTCATATAAAACATGGATTGGATTCCCGTTATTTTAGGAGTGTGAAGTTCTGCTTCTGACCATGCAAGTCTTGAAGCTGTATATCATCAGTGAGATCAATTAATTGATATACCTGTCAGGGAGCTGGGGGAATGTGTGATGTGTGACAGACTGGGGGTACTTTTTGGGTGGACTGTCTTCTTGCATACGACATTTCTGTTACCTATTTCATGCTTCATATAGTCCAAGTCTTCGAGAATGTAAGACTTCCTCTTTCTCTTTCTTCACAGACAATGCAAGAGGGAAAGAAAAGCATTTGTGCAGTGGGGAAATTATCTCTAACCTTTCTGAAATTGAAAAAACCTCAACAGTAATAGTAGACCTGTTTAGAGAGTGTCACATTCATCTGGGCTTTAGTCTCACCCTGAAGTTAGAGCCTTGAACTAGATGGCCTCTGGAAGGTCTAAGAGGTGATACTCACCAGAGGCACTTAGAAAGGCAGTACCCACAATCCTCTGAGAAATGGGACACAATTCCTCAATGATTATGAGAGGTTAAAGTCAATGTTACTTTCCTGAATTCCAACAAACTCCCTGAATTTCCCAGTCTAGTCTAGGTCTAGGAAAGCAATATAATGAGGCCTTCAAGTGTATCTAAAGACAGCATTAATGTTCTCACTAGGAGGGATTATGTGTCTAGGTAGAATGTGGTACTTTCAAGGCTGGAAGATTGTTCAGTATGTTGTAAGCTATACAACCCAAGAGATCCAAGACCCCAGTACTTTTAGAGTTAATAATTCTGCCTTGCATATGTGTATGTTTGTATGTGTGTGTGTGTGTGTGTGTGTGTGTGTGTGTGTGTTTTCACGTGTGCACTCATATCCAAGTTTTCAGGGCGATTCTAGCCCAAACTGAAAAGTACATAAGAACATCTTTAGGGTCATGGAATCTCGGTTGAGGTTGAAGAATGACCAGAGGGGAGGACATGATGGGTTTGCCAAATTAAGGCAGTTCAGGATGACCAGACTCAGGAGTGAGCAGGGTGAGTGATGGGCATTGGCTGTACAGGTTGGCCATGACATACTGTCAAAAATCTTACATATCTCCTTAACAAGGTTGAGGTTAAGGAAGTGAAACATCATGAAAAGGCTAATGGAAGGAGAGAAACGATCGATTTATGGCTAAGAAAAATGACAGTGATTGAAGATTGCAAAATAATTTGGCAAGAAGAAAGACTGAAAGGAGGGAGCCCAGAAAAGTAAATGAGGTAAGAGAGGGCGGTGACCCCCAAACTAAGTCAGTACTGATGCAGGTGGCAAGGAGAGGATGGGTTGGGAAAATATTGAAAAGTCAGGCTAGATTGGACTGGGTGATTGGGTACGTGTGTTGGTGGTGGTAGTGGTGGTAGGTTGGCCCTCCAAAAATCAGGCCCCAAGAGCGATTAATTGGGTTTCTAGGGTAGGCAGTTGGGCTGACGGAAAAGGGGCCAGTTGCCTAAGTCTGATTATTTCCGTTTTGAACATTTGAGTTTGCGGAAGCCAGTGCATATAGAGGAGCATTAGGGTAAGCTGCGATATAGAAGTCTTAGCGGAGAGATCTTCACTATCTGCATTTAGTATTTGCCAGCATAATAATGGCAAACTGCTATTGCATATGTATATTCATATATAAACAGCTTATTTTCAACTCACGTTTGTTCCCAGCTCAAAAGCTCTCATGCTGTCTCCCTTTAGGAAATAAGATTGCCAAGTGGTAACAAACAAAGGCAGATCTGTAATAAATGAGCTCCTGAACTGGAAAGCGGTGTTAGGTCATTTTTCTTAATTGAAAATAGTTGATCTTTTATTCATTTCCCTGCTTTTTGTTTTCTGTGTTTGCCTTCCGAATACCTGGGTGTAACTCAGAGTCTAATTACAGCGTTCTGGTTGCACCACTGTTAGAGCCATTTTTGGCAAGCATTAATAACAGTCATGAAAAGTAAAAACAGACATGCATTTGTTGTGCTTCACAGGGGAGAGCTCATACTTGCTTCTTTGCGTGTCTTAATTTTTACTTTTGTGTAAACCTAATCACTGTTTCTCCCCACTTTTTGCCTTTCGTTCATGTCTCCCCGCAATGTGTTTTTTGGCAGGTTTTTCTTTTTAAAATAAGAAACCTGGCCAAAGGAAAGTAAAACTCTAAATGTCATCTCTATCTAAAATCAACATCTTATCTAATTTTTGTGTGTTTCTATAATAGAATTCACAAAGGCTAGCCAATACAGGGCTGTTCCTTCCTGTCTTAAATACTTCAGGATTGCTGCTGTTGCCAGCGATGGCCACGTTGTGATGGCAATAAATAAATTTCAGGTGATCTTATTTCTAGTTATCAGACACTTCAGGTGAAAAGTTGATAATGAATTTAATGGAACATTAACGTTGAAAATAATGAAATATTTTTCTCAAGGTTTATGTATTTTCACAGAGTCTATACAAACGATTTTTTGGAATGCTTACTTGATGAGCTCATGTTTTCATTATGTGCTTGCAGGATTAAAAACAAAAAACTTGCCAGTTGTTAAATGCTGAGTAGTGTTATATCTAGAAAATACTCTTAATTTGGTAACAAGGTATCTCCACTGACAAACACTCAATGGGTACAGCTAGTAGAAAAGTTGGTCTTATCAATAATCAGTGTTTGGTACATTGATTTTATCATTCATGTAGTTAATTACTTCACATTGTTAAATCTCTAAGACTGGATTAAATATTAGAGTGGTGTGTGTGTGTGTGTGTGTGTGAATTAACAGATCATGTGGAGTCCTTTCTGTGCCTGATTAACGAAAGAATAACTGTCCCAGTGACTAATTGACTTTCAAGAAAGAAGTAGCTGACCAGAAAGGATGAGCTACCTTGTGACACATAGTAAATAGGAAAAAGAATAAAGGATGTGTTCAATGTATACTGGGTGCGGTAGACCCTGAAGGTAGACCAGTCAATGCTATGGCGTGGCTATGCAAAATGGGAAGTTAAAAGGCTAAAATGAACACTTGTTTGATTTGTTAAAGAAACTTAACATGGTTATCCATCAAGGTGGGCACAATACTGAAAGATTTCACTCTTCAGATCTTGTTGCTAATATAAGGACAGACATAAAACAGGTATGAAAGAATAGAAAATTCTGAAGAGTTCATGATGAAGCGTCAAGTTGTAAGTAGGGCAGATTTTATTGTGCCGAAGTTGATGTGGCTGATTTATGGCTTACCATGAGTTTGTGCTACATAAATTCAAAACATCACAGTTATTATTCTCAGGAATGTTATGTAATTCTGAATATCAATATTTTGATTATATTCCTAGTAATCTCTAAAACTTCATCATCTGTGTAGTTTCATAATGGGCCAGTAGGCATAGACCATTGCCTTCAATAAATGAACACTTTCATTCTAGAGGGTTTCTCACATATGTGTTGCTCTTACTCATTATTTATATTTAATTATCCATTATTTATAAAGAAAAGTGATGGGCACTGGGTATTGTATGTAAGTGATGAATCACTGAATTCTACTCCTGAACCAATATTGATTGTACTGTTTGTTAATTAACTAAAATTTAAATTAAGAAAAAAAAAAAGGAAAAGCTGATTCTGTATTGAAACTCTGCCATTTGGCAAACAGAAAATGTCCCCACAATTGGGCACCCAGACTTCCTGTGATAGCACAGATCACAAATGACTGCTCCTTAACTTTTTAATGTGAATAATTGGCTTCACCCCAAGAAGAATCTAAGCCACTGATTCTAAACTCAATGAGTCTTTGTAATGGGGCTACCGGGGAATTCTTACCACCTTCCTGATCTCCATTGACTACTCCAAATAAGATAAACAGTATGAAAAATTTTCTAAGATATGCCACATCTTTGCATATTTGTTGGTTAAGGAGTGTGATATTTAAGCACCTAATTCATGTCACTGAGAGTCAGAATATATGTCATTCAACCAAATTAAGAATTTAAGAAGGCATTAATATAAGAGGCTTGAGAAGTGTTCCATTACTTTCTTTAGAAACAATGCAGCAGATACAGAGAGAGAATACTGAATGCTGCAACCTCTCCCTAAGGTGTCTGTGTGCATTGTAAAATACACAGTGTAGTAATCCGTCTCTTGTTTTATGGTTCCTTGAACTCAAAGACTTATTTTGAGACCATCAGAATCTTCTTCAGAGTTCATGGTTGGGAGGAAAGATACAAAGAGAGCATTATGGATTAGGTGACAAACAGTAGATACGGATGTACTTGTAGCTTAAAAAGCATGTGCTCATGCAGATACCTCTAGTAAATTCCCGAGGGAAGATAAACAGTGAAAAGTATCAGATAAAGAAGAATAATCTTCTGTAAACAGGAGTACTTAGTTTTTATTATTGTCATTGTTTTCCCTTTTGTTTTCTAGGAGGCACTGAAGACTGTTCAAATAAACAAACAAACATAGAAACCTAGTGAGCCCTGATGTTGTTTGTGTGCATTAATAGGGAAAAAAGAGTCATGCCTCCCAAATAAAAGCAGGGTTATTTCTGAGGCCGTTGTCACCACCAAGTGGGGTGTCTTCCCTCTCCGTCCGCTTAGAACCCGGAAAGAGCCCAGGATGGTCTCTGGAGATACGGGTGAAAGGAAACAAACCTTAAGACTAACCCACACGTTTTGCTGCAACGTTCCCTTTTTTTTTTTTTTTTTTTTTTTTTTTTTTTTTTTTGTATTAGGCGTTGCAGCCATACTCTACCATAGAGAGAAATAAACCAGGACTGATTTTGCTCTGTCAGTACCTGTGAGAGGATTGCCTTGGAAATCAATGAAATAAGGCACAGTGCTGAGCAGTGGCATCTGGGCGATCTTGACCACACGACTGTTTTTTTTTTTTTTGGTACGGGGTTCCTCCAAGACCCCACCTGTGCTCAGGACATAAATGCAGGGAAGCAAGAGCCGAGTTAGAGGCAGTCCGCTAAGGATGTCCTGTCAGGCTGGGCACCTCAGAGGGTGACGGGAGCTTGAACACGTGGGGACTTCTCAGAAACCGGGCCTCGGAATTATCTTGCCCGAGGATTGAGGGAGCTGGGCAATGTCGATACTCACGGCTGAGATAATCATTATTTGAAGGCTGCCTCCTGGGGACATTTCCGGCTTGCCACAAGGGCCGGGCAGAGCAGATTTCTAGGTTGCTGATACAGCTCTGAGACACAGAGAGAAGCGGGGATGGTCGTGTGGGAATCCGCGGGAGGACACTGAAAGATGTGAGTGATATGGGTAGGTACTTAGTGAGGATGTCAGCTCCTTACCTCTAATCACAATATTTTGAGCCCTGATCAATATTTGGATATTCATGTATATATATATTATATAAATTATAAATTATATAGGTTAATGGGATATTGCTTGACTATATATCCCATTAACAATATCCCATTAACCTATATAATTTATAATTTATATACATATAATTTATGTATACACACACACACACACACACACACACATCTTTTAAAAAAAAAGAATGAGGTAAATTCTTCCTGCAAGCCAGTGGATCATCTTACACATCCCCTGAAGTGCAGGCACCCCTCTTTGGAGACCCCTGTACTGGGAAAATGAAAATATCCTTTGGGGATCCAAATAATTGTGAACTGCACAAAATTAAGGACATTGAGTGGTGACCCTTGGTTCTTGGCCAAGTAGAAACGTACAGTGGGTTTGCCTCTGTGCTCAAGGTGGAAATGGATGGAGGCAGGTGCATGAGAGGCCCATTTCCAGGATCAGTGTGGTTTTGGCCTCTAGGCGGTTTTGAAAACGGACATACCAAATACCGACCACAAGGAAAGAAAAACACGCATTTCTTTCTCCAGCGTTTAGTTATGTAGCATCTGTCATGTTCTGGACCCTTTCTGGAGTGAATCAGACAGACCAGCAGCTTCTCCCATGAGCCTGTAGAGTAGCAACACAGATAGCAATGGTCTCTGGATCTTGATGAACCCCTTTTGTCATTTTCCCTCCTCCTTTCCATTTCTATTATTAAAAACATGCAGCTGCTATTTGATCACATTTTGTAAGGACCTGGCCTTTCAGCTCCTTGGTCAATTGCATTAAAAAATAATAATGGTAGGGGCGCCTGGGTGGCGCAGTCGGTTAAGCGTCCGACTTCAGCCAGGTCACGATCTCGCGGTCCGTGAGTTCGAGCCCCGCGTCAGGCTCTGGGCTGATGGCTCAGAGCCTGGAGCCTGTTTCCGATTCTGTGTCTCCTTCTCTCTCTGCCCCTCGCCCGTTCATGCTCTGTCTCTCTCTGTCCCAAAAATAAATAAACGTTGAAAAAAAAAATTAAAAAAAAAATAATAATGGTATAGAAACTTCCTAAATGTGTAAGCTTTACAATGTACAGAGAACTTGCACACACATTATCTTATTCATACCTCACAAACTCTGTTATCACTTACCAATAACACACGGAGAGGCATGGGATCAGGGGCTGGGCGACTTGCACAGGTAGCTGCTGGTTCAATTGTTAGAACCCAGGACGAAACCGAAATCCGGGTTTTCTGACACGGGAGTGTGCATACATCTGCGATGTTGCTCATCTATTACAGAGCCAGATAGGAAGAACTGTCAGTAGAGTCGATCATTCTCTCCTCCTTTAATGAAATGATATTCCTAGTTAAACTAGATTAATGAAGAACTTAACACTTCAGCCCCTCCCTTACCAGATCTTTGTTTTTTCTGTGGCTTCCAGCAGGCTCTAAGCTCCTCTCTGCACTATCAGAAGTTACTCTCAGATCAAAATATGGAGCAGTCATTTACTACTAACATTCATACTATGATGTTTCTTTTAAACTCATCTATCTGTCCATCTATCTGTTTTTGCAGTCAGCTGCCAGCAGTTAAGATAATTAGAATGTTTTTTCAGAATTAACAACTGGTATAAATTCCAGAAGAATTTAGATTTAGGTAGCAGCTTCGTAAGGAGTGAGAAGTTAACCTATGGTATCTCCCAATGGTGTATACATTTTAATTTTTATCTCTCTCTAATTGAAAAATGACAGACATTGCCCCCAAGTAAGTGCATCTAAAAATCAGAAGCAGATGGGATGCATGTATTTAAATAATGCCCTTCCCTGGTCCTGTGCACACAGGCCACATATGCAGATACTTTCTTTCCTTATACCTTAACTCCAGCCTCAGGACAATGGCTGTGTTTGGAGCAAATATAACTGCAGGGCTCTGGAGCAGCTGGTGCGGCCATCTGTGAGGAGCTGAGGAGCACAGCAGAAATAAGCAGAGCAGAAAAAAACTTCAAGGATCCCGTGAAACGTAGCTCCTGGTCTGCACCAGGAGCAGACCACAGTGAGGATAGAGCAGCTTAGACTGCGGGGACAACAACAATGGTCCTGACCATTGTTAGGACGACCCTGAATGGAAAAGGGCAAATCAGAAACAACTAGACCTTTAACAGTTGGTTGCAGTTCCAACCCCATGTCAGTTTTTACGCATGACTGTTAGCTGGGCATCCTTTCTCCACCATGTTAAGTATAGGTTACAACTGTAATGACAGAAGCATAGTCGTGGAGCTTTGAAATTCCACAGCAAGATGTATATATTTGGCCACTAAGTACAATTTAATGTGTTTGTTACACAGCAACCAACATGGTGTGCTCTTTGGACCTTTAGGAGAAAGTAGACACAACTTGCAATGTTTGGCTAGTTTGCGTGTTCGTCTTTCTTTAGCAAAAGCAACATGTCCAAGCTCAGGATTAATCTGGATTCTGGGAAGCAGACATCCTGGCCGGGAGCTTAAAAATGGAAAATGGATGGAGGACATTCTGAGCTAGAAGACAAAGGACAGAATCTGATTTGGGTTAGTGTAGACATAGGTTGTGTGTTCTTCAACCAACGATGGTGAAGAGGATTCCCCTCACTTTATGGAGACCTTGCTGGTGTGGAAAGTTCACTGTTCGACACCATGGATCTCCAGGTGGGTCACGTTTAGAGATACACCAACCTGGAGGACTCCATGCTGTTGAGCTGTTCACAAGCAGCGGACTCTTCTAACCCCATCTGCCCGGGAATTCAGGTGGTGTCTTCCACAGTGTGTATGCATATCTTCCATAGGTAATCTTGCTGTTCCTTCTTTCAAAGATGGGAACAGACTTCCCACCTCTGTATCAAAATATATGTTATTTTTGTGGATATTCTTAAAACGTGTTTCATGATGTACTCTATGAGGATGGAAAGGAGTATGGAAAGATTTATGTTTATAAAAGTTAATTTAAAATGACAGCGGTACAAGTAAAATATTTACTTGTGGATTTTAATTTTGTCTAGAAGGATTTTTAGTGAAAGGTGAGTCTAGCGTATGACGTTGCATTTTTAGAACATTTTAATATATTGGATTTCATATATATTATTTATAAATATGCCCCATTATACATTCATTATAAATCATGAAAAATGCCCCTTGCTTTGCAATAAATATATTTTTTGTTTTGTTTAACATCTTTTTGAATTAGGTAGATGTTTTATATCAATGTTATAAAACTGAAAAAACAATAATGATGTTGAAACAATCCTTGTTATATTTTAATAAAAATTCTGTTAGTCTTTTACCAATAGTATGGCATTGAGGTTGGTTTAAGGCAGGTGCTCTGATATTAAAGAAATGCCTTTTATCAGATACTTTGTTTTTAATGCATTGGGATTATTGTGTGTGTGTACATATATGTACACACATTGTTGATATGGCTTTAATTTTTTTAATTTAAATGACTTTAATTGTCATGATAAGTTTCTCTTTTAATGTACTATTGAATTGAATTCCATTTGCTACTATTTCACTGAAGCTTTGTGCATTTATGTTCAAAACTGAGATTGATTCAAAGTTTTAAAAAAAATTTTTGAGTTCCGTTTGGCTCATATTTGTATCAGAATCATACTCATTATATAAAATTAATTGGTGGCTTCCCCTTTTCCCTTATGCTGTTGAAGAGTTTTTATAAAGCATGAGGATTATCAAGTCTTTAAATGTTGGAATGGCCCACCCGTAAAACTTTTGATACAAAGCTCAAATCCTTTTTTACAAAATTTAAAAATATGGATTATATTTTTTCTATGCCTTTTGATTATTTATATTTTATATATCTTCATTAATTTTGGTAAATTATGGATTTATCATTTATCTATTATTGATTATTTAATGAAAATTCTTGACAATTGTTACCAAATAATTGTGCATATGATTCTGTTAAACTTGATTATTCTCCAAATCTGTTATTAGTTACCTTTTTCTTTTCCTAATTGTAGTCCTATTTTTCTCATGCTCTTTTGGCAAGATTTTCCAGAGTTTTATGAATTTTAATACTCCAAATTCTTCTACTTTTGACTTTATAACTTATTACTTATTTTTGTAGTTACTTCATCTGATTTCATTTGGATCTTTTTTTCCCCTTCTTTTCATAACTTTCTGAGTTGAACACTTAGCACCTTCTTGAAATCCTTCTCGTTTGGTACTGAGAACACTTATAACTATGAATTTGTCTCTAAAACCTGCTTTGGTCTCATCTAAAAATGTGAAATATAATCCGGTTAACAAGAACATGGGCACAGAAAAATGCAGGCTTGGATTTGACTTCTGCACATATTGTGAAAGGAACTTTAACTCATTATGTTTCTTCATTTGCAATATATAGTAAAAATACTTCTTAGAGTGCTTTGCAGGATTCGGTGAGATAATGGATTTGTAAGCATACAGTTCAATGAGAGCAAAACCCAAGGTTCAACACAAATCGTCGTATTTGTTGAAAATTGTGGTTTGGCTTTTCTTTTAACTCAATAGTCACCTTAATTTTTAATATCTAAAGTGTTGAGTATTTGTTGCTTTTGTTCTTACTGAAATTTTCTTGTAAATTTCTGATTTTATTGCACTTTGGTCAGAAATGTGGCCTTATAATGTTTATTCTTCAAGATTTTTCTCAGTTTCTCAGGTTTTGAATTAGTTGGAAATTGAAGAGAAGATTGTACTTTTTATTGAAGAGGGGTGGTTATACACACAGATACACATGTGTTATGTTTATATTTATTCCCTATATTCACTCTGTTACTCATTTTCTTTTCTTTTCTTTTCTTTTCTTTTCTTTTCTTTTCTTTTTTGTAATCTCTCTGATCTGTTAGCTGTATTTGCGTTTCTTGCACTTAACTGTTTCTGGTCAAATTCTAATAGGGTTTTTTTGAAAACATTTTGAATTTTATACATAATTATTACTACTTTTTCTGTTCCGTTTAAAGCATTTTGCTTGCAATTCTAGTTCTTAAGCGAATATTGCTACCACCTGCTTCTTCTCTTTTCTTTTGAGAACCATGGGTCATTCTTTTATTTTTAAATTCTCTGTGTCATTTTGTTGAGGTCAGTTTCTTTTAAGGAGGCTGCACTTGTATTTCTTTATTTTTTGATCCTTGAGTATTTGCTTTTAAGTTGGTAGTTTAATACTCTCACATTGTCTCCTCTTGCCTTTTTGTCTGCCTTCATTTTGTCCTTCATGTTTTATTTCTTCTCCATCTTTTGCCTTCTCAACCTTTCTTTTTCTTACAATAATGACTTAGAGAGTGTTAATCTGTTTTCAGAATTTAATTAGCTCTTAGGTTTACCTTGAAAAATTACAGGTTATCCTTATTTTTTTATAGTCATTATCAAAGCCAAGGATAAGATGTAGTGTATTTTGCTTTAGCGTTTGCTTACTTCATACTCAGTTTCAGATCTTTTGTGATATAACATGAGGATTTAGAGTATAATGATCACCATTAAATTTTTTATTTTCATTACATATGCATATGCTTCTATACATGGTTTCTTTTTTCAAGTATTTCCAATCAGTTGCCTTGTGCTGTATTAACTCTTACTTTATTGTTCCTTGCTTCGCTGGTTTCTATGATTACAAGCGTTGTTCAGCAAGATCTATCTCTAAATTCCTTGTTCTGATTCAATGTCTTGAAAAATGGTTTTAAGTACTTAGTTTTATTTCAACGAACTTAATATTTCTTGAGCCAGTGCATAGCAATGCATACCTTTCTGTTGCTTTCACACATGAAAGCATCATCTTAAGATGCTTAAGTCATCTTAAGATGACTATAGAAATCTGAAATCTAAAATCTTCTATCTCACAAGACTGTGAGTGCTCCTGACCCAGTTCAGAAACGTGGAGGTGGGAACAAGAGTCATTTCCCCTCTCTGGGTGAGAACTGGGATGGGCTACCTTGAGAGAACCTAGAACCTGTCACTGGACTGGATGGATGTTTGTGTGAAATATTCTGCACACTTCACTCTGTTTGACCTTCAGATTATTAAAACACACACACACACACAAACAGGGATGCGCCTATACATTCTAGTCGTAGTCTTACATTTCACCCTGAATCCCTACTTATTTCATATTCAGGAAAGGGTAAATTCTTAAAATGAAATTTCAAGTGCCCCATTGTACCTCTCTTTTGAGACTAGAGCCAGCCTGTGTAACAGGCCTGGGTTTTGTACTCTCTCTCAGTCAAAGCTACCTGCAAAATAGGCATTATCAGGCCAAAGAACAAGAAAGAATGTTAGATCCAGAACTTACACCAAAAATATCTCAGTCTTATATTTTCTTAAATTCTGTAACCCCCCGGTTTTCCATCCCGGAAGTTCCATCTCAGACTATGAAGGTGTTATCAGGGATTCAGGAAAGAGAAAGTAGAGGTCACCAAGCTCTTGACCCAGGCAGCATAGAGTTATTTCTTACCTGGTTTTTCTTGTTTCTTTCCCAGTATCATTCTTTCCATATTGATGCTTCCCAGTTTCTCTGTAAGGAAAAATGTGCTTGGCTTCCTTGGAGATGCCGTGAAGGATTTACAAAGGAATCACTTGGTTTTACGCTTGATGTGCAAATACCTTGTTGGAAATGGAAGAAAAGAGCATTTAGACGTAGAGGATAGGAAAAATAATAACTGCTAACTGCTTGAGGACTTAACATATGCCTCAAA
The DNA here is from genome assembly GCF_007474595.2 of Lynx canadensis. NCBI lineage: Eukaryota > Metazoa > Chordata > Mammalia > Carnivora > Felidae > Lynx > Lynx canadensis. The sequence continues at coordinate 151,794,576 of NC_044304.2, forward strand.
CTCTAAGCTCTTTCTATTCATTATCTCATTTAACTTTCAAAACAACTTTATGAGATTAAACTTTTCATCATCATCTTTCTTTGGGGAGGGCAAAATAATGGAGCCTTGAGTCATCTGCTCACGAACAAACATCTAGAAAATGAAAGGGCACAGTTACCAGGTATTTATTCTTAAGTATGTTGCAGAACTGCCTCAGTGCTTTAGCATTTTTGGACCAAAGGCAGGGTATGATAGGGCATATATACTTGTATTTGTTCATAAATAAATGTGTCTTCAGATTGTATTATAAATTGGTTATAGATTGCGGGACGGATTCGACAAGCCTGTAAATTGGAAAACCGAAGCAGGTGGGAAACAGAGGCAAAGTCCACTTACTCTGGTACATTAGGTGGAGTCGTGAGCATTCTGACTAATGAACAGTCAGTGAAGAATTTCTATCTCTTCTTTTTGATCATAGCAGTATGTTTATATATGTTGACTAAATTTTGAATCATCCGGTATTAGTATTATTTTTTTCAAAGTGAACAAACCCATCCTGATTTTCAAAGTGGAATTTTGGACAGGGTCCGTATGTTTACTTGCAAATCTAAGCCATTTTGTTGATGAATATAATAAAAAAAAAACATAATCAGAAACTTTATTTTCATTATCTACAAATCTGCATATGTCCACGAAAGGAAGAGGTGAAATATACGCATGAGCATAAACTTGGGGGAGCAAATATAAGTCTGCACCTCTAATACGTAAGTGAGATCTCCTTACTAGATCCAGAATTTGAAATACTAAAGCCACCTATACTGGCAGTGAACAGTAAGGAAGTTTTTAAATTGTTTTGAATTATGAGTTTCAATTTTGCTTTCCCAAGGAGTTAACAAGTCTTTGCCTAGATAGAGTTCCTGCTTTATTTTCAAGTGTGCTAATTGTGTGCTAATATGTTTAATAGGCTGACTAGCCAAGGGCACACAAGTTTCTCATTGGAATTTCATCACATTGAGTCGAGATTACTCTGGGCTCAGTGATTGCTTTCAGCTCTTCCTTCTTTCCTTCCTTCCTTCCTTCCTTCCTTCCTGCCTTCCTTTCAAAAAATTTTTTAAGTGTTTATTTATTTTTGAGTAAGACAAGACAGAGTGAGAGTGGGGGAGGGGCAGAGAGAGAGAAAGAGAGGGAGACACAGAATCCAAAGCAGGCTCCAGGTTCTGAGTTGTCAGCACAGGGCCTGATGCGGGGCTTGAATTCACACATGGTGAGATCATGACCTGAGTCGAAGTCAGACGCTAAACCTACTGAGCCACCCAGTTGCCCCTCCCTCCAGCTCTTCTTTCTGTTACTGTTCTCTAATGGTGGAGAAAGTGCCAACATTTCTGGAGTGGCCGGGGGAGGGGGAGGAGAAAATAGTAAATGCACATAAGGTATAGACCGTGTTATTCTCTAACACATACATGGCAAGCACAGTTATACTTATCAGTGCATGTATCTTTTCTTTTGGGGGAGATAATCATAGACAATAATTTTTGCTGACTACCATGTGCCAGTGCTAAGACTTTTAAAAGATCAGTTGATTCTCATTACGACTCCATGAGGTAGGTAAAATTTTATGCCCACTCAGTAGATGAAGAAACTAAGGCAAAGAGAATTTAAATAACTTGTTTAAGGTCACACAGTTTCTAAATGTTGGTCCTAGGATTTGAATGCCAAAGATACAGCTGCAGAGCTCAGGTTTATAATTATGTTGAATTGCATCCCAAGAAGATGTATATTTATCTACGCATGCACACACATTTATATACATATATACATGCTCATGCAGATTAAGCACATTCTTGAAACTCATGTTCTTCAAATGTGTCTGTAGAGAGTCTCATACTCAAATCTACCTGAATGTACCCCTTTAGATGCACTTCTTTAGTTCACACGCACATTTGTACGCATTTCTCAAGCACACATGGCAGAGCCACCATTTTTATCAGAGAAGGATTGACTTTAAGGTACTGAAATCATCTTGTATTAGGTCATTTGCAGAGTATAACCAACAGTGGGTGAAAGAAAGGTTATGGGTTGAATAAATTTTCCCTCCAAGATAAATTTACACACACACACACACACACACACACACACACACACACACACACCAAGAGCCATGCATATTTACTAGCTGGTAAGTGTGACTTTTAACCAAACTGAGGGTTTGGAGTGGGGCTATGGCTAGGGGAACAGGTAAAGTAGGAAAGACCAAAGACAACATTCAACACTGTATTCAGATTATTTAGGTAATTCAAGCAGATAAAAGGGATGCTTTGCTAATCACTCTGTTCTTCGTATTCAAAGTATTGCCCTGTTCTATACATGGTATCATAACTTACAAGTACTCAGATTTTAATTAGCATGATTTTGATTAGCATAGTAAACATACACATTTTGCTTCTTTTGGTAACATTCTATGTCCACATGACCGTAATGCTTCCTTATTTTCTGGGAGTTTAAATTGAAGCGAAGTAATTATTGTTACAATTTGATAGGTCCTCTAACAGGATTCTGAATCGTCTTTCAGAAGTTTAAGGTCCTTATATAAAAGCACCAAATGCTCTATTGGCTCAGCTACTACACCTGTCACCTTTTTGTAAGATGTGAAGACTGCAAATCTCTTTTCATCACTGAGATTCTCAGAATAAAGCCTTTTGTGTTTACCAAGGAAGGACATAAAAAAAACATGATTGGAGGTGTGTGGATACTTAGGCACAGCTAAACCTGCCATCACTCTCTCTCCTTTCAATAGCATGGTGCCATCTTTGAAACTTGAGTCTGCTTTTTTATTATTGTTAACTATTTTTTTGTGCTACTGAGGTTTTGTTAGTGATGAGGAGTTACATACTTCTTCTGACTATATGATTCTTAAGTTTTGGTGCCGTTAATTAAAATTAAGTGGTTGTGTGTGTGTGTGTGTGTGTGTGTGTGTGTGTGGGAGAGAGAGAGAGAGAGAGAGAGAGAGAGAATTACTCATTTGAGAAGTAAATGTTTTTATGCAGCCAATGAAATGTTGGGTTTCAGCAATGATATGGATTAAAAAGTAGTGTTTTGTCACATTGCATAGCTCACATGATAGTCGAAAATATAATACCTAACAGTATATCTAACATAATATTTTGGATTGATAGTTTCTTAAACATAACAGCAGCAAAATCAACAAAAAAGCAGAAGTAACGTTTATGTGTTCTGTATATACAACCACTCTATTAATTAGATGCCATTATCTCTCCCCATTTAAATTTAAGGAAATTAAGGATCAGAACATTTCGTAAGTAACTTGCCCAAAGTCAGACAGGTTAGGTCCTGGCAGGGCTGGGGTCGAAGCCATGCTCCTTGCCACCATATTGTCTGATGTTTGTTTATTTGGATCTTCATCCTATATCTTCACTTACACACTGGTTTGGGGGAAGGAGGAAGAAATTGGAATGATTGTATTTGGTTACAAGTTAACACTTAGCAACTAGTTACCATATAGCTATAAAATGTCTTAGTTCAATTTCTCCTTTTTTCAAACCAGTTTATATATTGAATTTTCTTATGTTTTCTTATGTAGCATTTATGATTCAGATGAATGTGATTTTTTTGCTTTGCTTTTCTCCTCTATACATATTATGATATTCTTCTCACTATTGATTAGAACAAGTCTTCAGGCAGATTTTTAGATATTCTGTGGATAAGGAGGTCTGCTTTTCCAGTAGATCCCACTAAATTCTCAAGTGGCCACCCATAAATTTCTTCAATTTCTTTTTTACATATTACAACCATATTAAATATCTACCCCTATAGACAATGCTTTCAAAAAATAAAATAAATTAAGAATACTGTAATGGGCTAATGGCGATTTCTCATTTTCTTTATAATAATTTCTTTGTTAAAATTTTGTCTTTGTAATACAAACGTGATCAAAACACAGATTATAATTTTCATACCTTCCTATGAGAGGCTTTTTTCAGAAAAGGAATTTTAATATCAAAAAATATAATTAAACATTTCTGATCCTTTTTCAATAACATTATAGTTTTTTTATGGTTTAAATATTTACTTCTTTGATATTGGATGCTATCAAGGAATAAAATAATTGTTTGACTTATTTCCTCCTTCTACATATATTCAATTAACAGATATTTATTGAGTACATACCACAAGTTAGCTTAGATGCCCCGTTTCCAACAATTTTTGACATGCTTCACAAGTAATTTATGGACAGTGATATTTACGGCACAAAAATCTGTGAATAGTGTCCTTTCCCAATACATTAGAACAGATCTATTTTAATCTTACTCACTTGCATTGAAGTATACTCACTTGAATGAGAGAAAAAGTAGAATTATATTTATTGCCTTTTAATTTCCAAGTATGCCCGAGGGAATGCCCCTTCACTGACCCATGTGCGTGTCATAGCAGAGAAGACAATACTGCTTTGAGAGATAAAAAGATAATAAACCCTGCTCCCTGTCCTGAAGGAACTGGGACCCCATGCCCTCTTCCGGACCTTCCAGCACACTCTCTTCATCTCACCTAACAGTATTGTCACTCTGCGTTGGGGGAGAACAACTATTGACGTAGAAGGTCTCCCCTTTCCCATCAGTGGGTAGCAGAGCTGAGACTTGCATCCAGAACTTCTGACTCTTGGTACAGCTTGTGAGGTGTCAAAGGCATAACCACCTAAACTGTGGGTATTATTTGTTTGTTTGATTGATTGTTTGAAGTTTTATTTACCTAAGTAGTCTCTACACCCAACCTGTGTCTCAAACTCCCAGCCCAGAGGTCAGGAGTCGCACGCTCCTCCAACTTGAGCCAGCCCAGGCGCCCCAGAGTGTTGTTATTTGTTTTTAATTTTTTTTAATGTTTATTTATTTTTGAGACAGAGAGAGACAAAGCATGAACGGGGGAGGGTCAGAGAGAGGGAGACACAGAATCTGAAGCAGGCTCCGGTCCCTGAGCTGTCAGCACAGAGCCCGACGCGGGGCTCGAACTCACAGACCGCGAGATCACGACCTGAGCCGAAGTCGGATGCTTAACCGACGGAGCCACCCAGGCGTCCCCAGAGTCTTGTTATTTTTAATGAGAAACAGGCCCAGAGTGTAAGCAGTCCCATGGAAATACCATATTAATTTTAAGAAGATGACTTCAACACATAAATTTGTGTCATTACTATCACAAAGCTACTAGTTGATTTTTTCAGTACATTTAGTAGCGACGCACATAACATTAATTTGTCCATACCTTAGTTTCATCGTCTATGAAATAGGGTAGTAAAGGCACCTCGCTCAGGGCTGCTGTGTGGGATAAGTGAGATAATCGGCCAAAGCGCTTGCTGTGAGGGCTGGCACGTCCTAAGCCTCAGTCAATGTTATATTATTATTATTATAGCTTTATTTAGCTCACCACTATTATGTGGGGGAAAAAAAGGGGAAAAATCTAGGATGCAAGTGGAGAACTGATTTTTAGATACTAATTTATAATAAACTTGTAATTAATACATTTTTCATACATTAAGCACCCGAAAGATGTCTGACTTAGTAAGTTTTCAATATCTAATGCAATCCTTTCATAATCTAAAACAGACTCTTCCATTAATTTATAGGGATACCTCAGAGAGATTGTGGGTTCAATTCCAGACAACCAAAGTAAAGTGGGCAACATGAGTTCTTTGGTTTCCCAGTGCACGCAAAGGTTATGTTTGCCCCATACTGTATTCTGTTAACGTGTGCAACAGCATTCTGCCCAAGAAACAACGTCTGTACCTTAGTAAAAAATACCTGATTGCTAAAAAATGCCGACCGCCAGTCGTAATCACTGGTTACAGATCACCAAATATACTAGTCGTGACAAAGTCTGATCTACTGTGAGAATTACCAAAAGGTGACCCAGAGGTGTGAAGTGAGCAAATGCTGTTGGAACAATGGTGCCAGTAGGTTGGCTGGATGCAAGGCCGCCATAAACCTGCCGTTTGTAAAAAGCACAGTATCGGTAAAGTGCAGTAAACCAAAGCAGAGCAAGACGAGGTATGCCTGGATATGATACGTGTTTTCGAGCGCCTTCTTTGTGCCTGGCTTCTTTCTGATTGAAAGATTTAGAATGAAAAGAGAATAAATTATGAATCAGCCTATTTCTTATTCAGGGCGGCAAAATATCAGCTTTCTATCTGTACAAGAAGGAGTTGTTTAAAGGAGTCCTTTCTCAAAAGCGAAAACATACCTCTTTGGAAGTCGCGCTGAAGTCATCTCCCAGTTTCTGGAGGAGTCTGTTTCTGGAGGAGGTCTCTAGAGCACATTTGTCTATTTTTGAGCGGACTTCCTTCCCAGCTCATGCCCATAGCAAGTAGAGCTGAGCCTCCGCTCTCAAAGATGGGAGCCCTAGAATATAATCTGATTTTGCTGGAGACCTAATAACCAGCTACCATTTCTGTGTACGTAGTGAGTGCTTATCACGTTAGTAGTTTAATTGTCAAAACAATGCCAGGAATTGGGTATTACTTTTAAAAGATAATGAAGCTCACTTTATTGCAGTGGTCTGGAACAGAACCCACAATATCTTTGATGTATGCTTGTGCATTAATAGAATGGCCTGGTTTACATTAGGAAAGTATTTGGATAGATATGAAATACTCATTAAATTAGACATGTTTTCAGAAGCTTAATGTATTAAAAATGTATTAATTATAAACTTATTATAAATTAATATATTAAAATGCCAGAGAAAGGATAAAACGCGCAGGTAGCAGATCTGGGAGACTGACAGCAAATGTTTCTGTATTTGTTTTTTTTTCCCCATTATAGTTTACTGCCCACTTAAGGTTTATTTCCCGAAACTCATTTCTTTTTTTTTTTTTTTTTTTTTTTTTAAATTTTTTTTTTCAACGTTTATTTATTTTTGGGACAGAGAGAGACGGAGCATGAACGGGGGAGGGGCAGAAGAGAGGGAGACACAGAATCGGAAACAGGTTCCAGGCTCTGAGCCATCAGCCTGACGCGGGGCTCGAACTCACGGACCGCGAGATCGTGACCTGGCTGAAGTCGGACGCTTAACCGACTGCGCCACCCAGGCGCCCCCCGAAACTCATTTCTGAATGCAGAAACTATTTAGATCAGATTGGTAGCACATTGGGCCAAGAACAGTGTCATACTGTTCATTATCTGGTCGTGCATTTAAATGCCATTTCGATATATTGAATGAAAAGTCTAGACCTTTTGCAAAAGATCACACAAACAGTACAAGTGAAACTTGCCTTTAACTCCTTTCCTCTCACGCCTAACGTAATCTCCTGTCTTGCAGGATTCCAAAAATACACATGCAGTTGCTTACCTCCGCTTCCTTGTACTTCTTTTCATTATTGTTCCAGTTGTTACTCTTGTTCCCAGTTGGTGCAGTTTTTTCTCAATTGATTATGCAATCACCGAAGTGGCAACCTCAGACTCACCTACCCTCCAGCTGATGGCGAAGGATTCATAAAACAGCATCTAAAGAAAGGTTATATTTGGAAGAAAAACAATTACAGCTTTCATTTGTTATTGCATATTATAGTGGTTAGTAAAAGAATAAACCCTGTCAGCCTGCTTACTTCAGAAAGGCGGAGCAGGGCTCTTTGGAGGCTGTTGAAGGGCTTTCAGTTTGGAACCCCACCTGGGAATGACTTCACCCTCCCTGAAAGTGGAATCATGAGGAACGTCATGATTCCACTTCTGAAAGCGGAATCATGGAGGAACGTCGTGACTGCACCCGGAGGGGCCCATGAAAGGAATCAGAACAGGCCCCTTTAAAACACGGGAAATGAGGCAGAATTCTACAAGAGGAACATGGTTTTTTGCCGTTTCAGGTCCTACCTTCATAGGGTGTTGGGTAACTCTAATAAGCAGTGGAATTTTAAGCCCCAGTTTTCTCATTGGTAAAATAGAAGTATTAATCAAATGTACCTTATCTCCCATGTAGAACTATCATAGGGGGACAAATGGGATCATGCAAATGACAGGTTTTGGTGAACTGTAAGTTCCATCCAAATGTTTGTTATTATAATGAAGTAGACTCTGCGGAGTGAATGGCAAATTAAGTCCTTGGGTACTTTTAGTTCTTTTAGATAATTGCTGATTTCTTTTCAGAACGAAGAATTAAGATCCTATGTGATGCCCTAGTGGTCCAGGGGGAAGGATTAATGCTCCTACCAAAGCGTCTGCACTATATCCAGAGTATGACTTACAAACTTTTAGGAGTCAGCACCATTAATCAACCTACAGACTTCTATTACAATGCTTAGATCATTCCTGTAAGGAATGTGTTTCGGGGAGAAAAGAGATAAGTGTCGGAAGAGAGATGTATCACTATTGCAGAGCTCATTTTGAGAGTTTAGGGAAAGCTGAATACAAGGAGAGATGCCTTCGTAAAGTTTTATTACTTGCTTAAAGTCATAAAGTACATTCATGCCCTATCAATCTCTGGTTCAATGGGATTAATTAATTGAGGCTGTGCATGCACACCGTAAGATTAATTTACTGAATAATTCACTGAGGAAAGTATGTTCAATTTTCAAGTGCTTGGGACTATAATGAATCATTGATGTGACTAATTTACCTTCCCTGTATTGACTGATAGGTTTTAAATTGAAGTGATCGGTAATTTGGGCACATTGATCGCACTTTCTGTCGCGTATATTATTAAGAATTCCCAAAACTTTTAAAGGACTGGCATGTGTTTTTCTTTATAGGAAGATTGAGGAGTGTCATAACTTGTCAACTGGAATTTCTTCTTTATTTTTTTTTTAATTTTTTTAATGTTTACTTATTTTTGAGAGAGAGAGAGAGACAAAGCATGAGTGGGAGAGGGGCAGAGACAGAGGGAGACACAGAATCCAAAGCAGGCTCCAGGCTCCTAGCTGTCAGCACAGAGCCCGACATGGGGCTTGAACCCACAGACCGCGAGATCATGACCTGAGCCAAAGTCAGATGCTCAACTGACTGAGCCACCCAGTGCCCCGAGGAATTTCTTTTTTAGACTCACCTATGTCAACAAGTTCCAACTTCTCATCACAATTGATAAATCAAGGGAGAAAATTGTGTTGAGAATGATGTGCAAAATTCTCAGGATCTCAGGGAGGAAAGTGGACAAAGAAATGCCTACTGTTCTTTGTGTCAGAATTCTCATCCAAACTGCCAATGAGCAGCCTCTGAGAATTCAGGACAGCGTGACACGAAACAATAGAAAATGTGGCAAGCACAATTATGTTTCCCAAACCAAGAGACATTTCGAAAAGAAGAAACTCTTTTTTTTTTTTTTTTTTTTGGTCCTGTATGATAGCCTAAAATGTGTATTGGAGAATCTTACTCTATTACTTGGAAACAGAAGCCAGGAGGAATTAGATAGATATCCACGTTCATCTATATATAAATTCCGTCCATCTCCCAGCTTGGCCCCTTGTAGGTGCTTATATATTGGATTAATAGTGAAAGGGTCAAAAAAAAAAAAAAAGGAGCAATGAGTAATCTAAATCAGTGGTTTAGGTCCTGTTTATAGGAATCATGACTGTATTACTCTCACTATTTCTTCTGGACTAGGTGCCTCTTATTGGAGGCAGTGGTGTTCTAACTTTCCTTTTACACGATCACTGTAATTCCCATCTTGGTCATTATATCAAAATTCTTATTATTGGGAGCAATGTAAGCATATAAACGAAATCTGATCTGCTTTCTTTAGCGTCTCAATTTGAAAAAACAGCTGCATGGTTTTGAAATTGAATTTGATCTTGAAAAGAACAATAAATTAAAATAAGAACACACTTCACTGGCCTTTTGCCTGTATGTCTTAATGTTTTCCATTCCTCATTTTGGGTACTATACTATCCTCTCCAAAGAAGCATTCACTCTGTAATGGGTCTGCCTTGACTTTATTGAAGACGCTGTATTTTTTTTCAAGTTTTTAAAGAATCTTGTCTATAACGTATCTTTATGATACAGATTCTGAGGACCATGTGACTTAGTTCAACTGATGATTTATTTTATGCATATTCTCTTTTTGTTCTTTGAATGGGTATTGCTACATTTCTAGTTCTCACAATATTTTCTCCCATGTTTTTCTTTTTTTCTCCCCTCTTTACGTACATTCTACATTAAAGCTTTTTTTGGGGGGGGGCTGGGGGGGGTGGTGGGCAGTGCCTGGGTGGCTCAGTTGGTGAAGCGTCTGACTTTGGCTTAGGTCATGATCTCATGGTTTGTGGGTTCAAGCCCTCCACTGGGCTCTGTGCTGACAGCTCAGAGCCTGGAACCTGCTTCGTATTCTGTGTCTCCCTCTCTCTCTGCCCCTCCCCTGCTTGCGCTCTCTCTCTCTCTCTCTCTCTCTCTCTCTCTCTCTCAAAAATAAGTAAAAAACATTTAAAACATTGTAGTTTATTTTTCTTCACATTATCCCCTTTTATCTCCTTTCTCCTTAAATGTTCCTTTTTTAAGTTTTTCTCACGTTCAATATTATAGCATAAAATGTTTCTCTGTGTTTGTAAACAACCACTAAAAATGCTCTTTACTATATTGTATGGGGATCTTCATATAAAGACATAAAGGCTAAATCCCTATTACAATTCAGGATTAAGGGAAATGGACAGTTCCTTACATTGTTCTCTTTCTCGGAGTAAATGTGTGTGTAGGTATAGTTCTCTTGGAAGCTCAAGTTTAGAGTCAAGTTTTGATTTCTGTTGTAGAAGTTTCATTTAAAAAAAAAGATTTTTTTAATGTTTATTTTTGAAAGAGAGAGAGCACGTGCACGCAAGCAAGTTGGGGAGGGGCAGAGAGAGAGGGAGACAGAGGATCCAAAGCAGGCTCTGCACCAGCAGCAGAGGGAACCCCGAGATTATGACGTGATTAGAAGTCGGTCCCTTAACTGACTGACCACCCAGGCGCCCCATCTGCCTCCTTTTTTATGACTCCTGTTTCCTTGACCTGTGTATTGATGGGTCTACTCTATGCCTTTAGTTCATTATAAAACCTCTCCAAGTCCTTTTCAGAAATTGGTATATTATAAATTTAAAAAAAAGTGTCTACATAAAACCCAGTCACAGCTACTCTTTTTAATCTTATTCACATTTCTTTGCTTTCCTTCATATTTTTTTAGGCTTGTCCATTCATTGTCTGCCTTTCTTCTTTTCTTACATCCATTTCTCCTCTCTTCCTTCCTTGGATGTTCAAATCTTTTCTCTGTTCAGCATTTGTCTCCGTATTTTTAATTTCCTTATCCTTTCCCGTGATCTGACCCAGGGAAATAGTGTGTGAATTATAAATTTTATGTGTCTCTTCGCCTCTGATGGGTCCATAACGGTGTGAAAACATATTACTATTTGACCCATGGAAAGGAGAGGCCGGTTGCTGGCTGTCCACAGGCTCAGCATCATAAAAGAGTCCTAACAGATTAATTGGTTATGTTCTGTCTGGTTTCTCTCTGCGTCACAAAACCACAAGAGCTATTTTGCACTCATTTACTCTATTTCACAAAGAGAGAATGAGGTAAGCAAGGGTGGGTAGTAGATTTCTGATAGCTTTTGCCAGGGTTAGTGTACTATCTTCAGCATTAACACCAATTGTGGGTCAATGTCACCATCTTCCTAGAAAATACAGGATCAGATTTGGAAGAGATGTGATGTCAGAGTTTGTTTTTTTTTTTAATTTTTATTTCATCTTCCCAAAGGTTCTTATAAACAACGTTCTTCCTTCCATAATAACTACGTTAGCCAGTAACGTCAGGGTTATTAGCCTATTTAGAATAACTGTGCTTGCTTCTGAGAAGAGGAAGCTTTTAAGCAATGGGGAAAATGAATGGAGGGCACAGGAAACAGAAAGATATCAACACGTGCACGTGGAACACAATGCGCCGTCTTCCCAACGAGATGATAAATTTACTGACGTTGGGCACTGTTCACCTCAAAACGTTGTGTCCTTCAGTGTTTCGGACAGGTTTATTGAGCAAATGAAATGCACAGCAATTGCTAACACCTCAGGAGAGACTAAAGTCGAAATTCACTTAGATCAGCCCACGCATTATGCTCTCTGTTTAACGTATAGATGTTTGATGAAATTTTGCCCTAAAAATGACTAGCTACTAACAACTAGTGTCTTGGTTCCCTAACTTTCTAGAATTGATACCCCCGTGTTACTCCATCTCAGTGTTAATTATCCTCCAACTTTGATGCTCATAGAGTTCGTAATCATTTGGTGAAATCTTCCCCCGAAGTGACGTTGTCCACAAGTTTTGACATCGTCAGCAAGACTGTTGATTCTCAAGGCTGGTGTTACAGAGACATTGCCAGCAACCCAGTGATATATCTTTCTGTGGGACCTAAATGACCCTGTGCTTCATTCCTGGTCAGCGAGAGACTCACAACTTAAAGCAGATCCCGTGGGAAAGGTAACCTAGGCAACAGTCGTACCTCATTTCATTGCTGCCTCAATGATGGATAAACCATTTCCGTTGGTGGTGGTTCCTCCCCGGGAGAGCCATATACCGAGGTACTCTAATGTCATAGCATAATGAGATATGAATATGAGAAAATCATGCTGAGTGGCTTCTTAACCAAGTGGAAATCGGGGTGAATCTGGAGAAATAGCTATTACTAATGGTCCAGATACTTTTCCCAGGCAATGAACATTTATAACTTCTGTATAGCTAGCTATTTCTAAAGTGCAATGTGGCAGAAAACCGTTGGCCATTTCCTCTATATTATGCTGAATGGACAACCTTTTGAAGACCCCTAGGACATGTCATAACATTTTATTTTGCCTGTTCTCAGTTCAAAGCACTGTATGAAAACAGACATTCATCCAGCATTACTGGGGGGGGAAAAGATGTTTTTGTAAGTGAATTCCAAAAAAATGGTATTGTACTCCTTTAAACTCAAAATGTCAAAATAAGGTCATGTTAGGATCAAGAGGCTTTCATTAAAATTTTCAGTCGGGTAGAAAATATTTCTTTAAATGTTCTACATTTCCATACATTCTAAGGCTCTGACGAATATGGTTTACCTTAATTAAAAATCATTATCATACATATCAATTAGTATTAAGTAGGTGATTTCAAATGTCACATTCACATTCGTAATGAAGCTGGTGTGCTCCTTCTAACTTGCGAATCCAGTCAGATGATCCTCCTGCTTAGAATCCTTCCATAATCTCCACTACCTGTAGGAAAAGCCCAAGTCCCAGGAAGTTCTTCAAATCATGTCTCTTCTTACCACCCTGGTTGGTTTTCTGTCTCTCTCCTCACCCCTGATTCTGGAACCCTCGAGCACTGTGTGCCATCCCCCCAGTGGACCACAGCGTTGCACAGCTCTGTGCCACTGATGGCTCCATTTTTCCAGAAAGCCCTTTCTCTCCGTTTCTAACTTGTGACCACCCACTCCACTTTGAAGATCCTGTTTGTTTCACCTCCTGGACTAAGCGTTTCCTGACCCACTGCCCACTTCTACTCCTATTACCCTGGCCCTTTTGGGACTGTCATGTCCTATGCATCCTTTAGTCAAGTGGTCCTCATTCTGTGGATTGCTTATTGGTCTGGGTATTTAACTCATCGCGACTTTGTCACCTTTTTTTGTATTCCTCGGTGTTGCTCGTAAACAACACCAAGCTTAGTTTTCTTTAGTTTTCTAGAGCTTCATACCTGCTTATGGCATCAGTGAAGGCAACAGAGTGAAGCTCCCGGGGCTTTCAGAGACACGGGGGACACCTTGTCCCTAACTAAATGACCCCCGCTATTCCAATAGCTGTGTATTTTGTGACTGAGTTTTATGGCATTTGTTTGTTCTTCTTTTCCCATTTTATCAAGCTCTCGTTCATTCTCACTGCTGTCAGTGTGTACCCTTCGCTAAGATACTGAAACCCACTGCACCTCAGTTCCTTCCCTTTATAGCTGTTCGTAAAATAAGTTGGGGCAGCATCACAGAGTGATTAAACGGTTGACCATAAATGTTGACAAGTGACTCAGACTTTGAACTTAAATGAGACTTCACATCCGTTTACAGAGTGGAGACTGTGGTGTGTTCCTAATCACTATGATGAGCAGCTCATCAGCTCCACATTGTAGACCCATGCTGACCACATCTGGGAGGCTCTGCATAGCGTTTTGAAACTTCAGCTCAGAACGTTTCTGGGGAAGGTGTCCAAGCGCTGCCCCCCTACTGCCTTTTGCCTTCCAGACTAGGATATGCACCCTTCACACACTAAACCCTGAGTGTGCGTAAGCTAGATCTGCATATTAATCATGTCGGGGGAGAATAGAGTCGCCTTAAACTCGTCACATCTTAGATCTCTGTCCCTGTTTCTCAGCAGCCCACGCTGGACTATCCTTTCCCAGCTTAGCTTTCCCTGAGCTCTCGCTCGTGGCGCGCTGTGTTTCCTCTTCCCGGATACAAATGCCTCATCTACCTACTCCTGCCAAGACTTCCCTCTCTCCCCTCCAAAGTTCTCGTTTCCATTCCGAATGACTTTCCTTCCCTACAGCTCCTTCCCTGACACCTTAGTATCCCTTGAGGGCACCGCTTTCCCTGCAGCCATCTCAAACAGAGTATGCTTATCTTCTCACAACCCGGGGACCTCCGGAGCTGGAGGTGGCTGCTGGAATCCTTCAGAGCTTCCAGAATAAAAAAAATTCCTGCTCTCCTGTGGCTCATGCTGCTGCTACACCAACCCTCACTCTTTCCATTACCCTTACCTACCAACTGCCGGCCCACCCTGTCTCCTTCAGTGAAGCTCCAACTGCCCATAGTCTTCATTCCCACTTCAAGCCTCCTAGTCACCCTGGAAGGCTCTAATGTTCACCAATCTAGTAATCTGGTCCCTCAGCCCCTTCTCCTCATTTTCTCCAGTGAGGTCCATGGGGTCACCCGTGTCACGTCACCCAAGCCCACGAGAATGTCATCATCTGGAATGGTTCCGTCACCTCGTAAAATCCGAGACGCAAATATTCCGCTCTGTCTACAAGTTCCTATCCTTCTAGCTCTCTTATTCTAATAGTGTGTACTCCTCACACTATAAGGACCTTCAACAAGGTTCCCCTCCAACTTAGCCATATTACCAGCTTCCTTCTCTCTTCATTTCTCTTCCTTATTGATTTAAATTGCACAACCCATCACTTCCGCACTCTTGTCGTTACTCCAAGTCATTTTCCCTCCTGCCCTCAGCTCATGCTCATTCAGAAATATCCCCTTTTCTAATACAAACAAGTTTGCCTTCTCTGATGCTATATCCTGCCCCTGACTGACAGGTGCTCTAGAAATGTCCCTTCCATGAAGATTGGGGCCACGGGGAAGTCATGGTCTCCAGCCTCAACTGGGCCCTTGGAGATGCTCAGGAGTCTTGTTTCCACAGTCACGGTTGTTATCTGTTCTATATTCTCCTAAACCTCATTTGCTCAATTGCCAACTTTGGCATCATCCTCGACTCTTTGCTTTCTTTTAGGCAGCACATCTCATCAGTAAGAAGTCTTGTGAATTTTACTTCGCAGACAACAATTTACTTCTCCAATCTCTCTGCATTCACACTGCCACTACCTTAGTGCAGTCCTATATCATATTTCCTCTGGATTATCATAAGAACCCTATTGTTTTTCTTTACCAGACTAGCTCTCTGGTTCTGCTCTTCTCCACATAGTAACTAGTTCGATCCACTGACGATGCACCTACATCCACTGGCTTAAAGATGTCCTTCTTGTACTTCTTAGTAAAAAGCCAAGGCTGTTTCATATCACATTGAACATCCCGTGGGATCTTCTGCCATGGATTATTATCCCAGTTTAGGTCTCTCCACCCTCTATACGTCTACACAGTCCATCTACAGCTCTTCACATTCCTGCCCTCCCTGAACTCCACAGCCATCATGTTCTGGCTTCTCTCCGTATCCTGGCTACTCCCCGTTATTCCCTTGGACAGGCTTGGATAATGCCAATGTATCTTTCAGCTGTTGAATTGATGCCATTCCTCTGGGATGCAATCCTTGACTCTGCTCGGCAACTGAGAGCAATTAGAGAGTTGACTGGCACTCCGATTTTATTACCAAAGACCCTGTCTGTTGAGTTGTTTCTTCTTCTCTTGCATTTTTATGCTGAGGTATAGCCTGATTGAAGATCCTTTTGTTTTTGTTGTTTTCCAGAGAAATATACTCTTTACTAAATGATGAAAGTGACTCTTTTGTATACTTGCCAAATCCTTCCAAGCCTCACTTTACTTCTCTATTGAATAGATATTATAAAGGATATGCTAAGAGGAGCAGTGTTATGACCAAGTGATTAAATAAACTATCACATGTTAAATACCTGGGAAATATGAACCCTTACATAAAATGTAATTACATCATTTTGTAGATCGAAAAAAGCAGAGGGTTTTTAGGTCATTATTGCAAATCTGATGCCACATTTTATGTAAGATGCTTCCTTTGAGTGATCTACTAATACATCTGGCAAACACAGAGAAAAATACTAATGCTTCTTACAAAAGCAGAGGTTATAAATGATAAAACAACAACAACAACAACAACAACAACAACACTGAAACAATCATTATAAAGATGTGAGATTTCCAAGCCAGATTTTTGAGTTACGGTAATCACGCCAGGCACATGTGAAGTCCTTACGTCGTTCCAGGAATGTGTTCCTTGTTCTGCCTACGCAAACTGATTGGATAAGTCAGGTGTGGAAATTCCTTGTCAGTCAAGCAATTGGTGAGTTGTTTCCATCTAATCAGTTGTTTGTCTTCGGTCAGCCAAAGTTAGGCCCTGAGAGATGGGTGTCTTCTTCAGAAGAACCAGTCATGAGCAAAGACTCGACACAAAGAGGCTTGCATTCCATGAAGGAACCCCCAAAGCTACATGGTAGGATCTGTGTGCCGACATTTCAGTGAGCATGTGAACATACCATGTGTCCTTCATGATATTTTTACTAGTGTTGCAAATAATTTTTCATGTTGTTACTAAAAAGGGCTTTCATAATTAAAAAAGCTAATAAAAACGAAAGGAATTGCATTTTTCTGGGATTCTCCTCTCCTGCAAATAGGTAGGTTACAAATGGTTTCTCAGTACTCTAGCAAGAGATTCTAGGTTGACGGTTACTCTTAACATGCTGGGATCAGTCACCATAACACTGTAGATTTATCCATGGAATTAACCCCAACAGGTACGTAGGCAGACTCCCCACACAGTGTTGTGCACACCATGCTTGACACTTTGAATGGCAGTTTTGCCTCCGCCCACATTCTGCTTCAGTGGTAATGAAGCTCCTTTGTATGGCAACCCAAATTTTGTTTTTCATCACTTCCCCCCATTGGTCATCTTTCTACTTAATCTTAAGCAGCTTTGTGAAAGTTCGTTGTTGGTAGATCCATAATAGAAAACATGGGTGTTCTGAGAAATAGTCGTTTATGCCCCGCCAGCATCTGCAGGATCCTTTCATTGACCAGGTATTGGGAAGCTTACCATTGGCATTTCCTATAGCTGCAAAAATAGTCAAGGCTTTTTATCTGAGAGAGTTCTTGCTTCACTTTCAGGTCTCCTTGTCTTTGGTTCATTGCATCTCCTTTTCCTGTCTTGATTGCATTCCTGACACTGAATATTTCTTTATCGTGATCTGCAACCTCTACCGACTTCCTCCACACTGATGCTCGCCAGATGTACAAACACCTATTTGCCACCTGGGAGGAAGTCGCCTGCAATGTTTGGATCCCTATTCCAGGCTTTGATCTGGTTCTACCAGCCCCCATTTAAGCTTCAACTCAGATTAATTTATTCGGCGCATATTTTTGAACACGCACTATGTGTCAGACAGGGATAGAGGGCTGTTCACAGACAGGTAAAGTCATAGACACTCGGGTGCCATTACCCAGGATGGAGTACTGAGCAGTATATGTCCCGTTGTGGGAATCCTTGCTTTCTGTCCCGTCACTTAAATCTATCTTTATAGCTGTCGGATCTTGGAGTCTGCACGTCTGAAGCTTGCCAATATAGATATCAAGATATAGATATTAATATAGATATTAATATAGATACTAATGTAGACATTAAGGCAAATAAGTGAAATGAGGAGCCTACTTCTTCCAGGTCTCTTCACTGAGGCAGTGGAGTTCAGATCGCCTGTAAATGTAGCATGACACATTTCCAAGAAAGCATCGGGAATGGATGGTCGGGATGAAAGAAATCAGCTGTTTGTGGAAGAGAACTGAGTCCCAGGAGGCTGTTGTCTCTGCCTCCATTCCTCTGTAGCCTTCGGTCGGTACTGTGCTGTGAGCATCCAGGAACAAGGCTGTTGCTGCCTTTGCAATGCCTCCTGATGGTGTTCCTGCTGCAGCTGTCAGATGTATGGAGACATAATTGATGCAATTCTATTTATACCCCGGGATAAACTTAGAAAACCGAGCCATGCCGCCTAAACTAGCATATTCAGTGGATCCCCTTGCTGCAGTCTCTACCATTCAAGTGACAGTGCTGTACGTTTACTATTTGTCTCAAAGTCGCTAATTGGCTCATACCTTGGAATACACTGATCGTGCCACAGGCGTGCAGCTTCTGAAGTCAGAAGGCCTGGGTTCAAGTTTTGGCTCTGTTCGGGGTCATGATCTGTGGCACGTCTATCAACTGCTTCGTCAGTAAAATGAGAGTAATAAGTAGCGTCCCCTTTACAGTGTTGTCGAGAGGATTAAATAAGCCACGTTGTATTAAGCTCTTAAAACGGTTCCTACATACACAGGAAGAATTCAAAATCAGTTGCTCCTTTTATTCTCATTATTATTTTACCTCCAGTTCAGGCACGGGAGTGGGTATTATGCCAGAAGGTGCCTTGGTTCAGGAACCAGAACACCTGGGTTACAATCTCAGGTGTGCTACTGGTGAACTATGTGACTGTATGACCTTGGAAAAGCCATTGAACTTCTCTGAGCCTCAGTTTCCTCGTGTGTAAATGGGTGTATGTGAGGGGAATGTTACAGTGTCTTGTTTTGTTTTGTTTTGTTTTCGGTACAATGTTTTAAATTTGAAGGTTTCTTTTAGCACCAAAAGCAATCATCCTCACTATCAGTTGATGGGTCCTTAGATAATATAGCTTAAAAAAACAAGAAGATAAATATTATTGAGGAAATTATATTCTTAAAGACTCTTCAAGGGAGAATTAAAGCCTGTAGAAAATACTTATGCTAGAATATTAAATTATAGAGCAAATAATACTACAATGTTACACCTGTGGGTAGTATTTCCAATACTATGAGTATTCCAATACTCTGAGTAGTTTCATCAAATGACAAACTATTTGCTGTCAGTGTGGAGGCAAGATCAATAGAGTTCTATTTCTCAGAAGAATCAGGTAAACCACCCCCCCCACCCTGTCATTCTCATCACTAATGGAAAATTTAACTACAGGTATATGGGTGGAAATTCTAAATTCTGTGCAGAGAATTTCATCATGTCATAGGGATGTTACTTTAAGTTGGTTACTTACTCTAAGAAAGTAGACTCATGATATGAACGCTGAAAATAGGACAATGAATTTTGGAGTATTTCTCTGATATGCTGTAGTGTTTGTGGCACAAAGGATTTCTATTACTCTAAGTAGAAACTAGGCTTTATATTTTATATCTCAGATCTTTTCCCAAAAAGAACACTATTTCTTGTTCTGTGGTGTTGCTGGACAGAACTTAGCACCACGGAGTGGATCAGGAGAGGGAAAAGGAGATGTGTAAGAACAAGAAAATATTAGTCAAAAGGGGAAGAAGGAGAAGGAGAAGAAGAAAGAAAAGGTTGTTCTAAGCTGCTATAATGGTTGAACCTAGAATCAAATCCCAGCTTGCTGACTCTGTGACCTTGGGCAATTTAACTAACCTCTCGGAGCCTCATGGTTCCCATGAGTAGGTTGAAGATAGTAATATTTGGATTTTAAAGTCAATATGAAATATGTAAAGTGGCTAGCATAGAGACTGGAAAATGGTAGATGTTTAATAGCTTGTAGTGATTATTTCTGAATATTAAAGGAGGAGGTTTACACACACAATGCTATGTTGATCCTGGAGCATAGTCACATGCTTCATAATTCTTCAAAACATCAGAAGAAACTCTGTTTTTAATATTCACTCACTTCACTTGTATTCATTGGGAATAATGGAACTGATTGCCTGAGTCAGCAGGGTGGCTACTCCAGCTGCCATTTCTTTTTAAATGAGATTATTTAGTAAATATTCTTCAGAGAAGAATTCACTCATGATTTCAAGACCATAGAGCAAAGGGACCGTAGCTAGACTGTTTTGGGCAGTGTTATATATTGGTGAGAGCCCATGATTTTGAAGCAGGTATTTTGTTTGAATGTCAACTAAACCACTTACTGGCTTCTGTTTCAGGGGTAAAGCATTTAACCTCTGAGAATAAGATTATCAACTTGAGGTGGAAACGGAAACAAACCCAGCACCTGTCTCAGAGGGCTGCAGTGAGAGGGGAGTTCAGATGGATGTGGGTGTATTTCTTGAGCGGGTAGAGTGCTGTAAACATTGATGTTGATTGTTGGCCATGTCTGACCCAGGAAGGAGTTTCCCCTTCTTAGATTTTATTGTGTGCGTGAAATACAGGACGAAGTGAAGGACACCTCTTCTTTGCCCACTGTCACTACTCCTGACACTTCCAACGCCCAATATGCATGTGTGTTTTCCCCACACCAACCAATTCTGCAATCCTCTGGATACCAACTGGATGTCCTACAATTCAATTCTGACACTACCTCCCCAGAGTCAATGCGGATCGCATGGACTAAGGGCTCCGTCCTCAAAGACTTCCTCCCCCTTCAGATGCTAGCCACAGTTGGAGGCCTCCCGGGCGACTGACCACTTGGTGATAAATCGGGGTTCCCATGACCCCCTCTCAGCTTCAGTAATTTGCTATAGTGATTTACTATTACTTTATGCTTTACTATTACTGGTTTATTGTCAGATATATTAAAAGGGATACAAACAGGCAGATGAAGAGCTACACAGGGTGAGGTCCCCAGGATCCCAAGTTCAGGAGCTTCTGTTCCAGAAGAGTTGAAGTATGCCATCCTCCCAGCACGTGGATGTGTTTATTGACCCAGAAGGTCCCGAACTCTGTTGTTTAGAATTTGTTTTTTTAACGGAGGCTTCATCAGAGGCATGATTGAATATTAACTCAATCCTCAGTCCCTGTCCTCTCCCTGGAGGTTGGGAGGTGATGCTGAAAGCCCCAAGTTTCTAACCAACATTTGATCTTTCTGGGTACTAGCCCCCCAGCCTGAAGCTATCCCAGGGCCTACCAAGTGTTACCTCATTAAAACAAAAGATGCTCCTATCACCTCCATCACTTAGAACATTCCCAAGTTTCTGGAAGTTCTTGCATCAGGACCTGGGGACAGAGATACAAACTATGTGTCTTATCATGTCATAATATTGTATCTTTTTCCATGATCAACAGGTAGAATTGTTGAATCTTCAACTGTTTTACTTTTTTCTCCTACGAACCGCCTCTGTGGAAGCAACTTCCAATTTACTAACTGAACGTTAAATTTAATAACTTACTAAATTTAATAGATTTGCTGAGTCAGCCAGACTTCTCTTTTTTTCCAGCATTATCCAGATGAAACTCAAAACCACAGTGAGGTCTCATCCCGCACCTGGTAGAGTTGGCTGTTAGCAAACAGACAAGGGACAGCAAGTGCTGGGGAGGATGTGGAATAAAGGGGATCCTTGTGCACTGTTGGTGGGAATGTAAACTGGTGCAGCCACTATGGAAAACAGGATGGAGGTTCCAAACTTCTTAATTTTGGACCACATTAAAAACTGGAACTCTCTCTTTGCCTCCAAAGGCACAGTAGTTTTTCTGAATAGAGCAAGGAGAAATGTGGGTCTCACCTCCTAACTTTTGTAGACGCTGCTGTTTATTTGAGGCGGTTGTATGTTAGGCGTCAGCCCACCCAAGTTTTCACTGCCAACCCAAAGAAGCTAGAGTATAGTAGCCACCTCTCCACCTCTACTAGGTTATAGGGTAGCCTCCTTCAGGAAGTTGAGACATCAGGAAGAAGAGGGAGTCCCACTCTTGACCACACCTGCTTTTCCTAGTCCCTTTATTTCCTTCCTCCTTCTTGCCACTCTGAGACTTAATCCCTCCCAGACCAAAGCTTCAAAGTGGATGGAAGATGATAACCTGTGGGTTAATTGAACAAGGAAATCTTGAAATCGTAGAGAGAAGAAAGCTATTCATAGAGAATGTAAACAATTGTGAGACTGAAGAACAGAGCCAGTTGGGGGAAGAGTGGAATATCGGCATTCTGTTTTCAAAAGGTAGAGAAGATACATGTCTGTTTGTTGAGGAAAAATGAAGGTTACTAATTAGAGGGAGGTAGTGAACCTCCCAAGTTAACAAAGACAAAAATATAATGGATAAAATATTTATTAAGTCAGCAAAAATAACAAAAAGGATAAAGACGAAACCACCAAGGGAGAATAAATAATAATCCTGTTAAATGGAAAGATTAATACCAAGTCTCTTAGTCATTGCAATAAATATAAATGTGCTGAGTGTTCCATTAAATGATGGATTGTCAGATTGAAAGAAATGAAGAAGGGTTGATGATAAAGCACTGGCACCAGTGGCAGGGATAATCTAGCTGAATTTTCATTTGCTGTGAGTTAGAAATACGGTATATGAGTTCATATTCCATAAATGTAAAGGATACCACCTAGGCTATCTGGCCTGTAGACTGATGTAGTTTATATATTTGCATTGCTTTATTTATTCTTTTATTCAGTCAATAGTGAGTCCCACCATACAGAGGCAGAACTGCATATTGTAGCCAACTGAAAGCTTTATTTTCTCAATCTGGAAGATACTTGTGAATGATTTAGACTCTCAAATCATTTCACCTTCCCTCATCGTCTGCTACTCCGGGTGATAGGCAGAGCTGCCTATGATTTTTTTATGTGGCGCTCCCGTCATCTATTCATTTTCATAATAGACATAGCTGACAATCTTCCTTTAAACGTATGTTAAGAGTCTGAAAATAACATGTTGAATGAGAAAGGGTGTTATTAATTCAAGGAAAATTCCAGATTATTTGCCAGTTCCTTTCTCTTTATCATCTTGAACTTTAGGGCTATAACTTGCTTTTGGTATTTAAAAAGGAAATCCCTTTGGTATTTAAAAAGGAAAACCCCATTTTTCTGTTGTACTTTGCTGAATTGCTCTCTGGACCGTGCCAGCAGTCAAAGTTTCAAAAGGATCTCATTGTGCTTCAACTTCACCTGGGTCCTGCTTTCAAATGCAGATGTTTAGACCCCAGACCTTCTGGATAATAGTCTGCATTTTAGTAAGAGTCTCATCTGATTTGTTTGCACGTTAAAATTTGAGAAACACTTCTCTAGGAGATTTTGGGGGGGCTGATATATTGATTCTGCAACTAAAATTGCCATTGGTTACACAATAAAAAATAATGGCCAGGAAGGTCTTTCTCCCATATTCCCACTTTGCTTTATCTGTAGGAGTCTTGGCACTTCATAGGATGTTCCATCACAGAAATTATCTTGTCCTGTTTTCTGGTATAATCATTTCTTTATTTACATTACTGGGATACTTTAATTCATTCTTGGCTTCAGTGACTTAGATATGTGCATGGTTAATGTTCATAAACATCTTCAGAATCTTTTTGGAAGTGGGTATAAATGACAAATAGAAAAAAAGTATAAATGTGTCTTTTCTGATAAGAGAATTTAAGTATGTTGGAAAATGACAATACTTTAGCTTTCAATTCACTTGAACTACTTCGGGCACAAAGACAGAAAAGGGATTTTTGTTCCAGCAAATGCACAGCAGGAACAGCTGAAACCCGGAGAGAGATAATGCACTAAGTATAGCAGTTAAGTGATAAAGATTTTTATTCCTAAAGTGGCAAGTTCCAAGCATCAAAGCAGCAGGAACAGTTTAAGACAGCAAACAGAAATGGGAAGAATCTCCTGGAGCTATGAGGATGCCTTTGGGTATTGTCAGAGAGCGGGCCAAGTAGGATACGTCCCAAAGGGACAGATGATTACACTTGGAGGCTGTTGATTGTAGATCATGGAAAGCACCATGTTGTACTAAGATACCGAATCCAAAGATCTTTTTGAAATCATTTCTTGTTTGCTTTATGATATTACACACTCACGAACACTTCTGTTTTTCCTTCCTTGACTTTGCAGACCTGACGTACACTGTCCAGACTTGCCTTCTTGACTTGGTCTTTTGAAGACTGCGTTTTTTCTTTCTTATTAACCCCTTAAATGTCTTGTTTTAATTTCCACTTCCAAAAAAGTGACTAAAACATACATTTCAAATCCAGATATCTAGATCCCAAAACAAGAATATCCT
The DNA here is from genome assembly GCF_007474595.2 of Lynx canadensis. Taxonomy (NCBI): domain Eukaryota; kingdom Metazoa; phylum Chordata; class Mammalia; order Carnivora; family Felidae; genus Lynx; species Lynx canadensis. Next base: position 151,818,941 of record NC_044304.2, read on the forward strand.
GGATACATCTAAAATTCAGTAGGCTGATCAGAAACAAACAAACAAAAAACAAAGTTATGGTGCTTATTCCTGCATAGGAGACTTTCAAACTGTGCCCTGTAGAGCCATAGTGCTTTTTCAGGGTTGTCTCAGAAGGCCCCCAGAGACAAGGAGACCATGCCACTGAGGTTTTTGGAGGAGCTCCCTCTGTCAATTTCATCTTGGTGGTCTATGTAGATTATATTTGGTTAAGTAGTAACGATAACCATAAAAACAACGACTTAAGAAGAAATAGAGGGGCACCTGGGTGGCTCAGTTGATTAAGTGTATGACTTCAGCTCAGGTCATGATCTTGCGGTTCGTGGGTCCGAGCCCCGCGTCAGGCTCTGTGCTGATAGCTCAGAGCCTGGATCCTGCTTCGGATTCTGTGTCTCCCTCTCTCTCTGCCCCCACCCCCGCTTGCACTGTTTCTCCCTCTGTCTCTTAAAAATGAATAATGTTAAAAAAAATTAAAAAGAAGAAATAGAAATTTTGAATAGACATATGTCAAGTGTAATTAAAACCTATCCACAGCAAAAAGCCCAGCCCCAGATAACCTCACTGGAGAATTCTATTAAATGTTTAAGAGAAGAATTAAAGTCAATTATTTACCAACTCTGAAAAGACAGCAATGGAGAGAACAGTGCCCAACCTTTTCTATGAGGCCAGTGTTACCCTGACACCAAATCAGGCGAAGACATCACAAGAAAACTATAGGTCAATATCTCTTATGGATATAGACATAAAAATTCTCCACAAAATACTAGCAACTGAATCCAACAACATATACAAATTATCACACATCATGACCAAGTGAGATTTGTGTTAGGACTGCAAAACTGGTTTAACATCTGAAAAATCTGTAACACAATATCAAAACAATAAAACACACAAAAAAACACATGATCTTTTCAATAGACATAGAAAAAGCGTTTGACAAAGTCCAACGCGTCCTCATGATAAAAAAATATTAACAAAGTAGGAATACAAGGGGACACCCTCAACTTGATAAAGGGTGTCCGTGAAGAAAGCACAGGTAACATTAAACTTAACAGTAAATGTCTCACCCTGAGATCAGGAACAAGACAAGGATGTCTACTTCTATTCAGCTTTGTACAGGAAGTTCTGGCAAGGACAACTGGCCAAAGAACAAAGAAGATACACAGTTGCAAAAACCTCTGAAGAAGGAGAAGAAGAAAAATTATCTCTATTTAGAGATGACATAATCTTTATACAGAAAATTCTAAGAAATCCACTGAAAAACTATTAGATCTGTAAATGAGTTCATCAAGGATGTAGGATACAAGGTCAGCACACACAAAATCATGGTATTTCTATAAACTAGCAATGAAAAATCTGAAATGAAATTAAGAAACTAATCCATTCACAGTAACATCAAAAATAATAAAACACTCAGAAGTAAATTTAACAGAAGTGTAGAATTTGTACTGTGAAAACGACAAAACATAGTTGAAAGAAATGAAACAAGACCAGAAAATGGGAAGGTAGGTCATGTTCATGGATTAGAAGATTTAATATTGCTAAGATAGAGCTTCAACATAATCTCTTATCAGAATCCCAGATATCATTTTGCAGACATTGACAAGGTAATCCTAAAACTCATATGGAAACGCAAGGGGCCCAGGATAGCCAAAGCAATATTGAAAAAGAAAAATACAGGGGCGCCTGGGTGGCGCAGTCGGTTAAGCGTCCGACTTCAGCCAGGTCACGATCTCGCGGTCTGTGAGTTCGAGCCCCGCGTCGGGCTCTGGGCTGATGGCTCAGAGCCTGGAGGCTGTTTCCGGTTCTGTGTCTCCCTCTCTCTCTGCCCCTCCCCCATTCATGCTCTGTCTCTCTCTGTCCCAAAAATAAATAAACGTTGAAAAAAAAAATTTTTTTTTAAAAAATAAAAAAAAGAAAAAGAAAAATACAATTGAAGGACTCACTCTCTCCAATTTCAAAATTTATTAGCAGTGTGCTGTTGCATAAAGATAAACACATAGATCACAAGGAATACATTTTTGTGATCTTGGGCTAGGTAATGGTTTCTTAGTTATGACACACACAATCAATTCCTACCATTTTCTCAAGGCCCAAGTCTTCATCTTTCACCTCTATCTACCATTCCACTTGCACTTAAGTTGTATAGACTAGTTGAAAAATGTCTTACGTTTATATGCCCAAACTCTAACTTAGTGGTTCTCAACCGTGCCTGCACATTGGGATCACTGGGGAGCTTTCAAAAAAGACTCCTTTGGGTCTCACGCTCAGAGCTTGTAATTTCATTGGGATGGGGTGCAGCCTGAGCATCAAAACATCCTAAAAGTTCTCCAGGTGATTTTAGTATATAATAAAGTTTGAGAAACTTGCCCTAAGTGAACAGTAAATTCCTCATAACAGACTTGCTTTATGATTAACGATATCCCCAGCACTTAGCACAATACTGAAAATGAAACAGACGCTTACTCATTGCTGAGGAAGGAAGCATTCTTTAATTCTTTATCTTTATTATTCTGACATTCACTTCTTAAAGAAATAAATATGACCAGGTGTAAAGTCTTGAAAAAATACTATTTTAACTTCAAAGTAAGGTTAAATGTTTTGGCCTTGTATTATTTTCCTGAATCCATTCATGGGAAGAACTGGACAGCCATATTTCTTCTGTCAATACTGGAGGCACCACTGACATTGGTTACCCCTGATGCAGATTGGACACGTCGTCATTGCTACTGGACATCACTGGCTTAGTGGCCATGCTTGGTTCTGTAAACTTTCCACCCCACCCCCCACCCCATGTGATGCAAGGTAGAAATAAGAACACTTAAGAAATAGCACTTGTCTTTGAAGGGCTTGCAGTATAGTAAGAGATAGAACTCAATGAGCCCCATGACCTGGTAACATTCTACTTCATCGATTATGTTTGTAGTACTAGATGTGTTTCTCTTTAATATCAGGAGTGAAACCAGAAACCATCACAATTGCTTTGACAACATGTGGAGTTCCTGTCTAGCGTATTGAGCAAGAAAATAGAAATTAGAAGGATGAGGCTTAAACAACAACAACAAGAACAACAACAACAGGTTGAGCCTTAGAAAGTAGTAAATAAGGAGGGCCTGGGTGGCTCAGTAAGTGTCCAACTCTTGATTTTGGCTCAAGTCATGATCTCAGTTGAAGAGTTTGAGCCCTGTGTGGGGCTCTGTGGTGAGCTCCTCCAAAATCCTCTGCTCTCAAGCGCAGAGCCTGCTTGGATTTCTCCCACTGTCTCCCTCTCTGTCCCACTCCCGCTCACTCTTGTGCTCTCTCTCCCTCTCAAAATAAATAAACATTTAAAAAATCAAGTAGTAAATAAACCTCTCATTATTTACTCATATATACCTCTCATTATTTACGTAATATGATTTTTTTTACACAGGAAACACAAAACAATCTCCAGATAAATTATTAGAAATAATAGAAGAGTTTATAGTATGGTGACTGAACAAAAGACTAATATGCCAAAAGGAAGTTGCCTTTCTATGCCCCAGCAACAAATAACCAAAAAATACAATTTCAAAGAGGACATTATTTACTGTAGTATCAGAGAGTATCCTTAATCTAGAAATAAAAAAAAATGGCAAGACACGAAAAATCATGAAACTGTGTAAAAGGCATTAATGATCTCAATAAATGGAGATTCAATTTATATTCAAGGCTAAGGACACAGTATATTAAAGATATCTATTCTCCTTTAGTTGTGCGTTAGACTCAGGGAAATTCTAATTAAAATCTTTAATAGTAATTTTCATGTAACTTTGTAAGTCAATTCTAAAATTTCCTTGGAAGGATAAAAGAGCCAGGGAAACTGGACATTTCTGTTCTGCCAGATACCTCATGGCAGATTACAACTCGGTCATAGTACTTCGTTTAAGATCCTTTGTGTGTGTGTTTGTGTTTCTGAGTTTTGTGTATACATAGAAATGAAGAAAGGAAGTAACACACAACTTAAGTACAACGGCCACTTTCTTTGCTTTGCTTCTCTACGTAAATTCTCTACGATTACTTTGTGCCACCTCATAATCAGAAAATCAATTACAGTTTTCACATATCTGCAACATGCTTGTATAGGTTCTCATAGTGTGTTTGGCATTTTCTTCTATATTACCCCTTTATGTCTCTGCTTCCTTTTTTTTGTAAATTGAAAAGGCTCTAAATTGAGGTGTCTGAATATAGCTGGAGACGTTGTGTTACTGCGATTCTGTAATCTGCCCTATTTCAAACAGATCAAGGTCACACATGCCTTCAAGCCCCAAGATCAAACCGTTTCTATTAAGCCAGTCAACATGAATAGAGTTTCTTATAAGCTCAGTGATTTAAACCAGGAGTACATTGCACTTCATTACGTTGTGAATACTAATATACTTCAGCTTTTCTTGTTGTCTCCTGGCCCAAAGGCAGAGGTTTTGACTGGAATGAAAATAGGTAGATTTTGATATTTTCTTTCTGATTTACTCAGTGATCTATAGAAAGATCATAGTTTTCATTGGCCACATAAATGAAGGCATCCTCCTCATTGACTCAAACATACAGGTTCAGGGCAGTTAGAATAATGTTAGAATTACAGAGAATTTAGACTATAGTAAAAATTCCTTTTTTCTCACCTTAATTCCTATGAATGAACAAGAAGCCGCACTGAACCTAAGAACTCATTTCAGAATTTAGTAAAGCTATATCATTTCTCAATGATTTTTTTTTTAGATACGAATGACTTTTCTGAGCTCTGTCTTGCGTGTAGATTCACTTTATTCTAATACATTCACTGATGGTCACCTTTTTTATTTAATAAGCTAAAAATAAGAGATGAGGCAATGATTGTGATTGCACTGGACTCCAGCTCCTAGGGTAAAGTCTAAGCAGTTTGAATTGACATTTTGTCGTTGTCAAAAACCAACTGCTCGCCACATCCATTGGCGTAAAACACAACATCTGGTTCAGTATAATTAGGTTTTCAAGTAAGCTGATGAGAAAATGAGCCTTGTGCACTTATCCAAATGAAGAAGCATAAAGAATTTTCTTTTGATTGACATAAATACATGAGATGGAATTGCAAAATAGAGAATCAGGTCTTGGAATCACACTTGACCTCAGACATGACCGTTGCGTATCACGTAGGTGCAGGAAACAGAACTCAGGTTTGCTTTCATTACCACACACGTGCTCGGTGATGACATTTCTGGTATGAAGTGTCACGCGGGAGGATCTCCTGGGGTTGTTCTCTAATCGAGTGGTTGGCCCAGAAATAAACACGGATTGAGCCTGAAGGTTTCGTGATGGTGAGTATCAGCATTGTCACAGGCAGGGCTAGGAATGTCACTGGACGAGTGCACTTCGCTGATTGTGAGAGGGGAGCAGAGGGCATTTCTGGAGGCCGGAAGTGGCCAGCTGGGCAGAATGGGGTTGAATAGCCTGGCCCTTGCTTCTGCTTCTTGTAGAATCTGAATATGGTCTCCATGCTACTCTGGAATAGTTCATTGCTTGGAACATTGTTTCGCCCTTAGAATAGGGTCATGGAGCTGTCGAATGAGTAAATAGTTCTAGTTCTGGGAGCAGGACCACCAGACACAATGATTTTAGTTGAGGAAAACTGCCTCCCTGGATTCCTTTCACAGCATTCTGGACTTCTAATTTGGGTGACACTGGCCATCATAGGCATCCACCAGCTGGTCCCCACAGGGAAGGGGACAGCAGGAGAAGGGAAGGGACCACACAAGAGCTCTTAAAATACAATGCAAATCCCATGACTCTTTTCCCTTTATGAGAACGAGTTCTGTTTCCTTTTAGAAGAAGGACTATTTTCCCCTCTCCATTTATAGGTTTCCACAGGTGGAGAGCCCACTGAACTTGTAATTTCATTCTGGGCTTTACTGGTTTGAGTAACAATACTGTGTACTTGACTTAGACTTGAGCTCAAGTTCTAGTGTGCCCTTGTGAAGTGATGTAGATTTGGGAAATTAACCCCTGTGGCTTCAGTGTTTCTTTATCTGTAAAGATAGTATTTCTTTGCCCCAACTAACCGGTTGTGTTGAGAAACTACACAACCCCAACTTCTTGTGTAGTTGTGTTTGCCCCAACTAACTGAGAAAAAAATATGCAAAAGGACTTCTCGTATGGTAGCATTCTGTGTAAGTGTTATTACATTTTCTTCTCTAAAATACAATTCTGGGATTGACATAGCAAGTAAATAGCATTAGATGTTCTTGCATTTGTAACAACAACAGAAAAATCAAAATTAGTATAGCAGAACTTACTATCTACATTTTCCACATGAGGAGACAGAACTTCATTTAACTTAAATGAATTAAGGAAAGGTCATGTAACTGGTACAGTGGCAGGAATAAAACTCACATTTTCGTGTAGTTTAAATTGGCGTTTTGTGAAGTTTCACAGGAGAAACTAGACTGACAGTGATAATTAAGTATCGTGGAATGTAAGAAGTTTTCTGTAAGTGAGTCCATAGCCAGAAATACATTTATATCCAGAGAATGTTGATTGCATATCAGTGTTTGGGAACCAGTTGTGTTTTGTTCTGTGCTTGGTTCTTAGGCTTTGTAACACATTTATTAACGGCCAAGAGGAAACCTAGAAAGAAAGCCTCGGGGAAAACAAAAACAAAAACAAAACAAAACAAATGTAACAGGTTTACAATTTGGAGTCAGAAATCTAAGCAACATCAGTAGGTTTAAATAATGAGCCAAAACGAGCTAGGTGGTATTTGAGATAATATTCTACACACAAATATTCTAAAAATAAACCAAATAGGAAGAAGTCATATAGAAGTTTGTATGAAAGAGTCACTTAATTTGATGACAAAATCAATAAATCTGTTGCGTGATTCAGATGTCGTAAAGCCGTAAGTGCAATCTTAGGAAGTGACCTGAACAAGAAGGTAGCAGTCCCACTCTCTGACAGACCACTCCTGGACAGGAAACCTTGTATGGTGGTTCAGGATGTAGACTCCGGAAATAGATTGCCAGTTAAATCCTGGCTTTGTGACAGTCTTCTGGTCCTGTGAGTTTGGGGAAGTTCCTCAATCAGCTAGTGCCTTAGTTTCCTCAAGGGCAAAATGGAATTAACAGTAGTACATGGCTTATAGAGTTTTCATGAGGCTTAAGAGCATAGCCCAGGGGCTCAAAAATGGAACCTGGCCCAAAGTGAGTTAGCCATCATAATCATCACTGTTAATTCTGAATCACAAACTAAGAAAAGCACTCACAACCTGGACCATTTCCAGAGGAGACAAATAGGCTGGCACGAAGATAAAATTCAACACGATTTATTAAAGATTTATTAGGCTCCAAACCATAAACTACAAATAAAATAAAAGGATAAGATACAAATGTTATCCTTTCCAAAACCCTGGGGGTTGGGTATTCTTGTTTGCGCGTTGTGCATGAAACAAAATGTGAATTAGGAAGGTTATATAACACAGCCAATAAGTGATAAGATGTCTGCTTGACTTTGAAATATCTCTACCCATTAAGTAATGCGCATTTGAGGATCAGCTGACGCACTGAGGAAGTTTAACCTGGACAAGCAGGGACCAAGTAGAAGCATATTGTTCCCTGACATTTGAAGGACTGTCAAGTAGAACAGGGGTTTGACCCTGCCCAGCTAATAATACAGTCCTACAGAAAGACTCCAGGACAGGGCTCTGGTTCATCTCCTTATCTGCTCAGGCCCGGGTTTACTGCATTAACCTCTTATCTGAACTTCGTAACGCTAAGCTTTTCTTAGTACAATTCATCCTGCATCCTGTTATGAGATTAATCTTCCAAAAATACTACCACTATTATATCAGCCTCTGGCTTAAAACCCTTCCTCCATGATATGCAGGATAACGTCCAGACACCTTAACTTGGCATTCAGAATCTTCCATGAGCCGTTCAACCAACATCTAGAATCATTTACCTTTTCTGTTTTTTTTTTTCAAATTTAATTTCTTTAAATTCATTTTCTAAATTCCAGTATAATTAACATATTAATTTCAGGTGTACAATATAGTGATCCCACAATTCTGTACGTTACTCAGTGCTCACTATGGTAAGTGTCCTCTTAATGCCCTTCATCTACTTCATGCATCCCCTCTGGAAACCACCAGTTTGTTCTCATGGAGGGATCCCAGTTTGTTCTCATGGAAGGTATAATGCTGAGCGAAATGAGTCAGTCGGAGAAAGCTAAATACCATATGATTTCACTCATGTGTGGAATTTAAGAAACAAAACAAAACCAAAAATGAGACAAATAGGATCATTTACTTCCTAGACCAAAAGGTGCCTAAGATATAACGTCACCCTGCACCATCATCATGTGAGGAGAATTAAGCTCTGAAAAGTCCCCTGATTTATCAAGACCTCCCGCTGGTTGAGAGAAGAGTGTGGATGACTGTCCAATTTCTATATTATTATTGTGAACAAGACGTTCAAACTGATGACGGTGGACAGAAGCAAAGCAGAGTGCACTAACCTGGACAATAAGGGAAACTTTCCATATGCATTTCTTCCATACAACTCAGGGAGAGGTTTGTCTTTTTTTCCCCCAATTTTAAAACTTCATTTTTTTAAGCGCCGTTTCAGAATCACAGCAAAGTTGAGAGGAGGGTACAGAGGTTTCCCGTAAGTCCCCTGCCTCCGCACGTGCATGGTTTCCTCTGGTATCAGTCTAGCCCTCCAGGGTGGCACGTTACGTCAATGATTCCACACCGGAACATCGTCATCACCCAACTGTGAGGGTTGGTTCAGCCTTGGTGTTGTACATTCTGTGGGTTGGGGTGAATATATACTGCCATGTATCCACCATTACAGTGTCCTACAGACACAGGTTTTAGTGCCCTAAAAATCCTCTGTGCTCTGCCTGTCTGTCCCTCAACCCTCCCCCCCATCCTCCTGGAAACCATGGTTCTTTAATTGCCTCCATAGTCTTGCCTTTTTCTAGAATGTCATAGAGTTGGAATCATAGAGCATGCAGTCTTTTCAGCTTGGCTTCTTTTACTAAGTAATACACATTTAAGTTTCCTCTGTCTTTTCATGGCTTGAAAAGTTTATCTTTTTTTACACTCTGTTATTAATACCTTCCTTAGCTTTTCTTTGAACCTATAAATATGTCTGGACTGGTCTGCCAAAAACGTATATGTAACTCAAGGCAGAGTCAAGGTGAGTGCCATGTTATAATCACTGAGATTTTTTCTTTGCTTTTATTTTATTTAAAACTTTTAATAAACATTTTTTTAAATTTAATATTTATTCATTTTGAGAGAGAAGAGAGACGGAGCATGAGTGGTGCAGGAGCAGAGAGAGAGGGAAACACAGAATCCAAAGCAGCCTCCAGGCTCTGGTCTGTCAGCACAGAACCCAACGCAGGGCTCGAACTCATGAGACACGAGATCATGACCTGAGCTCAAGTCGAACGTTTAACTGACTGAGCCACCCAGGTGCCCCCCCCCAAATTTTTTTACTGTTTATTTATTTTTGAGAGAGAGAGAGAGAGAGAGCATGAGTATGGGAGGGGCAGAGAGAGAGGGAGACACAGAAGGAATCAGAAGTAGGCTCCAAGCTCCAGCTGTCCACACAGAGCCCCACGCAGGGCTCGAACCCACAAGCTATGAGATCATGACCTGAGCTGAAGTCAGACGCTTAACCGACTGAGCCACCCAGGTGCCCCTTTGCTTTTTATTTAATTTATTATTTGTCATTGTATCTTTGAGCCCAGTGTGAGGATGGAGAGGTATCCCAGTCGTAGTGGGTGCTTCTCCATACTTGCCAAAACTACACTTGTGGTTTAGAGAGGTAAGTGCTGGTTCTAGAACGAATCAGACAGTACAGTGTTAACACCTTGGCTCTGTCCGTTTCTACCTGAGTGACATTGGGCTAATAAGTACACCTCTTGGAGCCTCAGTTTCCTAGGCCTAACCATGGACCTTTGTATCTTATTTATTTATTTATTTATTTACTTATTTATTTATTTATTGGAGTTGCTTGCCATGTTTTATTTGTCTGTAACAAAAACTTGGTTGAATTTTCCTCCCTCCTTGTATATCTTATTTATTTACTTATTTACTTATTTAGTATTGAAGTATAATTAACATACAGTGTTATATTAGTTTCAGGTGTATAATATAGAGATTCAGCAATTCCGTACTTCACCCAGTGCTCATCATGGTAAGGATACTTGTAATCTCCTTCCTCTGTTTCACCCATCCACCCCCCCCATCCCCAACCCCCCACCTCTGGCAACCACCAGTTGCATTTAAGAGTCTGGTTTTTTGTTTGTCACTTTTTTTCTTTGTTCATTTGTTTCTCTTTTTTTTTAATGTTTTATTCATTTTTGAGAGAGAGAGACACACAGAATCTGAAGCAGACTCCAGGCTCCAAGCTGTCAGCACAGAGCCCGATGTGGGGCTTGAACTCACGCACCGTGAGATCATGACCTGAGCTAATTAAGGAGCTTAACCTACTGAGCTCCCTAGATGCCCCTTTTTTAAATTAAAAAAAAATTTTTTTTTTACTATTTGTTTCTTAAATCCATATAGGAGTGAAATCTTATGATGTTTGCCTTTCTCTGACTTATTTGACTTAGCATAATACTCTCAAGTTCCATCCATGTTGATACAAATGGCACAATTTCATTTTAATGGTTGAGTAATATTCCACTATGTATATATAGTTATATGTATGTATATATGTATATACATATATATGTATATACATATATATATAGGGTACGATAGTACTATATATGTGTGTGATGTATCTATCTATACTAGATATCTTTGTTCATTTCATCTATGGAGGGGCCTTGGGTTGATTGCATATCTTGGCTGGTGTAATAGTTGCTATAATAAACATGGAAGTACATATGTCTTTCAATCAGTGTTTTCGTTTTCTTCGGGGAGATACCCAGTAGTGGGATTACGGATCATAAAGTCATTCTGGTTTTTATTGTTGAGGAACCCTCATGCACTGTTGGGGGGAATGCAAAGTGGTGCAGGCCCTGTGGAAGGCGGTATGGAGGTTCCTCAAAAAATGAAAAATGTATCTTCTTTTTTAAAGCCTGTGATGAGGTTTTATTGGGAAAAAAATGAATTGAAAACCCCTATTTAGCCTCTGAAGACTGAGCTGAGCCTCAGCAGGAGGAGGCCTTGAGGGACAAGGAGTCCAGCTATCTTTGTGGCAGTCTTTCTTTTGAACGGCTAGCATAGGTCTTTGCACGTTACCCTAGTAAGACAATGGCATAAAAATGCCGTATTTCAGGTCTGTTGTTTTCTCTCATGGGGACCCACTGTCATCTTCCCAAAGATCCTCTCCCTCCGTGGGAGCTGGAAACTTCCCTGGGAAGACCCTCATCTGACTTCCTGCTTCATGTGTGGAAAAAACAGCCTTTTGTGTCCTGGCAGCTTCCAGAAGCTCATCTTCCTCCATCCCTTAGGAAGTGCTCCTGGCCACTGTCCTGGAGGACCCAGTAACACCCGGCACCCCTGCAGGACTCCGTTTTCAAAGTGCCTATTTTGAAAGATAAAAACACGTTTTCCTCAGGAAGCCCAAAGTGCCGCTGTCTCATCCTTCAGAACTCGCGTCCTTTTTCTGTGATGTCTGGCATTTTTAGTTCTCTTGTCCCTTTACCCTTTCATTTAACACATCACTCCTTGACAGAGGCTCACCTTCACCGTCGGGGAAGAATAACCCCAGGCAGGCCGTTTGCTCATCATCCTCTGGGGTGAAGAGGAATGCAGAGAAAGAATTTAGTTTTTCCCCAAATCTCTTTCTCCTCTTTGATTTTGTCTCATGCTTTGCTGGTTTGCAGGCATTCACTGGGGCGGCCACAGACAATGTACTGGAGGATCTTTTTTTTCTTTTTTCCATTTAGTTCTTTTCTTCTCTCTCTCTCTCTTTTTCTCTCCCTTCAAAATCTTTGTCCTTCCCGTCGGTGTCTAACCTCTGTCAGAGTCTTCGCTCCGTGCTGGGAGACGCGATGTGGTCACCTTTCCGTTTTAATCATAGCCTCTGAGGGTCGGAAGAGAACGTGGAGATCACGAAGCCCAGCTCCCATAGGGGGCTCTGTGTTCAGTTCATGTAGCCGACAGGCATTCGGCCTTTCTGTGGACATTTTCAGTGCCCGGAAGCTCATGGTTTCGTAGCGCGGCCCATCCCATTACAGGAGCACACCCGTCATCAGGGATCTTTCTTATTTTCAGCTGGCATTGGTCTCCTGGCGACATCCAGCCATCACTGAGGTGGTATCTCGGGCCATGCAGATAATCAAATCCAACGTCCCTTAGACATTTTCTCTTCGCATGTGGTCCTTTTATTCTATGCCTTCAACTATTCCTGATGCAATGTATCCTCCTGATCTGTTTTCTTTCATTTCTAGTGGAAACAATTCAGCTTACAATTACTGTTTCCCACCACCACCACCCCCCCCCCCACCCAGAGTGAAAACAAAATATACAATAGGAACATAACCGAGTTAATATTTTTTGGTTTCTTTACTAGGCGACCTAAGACGTTTTGCATTGTAATATGAATTCTCTGATTATGTTACTGTATGCATCTATGCGCAGCTAATATTTCATTGACCAAAACTCAGTTCTTCAATCAGCGATTCTTCAACTTGATATTATCTTTGGGGAACGTTTTAGGGCGAGAGGAAAAGAGGTTCTTGCAATCACAAAAAGAAAAAGAAAAAAAAGGAAGGAAGGAAAGAAGGAGGGAAAGCAAGCAAGCAGCAGAGGTAAGAACCAACAAGCTTTTAAAGGTAGTATTGTGTTTTAAATTGATTTAGTGTCAGATGATCTCACAGGAGCTCATCAGGAGAATGGAACAGCGATGAAGATGGTCTGAAAGCTTACTTACAGAGAACACAAGATATCTCAAACTAAATGTCAGGAAGAAAGAAAGAAAGAAGAAAGAAAGAAAGAAAGAAAGAAAGAGAAAGAAGAGAAGAAAAAGGAGGGAAGAAGGAAGAGACAGATAGAGAGGAAAGAGAAAGAAAGAAAAAGAAGAAAGAAAGAAGAAGAAAGAAAGAGGGGAATAAAGAAAAAGAAAGAAAGAAAGAAAAGAAAGAAAGAGAAAGAAAGAAAAGAAGAAAAAGAAAGAAAGACAGGCAGAAGTAAGAACCAACAAGCTTTTAAACATAGTATCATGTTTTAAATCGATATAGTGTCAGATGATCTCACAGGAACTCAGCAGGAGAATGGAACAGAGATGAAGATGGCCTGTAAGCTTACCTACAGAGAACACAAAATTATCCCAAGCTAAATGCCACAGAAGGAGAGTGTGCATACTCATAAACACAAGGAAAACCATTGGCGAATAGACTTCTTTCAGAGAGTTGAATACCTATAGATACCACCTTTTCGTTTTGCAAAAGGGGATATCTGGACTCATATTTAAACACCAAGTTGGCACAAACTGAAAATCACGCACAGCTCTGTGGCGTGTAGGACTTTTAGATACGTCAATGTGCTCTTGCCAGCCACGGCTACAGGAAGAGGACCAACGTGGTCCCCAAGTTGGTTTCCTCCATGGAAACGGGAGCCTCTGATAGCAGGGAATGCCGGGAGATGGCAGCTCAGCAGTTACATCCTCTAGGCCACTGAGTAGGCCATGCATTGAGAGATACCTGTCGGTAGGCATGGATTTGCAGGTGCGGATAAGCACATAGAGAGAAGCTCTAAGAGAACGATGCAGACTGGAAGTGCAAGAAATGGTGTATGTGTACGTCAGGGGTGCTGGGTAAGAGGGAGGTCAGCTAGGAGAAAGGAAATGGTCAGGAAAACAAAACCCAAAAGCCTTGACTTTGGTGTCAGTCACATGTGTAAAATGGAAAATCTTCCTGGAGACTTTCTCACCTCCGTTTTTAAGAACCTGTTTCCTTGTTGCTATTATCAGTGATTACCTTTCCGCAGTCATAGATGGGGCACTTTGCTGTGGGCCTGGTCATTTATCTCCTACAGTATCTCAGTTAATCCTTGAAAATTAATAAGGTAAATATTATTATGCTTTTGTTAGTGAAGAAGATGACGGAGATGAGAAAGTTTAAATAATTGCCCAAGATTATGCTACTAGTAACGAAAGGTTCAAACCCAGCTTGGAAATAAGATCAAAGAATTTAAGCACCGTGACATGATGCTGTATGAATATTCTTCCATATTGACCCCGATGACCTCCAAGAGTCGGGTGAATTATTCTGACCTTGCATAAATTGTATTTTATGGAATGAAAAATGGCAGTACGTTGAAATGGAAAGAGACCCAGATTGGGAACTTTGAGGCAGAGACTGTTGTCTCAGCTTTGCTTCTGGCTAAATTCGCATCAGGTAAATCATTCGACTCTTAGAATCCGTTGCCTCAGCTGGCAAATGAGAATAACAACCCATCTCAAAGGTTTTTCTGAAAATCAAGTTATAAAATGCTTATGAAGATAAAAAGTGATGTATGAAAGCAAAGCATATGGGTCATGTAATCAGCAGGCCTTCAGGCAGTTTGAACTTGGAAGCAAAATCTAATGATATAAACTGATAAATTATGCTAAATCATTTTTGTAATAATTTGTAAAGCAGTTTTGGAGTGCCCGCAAATCAGGCATTGTGCAGAGCAAAAGGAGATACGAAGATACATAAGACATAGCTCTTCCCTCAAAAGGTTTATAATCTAAAGAGTTTTTACTGATATTAGCTGCTACATTTCAGAAAATTAATTTCTTGGAACTGAAAACATAGGAAATTGAGATTTTTGTCTTGATTTTGGTTCAACTCGGTTTTATTTTTATCTGCAACTCCCAATACAGAACGTATACCTTAACTTGGTACCTCTCTTTTCTGTGCTGTATTACATTCAAATTTACAAATAGAATGCTGCTACTACTTTGTAAATATATTTATAAATCACTTGAATATGGTGATGCATAGCAATTTTAAAATACTTACATAATGATCTGCATTCAAATTAAAGGCGGAAAGGTATGAAAATATTTCTGGAGGAAGCCTTTTTCTTCAAAGAGGAAGGAAAAGACCTCAAAGGCCTCTTACTGACTCTGTAGAGCCTTCTGTTTCACTCTTGTCAGCTTCTAGGTTCTTAGTTACAGACACAGAATGGTGATGGGTAGAATTATTACAGTTACTTTCTAAGACAGACTGTATGCCCAGGGTAGCAAAAAATAATAATAATAATAATCCCTGGATTCCTTCTATTTAAATTCCTGCCCAAAGAAAATGTGCCATTTTATGTCAGCCAAATCGGGTTTGCTTCTCATTCCCAGTGAAAATCTGAGCAAACCATCACTGTCCCAGTAGACTGAGGAAGGGGTCAGCCCATCTTATGTCTAAAGCCAGAAAGTAGCTGGAAAACCATGAAATTACTCACTGTAAAAGTAGTTTAGGAGGTGCCTGTGTGGCTGAGTCAGTTGAGTGTCCAGTTTTTGATTTTGGCTCAGCTCATGATCCCATTGTCATGAGATTGAGCCCCCTGTCAGGCTCCAGGTTGGGCATGGAGCCTGCTTAAGATTCTCTCTCTCTCACCCTGTCCTCCTCCCATGCTTGTGTGCACTTTCTCTATGTCTCTTCACAAAACAAAGGCAGTTTAGGATGAGTTTTTAAGATGTGGAGGTTGTTGAGAAAGGAAAAAATTCAACGATATTTGATCAGAAAAAAGGTGCGTGTATACCTCTTTTTCTTAAGCTCTCCCATTTTCTTATGATCTAGGGATGGGACTATTAGAATGTTAGAAATGTTCAAATAGAATGTAAAATTGAGGAAAAAATAATACAGTATTTGAGGTATTGGGGGGGGGTTTCTACTTTGATAATAACAAAGGTTAATGTTGACGTGCAGTAAAGTGATTATGGATTTTTATCAATTTAAGTAACAACACCGTCTTGTCCATGGAAAATTTATTATAGTTCTTTCATCATTGCTGGTTTGGCCTTCTGCCCAGGAGGTGTCTTCGGTTATGTCCTGTACTGGTTAACCTGTCTGGAATTGCTGCTAAAAAGCTCTGCTTCTTTAAAGAAAATTATTTCCCCCAGGATATTGTTATCATTTATAATTTACAGATCAGGACACAGAGATCAAGGACCTTGAGGAGTCTGGAGTTGATGGGATCTGGTGGTGGGGTCGAGTGCAGCTAGAAGAGGTTGCCCTGCACAGAGTCAGGAGAAAAGATTGGGTATGATTGGAGAGAAGTCAGCGGGTGGTGAAGGTGGATGATTAGGGTTTTCTCTCTTTGTGGCCTCAGTTTCTGACAACATAAGAGACTAGAGACGATAGCGGGTGTTGGGGAAAATTGCGAAGAGTGGTGAAGGTTTGAAACCACTATTGAGAGAGTTTGGGTGGTGAGATGTTTAAGGAGGACCCTGGTGAAGTTGGGATCTTGTCTTGATCATGGTTCTAGTCCTCATGGCAGGGCATTCCCTGCCATGGCAATCTTCAGTCCCAGGCAGTAGTTAACTCTGCCACTGGAGCAGTGGTACACTTGCCAAGAAGAATTCTACACAATTGGAAGGAGCAAGTGATCCACATCCATCAATGGGTAAAGTAATGGACTATGGAGTGTTGTCTAACTCATTTCTAGATGGAAATGAGGAAAAGAGGTTAGGGGGGAAATTATTAACTGGTAGGAAAAGAGAGGGTCTAGTGGAGATCATGTATCAGAAAATTGTGTGTTAGAAGAAAAGGTAGTGAGTAAAGATACTAAGTTGGAGCCAGTGGCATACTAAAGTTTAAGATTTTATTTTTTTCTTTTTTTTAATATGAAATTTATTGTCAAGTTGGTTTCCATACAACACCCAGGGCTCATCCCAAAAGGTGCCCTCCTCAATACCCATCACCCACCCTCCTCTCCTCCCACCCCCCATCAACCCTCAGTTTGTTCTCAGTTTTAAGAGTCTCTTATGCTTTGGCCCTCTCCCTCTCTAACCTCTTTTTTTTTCTTCCCCTCCCCCTTAGACTTCTGTTAAGTTTCTCAGGATCCACATAAGAGTGAAAACATATGGTATCTGTCTTTCTCTGTAGGACTTATTTCACTTAGAATAACACTCTCCAGTTCCATCCACGTTGCTACAAAGGGCCATATTTCATTCTTTCTCATTGCCACGTAGTATTCCATTGTGTATATAAACCACAATTTCTTTATCCATTCGTCACTTGATGGGCATTTAGGCTCTTTCCATAATTTGGCTGTTTTTGAGAGTGCTGCTATAAACATTGGGGTACAAGTGCCCCGGTGCATCAGCACTCCTGTATCTCTTGGGTAAATTCCTAGCAGTGCTATTGCTGGGTCATAGGGTAGGTCTATTTTTAATTTTTTGAGGAACCTCCACACTGTTTTCCAGAGCGGCTGTACCAGTTTGCATTCCCACCAACAGTGCAAACGGGTTCCCGTTTCTCCACATCCTCGCCGGCATCTATAGTCTCCTGATTTGTTCATTTTAGCCACTCTGACTGGTGTGAGGTGATATCTGAGTGTGGTTTTGATTTGTATTTCCCTGATGAGGAGCGACGTTGAGCATCTTTTCAAGTGCCTCTTGGCCATCTGGATGTCTTCTTTAGAGAAGTGTCTATTCATGTTTTCTGCCCATTTCTTCACTGGATTATTTGTCTTTCGGGTGTGGATTTTTTTTAATTTTTTTTTAACATTTATATATTTTTGAGACAGAGAGAGACAGAGCATGAACGGGGGAGGGTCAGAGAGAGAGGGAGACACAGAATCTGAAATAGGCTCCAGGCTCTGAGCAGTCAGCACAGAGCCCGACGCGGGGCTCGAACTCACATACCGCGAGATCGTGACCCGAGCCAAAGTCGGACGCTCAACCGACTGAGCCACCCAGGCGCCCCCGGGTGTGGATTTTTAAAGAATGAGTCATTCTGAATCTTAACAAAGCCAAACTTGTGCCAAAGGGAGTGGATCACTGAAATCAAGGGGAAGTGAGGGCAAGTGGAATTGAAGAGGTCAAGGAAAGGTTAATCTGGGACAGTCAGTGGGTTAACTGTGCAGACATTTAAATCACCCAGCTGGTTAGTGGAATCAGAAGTGTATAAAAATGTCATGAGTCTAGAGCCAGAATCTTCTGAAAAAGTGATTGGGTAGGCATGCATTTGGCAAAGTGGAAGTAGAGGGGTTAAATGGTAAGAATGGTAAGTTTTTTCTATTTAGTTGTAAGTCTGAACGAGAGAAAGGGAGTGAAAAGTCTCTCCCGCACAGGGGAACAGAGAGCGAGAAGGTGAGCAGTCTACCGCGGATAATCCAGGGAGGTAGCATCCTTGGAGATGGGGAGTAGAAGCAAAGTTCACATGGATCCACAGAGTTTGCAGAGCAGGAAGGGAAAGGAGGAAAGCATGGAAGACAGCCAAGGTGCAATGAAAGAGGGTGGGAACTGGAGGGGCTATGATTTGAGTCAATGGTGAAAGGCATCAACAACAAGTGAGAGGATAGAATTGGCCAACTGGAGCGTTGATTTCAAGACATGTCTGCACCTAGTCGCACAGAGACCCTGGCTGGTGTCCCCAGCAAGATGGCATTTGTTGTCTGTGGTTCATTGCAAAGAGACCTGTATGACAGAAGGTAAAATAGATACTAATATTTACTGCATTGTGCACAAATTATGTCATTTAATCTTTATAAAAAGTCCAGAATGTATGCATAATTATCCTCATTTTTTTTTAAGAGATGAAGACACAGAATCTCAGAGAGGCAAAAAAATTCTTCCAAGGTTATCAGTGCCAGCAAGTGCTTAAAATGCAAGTGCCAAACTCCAAACCCAGGTTTGTCTGAACATTCTTTCTCTTGTACCAAGAACTGACATCTGGGTTTGGATCCACACTTGCTCTAGGTGAATCAATTTCTACATCTGATTCCTTACATCCAAAAAAATAGCAATAATATCAACTTTGTCTAACATTGACCATGATGCAGTGAGATGCTTGTAAAAACAGTTTCAAGTAAACAGATAAAACTATACACTCATATATTAACTCCTTCACTCACGAGTCTACTCTTTTTCTGTATCCTTAAATCCCTATGAATATAGGTAAATAACTCGTCTATTCACTAACTTGAAGTGTAATCGTGTTCCTATAGTATAAACCTGTACTACCAGGAGTTACCAGATGTACAATATAAAAATATTCCCCTTTATAGGGTAAGGCTGAATTGTTTCCTATAAAGGAAAATTTCCCCAGCGAGGTAGAAGGGATCATGCTGTGTGATTCTTTTTATTACTTGACATTGTTTTGTCAGTGGTGCCAATCTGGTGGTGGTAAAACGGTTTCTCATGGTTTGCATTTCTCTGACGGCTGCTGAGGTGAGCATCTCTTTGTTTATTGGTCATAAATGTTTTCTTTTGTATGGAATGTCTGTTAATATTTTTTAGATTTTTTTAAGTGTATGTGTTTTGAGAGAGCGCGCGCAAACGCACGCGCGTGTGCACGACAGTCAGGGAGGCGCAGAGAGAGAGGGAGAGAGAGAATCCCAAGCAGGCTCCACCCTGTCAATGCAGACCCAGAGACGGGACTCCGTGCCCCGAATCACAAGATCGGGACCCGAGCAGAGATCAGGGGTCAGATGCTTAACTGACTTAGCCACCCACGCACTCCTGTCTGTTAATATTTTTGCTCCTTCATTGCCCTTTTCTAATGAGACCCTCCAACTTCCTAAAGGTTGAGTTTGCATCAAGAACATGAATTAAGGAGTACAAAGTCGCACCGTAAATTGGTGGGAAAGCTTGAACTAAGACTGAACTGGTCCGTTTTTTTTTTTTTCACGCGATGTCATGGTCTCTTTTCCACTGAGATTCTTTCTCCTCAAACAGAGGGGCACCTGAGTGAGGCCGTTTGCATGGGACCGTGTGGGATACCCAGCTGGGATGGTTCTTGTTACTTTGGCTTCATTCTTCCCACAGAAATGAAACAAAGTGAGCCAGACACATCAATATCCAGGGAACCCTGTCAATTTTGATGATACATGGAATTTGTTGTAAAGCAACCACTAGTGCAGAACTCCCAGTCTGGGGAGAGGTGGGGGTCAATGTAGATATGATTTGAAACCTTGTGTAAGATATATGATAGGCATTAGAGAAATGACAGTTGGAGCAGAAAATATAAAATGTGACTTTGAGAGAGGCTGGCTGGCTGGTCAGCTTTAGGTTTTATTACTGCCGCCTACTCCCCCTTTGTTTCATGGTTTTAACGGACCTGATAGTTTGTCATTCTCTCTGCTCTGACTGCATACGAGAAACGGAGGATTGGGGCATTGGCATATGAGAGGACAGAGGGAAGTGATTTTTCTGTCATTTCCTAATGATATCTTCAAATAATAACCTGAGATCTGGAATGGAAGAATACGGTGGAAGTGGAATTTTGAATGAAATCACTCATTCATCAATTCATTCATTCTCTCACTCTTTCCCACCCACCCCCTCCATTCATCGTTTTAAGCACTAAATCATTGTGTGTGAACAATATGCTGAGTTGTACTAGAGGGAAATCACGTTTTACTGTTGAAATGGTGTCCTGTGGTCTACACGCATTCTTTGCCTTCCCACCTGTTAGCAGTTTCTCGGGTTCTGCCCGCCATCTGTCCTTCTTGCTCATTTCTTTCTCCTCCTTATTCAGTGGCTCTTAGATGGAGGAAAATACAGTGTCCTTGGAGCTTTTTGTGCTACTCCTTTTACTCTCCTATGAGACACCCATGGTCTGGCTCCCTAGTCCCCTAAACACTGGACTGACACCATAGATCTTCAGGGTGGTGGGAGTAGAACGTGGGGATGTGGAGAGAGAAGAAGGCAGACAATGTATGAGTAAACCTTTGAAGACATCCATTGACCTTTTCCTAATATTTGGTATAGGACAAATAGTTCTTTGTTTCTAATATGACAGTATAAAATATAATGTTTGTAATTATGCCATGTTCTATCACTACAGCGTGCAAAATACTCCTTTCAAAGCAATACTTTAGGGATGCCTGGGTGGCTCAGTTGGTTGACCCTCCAACTTCACCTCAGTTCATGATCTCACAGTTCACGGGTTCCAGCCCTGCATCGGGCTCTGTGCTGCCTCTGTTCCCCTCACTCTCTGCCCCTCCCCCACTCATGCTCGTTTTCTCTCTCTCTCTCTCTCAAAAATAAATTAAAATTCAAAGCAATACTTTAATTATCCTCCCTCATTTTTTCTTCTTCCTTCCTTCTACTGTTATTCCCATATTCTCTTTATTGAGCTAATATGAAGGTCTTATAATCCAACCATGTCATTTTAGAGAAGAGGAATTGAGGGCCAGGAACATTGTTCAGCTTGCTTAAGTTTTTAAACCCTGAAGCTCTGGACTTCTGACTTCTAGACTAGTATCCTGTATTCTTCATGACCGGAGTTGATACTCCAGGAGACTCCCTCTTAGATGACATCTTCTGACAGCCTTGTAGACTGGCTCCCTTTGTTGTTGTTGTTGCATATTTGGAGACTGAGCCCCTAAGTGCCCCTAGGTTAGTTGCCCTATGCCACTGACTTTGTGATATTGACAAATGGACCTCACAGAGATCTTACAGGATCATTATCCTCTATGATAGAGTACCAGAATGCAATTCAATATAGAGATCGCTTTTCTGATATACTTATTTTCTGGGGGTCTCCAAGATCATAAGTATCTTGATTATATGAGTGGTTTAATCTGTTTTACCTATCTTTAGGAACCCATATTTAGTAAGCTCTCACATCGAACAGGACATTTAATTATACCACAGGCACAATAATTCATTCAACTAATGTTCATTGAATACCTGTCATGAGACATTCACCTGACAGGCACTGAAAATATATAGGACAGATATTATTTTTGCCCTCAGAGAGCTTATAGGCAGAGGCAGAAATGGATGCATAAACCAAAAACTTCAACCCTGGGCCAGAGCAGGCATCATATATCCTAAGATTTAAGGAATGATCTAATGTTGTCAGGCAGACAAAGCAAGCCAGAAGGCACAGCAGCATCACAGAGGCAGTGCCTGTTGCTTGCTGGACCCCTCAGCTTGGGTCCATCAACACTGCCGACTGATGGTGGAGGCGGGAAGACAGAAGACTACCAAAGAAACAGGATTTGGCCTCAGATAGGCACACACACACAGTCTTTCATTTTCTTATCCAGTGCCCCTTCCATCCTCTCACCGTGGTGACGAGAGGAGAGCTTGGGCCAGAGCTTATCTACTCAACTATGTAACAGGAAATGAATTGTGGTGGGGAAATGGCCTCTTTAACATGGGGAGAGCCTCTAGAACTCTGTTACTTAGATAAGTCAGAAACTTGGTGTTCTTCATTTGTAGTAACACAGACTGGCAGGTTGAGAAGCTACCAAAACGGAAGAGGAAATGATCCAAGCCTACCCAGAGTTGTCTCTTCTGTTCTTTATTACACACCTCTACATGTTTTCTCCCCAGAATGTCATAATCAAAAGTTGGTGATCTGTCTGAGCAAGTGAGCCAAGTGCACATGTTTAGTTTTGTGTGAAATCTCAAACTTTCACTATTCTTTCTTTTACTTTGGTTCATCATACTTCCAGAATCAAAAGAATTATTCCACAGTTCTGCCAGCTTCTCCCTCCATAGTACCTGTCTTTCCATAACATCCTATGGACCTGTGTATTATCACCTACACTTATTAATTCAGCTCATTTTATTTCTTTTGACTAACCATCGTGCATTTTCCTCTTCATAGTCAATGGACTCCCTATCTGAACTCCCTTTTTGATTATTTCTCCCCATGAACCACAATGAGTTCATGGAACTACAAACAACATGGGAAAAACACGAAAGACTTGAAAAGGTAGGTGTGCTGGATATTTTATTCTCCACTCTTTCACCTTACTTAGTGCCCCAGGAAGCTGAGCCATATGGACTATATCCAATGGGTTTTCTGTTGCCACATGGGTTCCCCCAATGGGAGGTACCAGAATATGAGGGGAGTTGCCTCCTCAGGAGGCAAGAGGAGAGTTAGGTTAGGGTATTTATTACCTCATCTCTCCTTCCAGGTCAGTATGAATTGCTGCCTTCCTCTACTGAAGGCCCAAGTTCCTGTCAGGCAGTCCTTGCCACAGAATTACATCCTGGTTCCAGGAATCTCTTTCTTCTCTTCCTCCTCCAGTCCTGAGGATATTAACGAGCCCTGCTTCGTACTGTGCCCTATGTACCACACTTTTCTTTCTTGGTTCTCTTAGGGAATTCTCACAGATTGGTGTTTTACGTGGTAGGATATATGAGCCTGAGGCTCAGGATAGAAGTTCTAGAATAAAAGTGTAGATTGGTAGTTGAAGTTGGGGTTGGTGTGCAGAACCAGAACGGAAAATGGCTGAGGAGAGAAGGTTAGAGAGGGCTCATAGATTCTCTAACGGATGCCTCTTGCCATATTATCTTCTTCCCTTTTTATCCATGAGTATTTCTTCCATTCAAGAATGTGTATATAATTGCTAAGTGATAGCCATGAAAGAAACAAGTGATTCTTTAATGGGCAAAAGCAAAAGTAAAAATCTTTTTAAAAAGTTCTGATCCATAACAATCAGTCATGGCATAGGTGAATCTGTCTAATAACAAGTTTTATTATAAATTCTTTAACATGTGCTATGTATTTAGAGAAAGAAATGCTTTAGCCAGAGTCCCTTTCCGCTTATAACATTTCTCACTGGCTGCTTCAATTGTTTTCCCCTTTTTGTGGCACATTAATTCGAATGGAGCAGGTCTCACTCTTCACGATAATTGTCATTTAGTTGGATGTTAATTATTTTCACAGGTAGAGTAACCACAGGACCAACCATTTTTCACAGTTTCCTTTATTGCTCCGGTAGTCCCAATTTCCATTTAGCCATAAAAGAGTTTTAAACACTTGTGATTTCTTTAACACTGACCAGCTCCCCTTTTGAGAAAAAAAACATTATTCACCTTTCCTCCCAGTGTTTCATGACCAAATTCTAAAATGTGTCCTGACTGCTTCCTTCGCTAGCCAAGACATTTGATATTCCAGTCATAACAACACATTAATTAATTCAGGTTTTATAAATTATGTTCCTGGCCCAAATAATAATAGCATGAGTGAAGATGGCACTTTTTGTAACTGGGTTTGTGGTGGTTTTTTGTTTTGTTTTTTGTTGTTGTCGTCTTGTTTTGTTTTATTTTTGTTTTTTTATGTTTCTACTGGGTGTATATTCACGTTTACTTCCTGGGAATATTCCTGCCTTTAGTCCCTCACTTCCTGCTTCACTCCTTGTGATTTCCCCAATGACCAAGTCTCCGTTTCAATGGTAGAATAAAATGGGACGCGTTGTACTGTATGTAGCATGTGTCATTCATGTGTCATTCATCAGATTCCAACTCTGAGTTAAAGATCCACAGCCATGATGGAACACGGTTCAGCTTGACCACTTCATCCCCATGAGGAGTGTTTTGGTCTTTTTTTCCCCCCTCTTAAGGAGGCATACTTGGCTCCGTTAAGCTGTTGGAGTCCTAGAAAGTACGGCTACTGGTCTGAGCAGTTGCTTTTGCCAGTGCACTAACATTTGGGATATTCTGTATGTCCTTTGGTGCTAGGTGTTTTGGGGGGGATTGTCTGTTGGTTTGTTTGGTTGGTTGGTTTTAATACTCTCATGAGACTAAGTTGATAACAGTGAGGACCTGTTCTTTTGATGCCTGAATTTCAACTTGGCACATTAAGCATGTGTTATCTACGCAAAGTGTTATAAATTGCCATATGAACACTAACTGTACTTGTAGGCATAGATAGCGAGTTTTTATTTTAATTTTTGTCATACATTTTATTGTAAAATAAATGGGTATAATGCGTCAACTGATAATTATTGAGCACCTTATTTCATCCTTACACTCTTGGTGTTAGAAGTAGCTCAGAAGGAAAAATTCTCGGATTCTCTCTCCCCTCTGATGTAGATTTTTGGTGGGAAAAGGAGAGATACTATAATTGTCATCATAGAGAGTAGAATTTAAAAAGAGTTTTGAACAAGGGGGGGTGAGCTCGTGAAAAGAAGGAGTCTATTTCAGGATTCTGGAATGGCATAGAATATAGCATATGGCCTTTACGAGAAGAAAGAGAAAGGATTGTTAGTCAGTGGCCTTTTTGTTTTGGTTCTTCCTTAGTTTTTATGCATTCTTTTTATGTACTATTTCTTTTCTGTTTGAACTATTTTCTAGATGATCCTTAATATAAATGTACTGTTTAGGGGGAAATGCCAACTCTTAGTCATCTAGAAAAGCTGTTTCACTCTGACCTAAGATTAATGGGTATAGATAGTAACAGGAAGCCCAGATTGGAAATAGATCTGGTTTTGGAATTCTCCATTACAGAACACCAATATATTAAATAGATAGAAGTGGAGCTTATCAGTTGCAAAGGAGACAGGAAGCCTCTACCCACACCTCACACCCCACAAACGCCCAGTGGGTTTGAAAATTACTAATATACTCCCTTTTCGGTTATTTGGCCGTCTTCATATTATCCTTTATTATTAAATAAATGGGGACCGCTGACACATGAGCCTTGGCTCACCTCCCTTTGCCTGTGGTTATATAGTCAGTTGCCAGGGGGGTTGTTTAAAAGGGTAACCTGAAGTAACAAATTAATGCCTGCACGGAACAGAGAGAGGGAATGGAACCATGAGAAGTGTTTTTTCCTCTTCTTTTGTTATTATGACACCCATTTTATCAGAAGGTGTGTGCAAGCAGTAGCATGATGACCCCTTTTCCTGCCCACGCCTCAGCAGACAGTGGATATGTTCTACTTAGAGGCTACGTCTGAGATGATGGGAGGTGAGCCCCAGGACCCACTGCCCAGGACTGCCTGGGACTGTACCCTCAGGTCTCCTCAGGAGCACCTAACCGAAGAAGTCCATATTTTGGCCTGGGTTGACAGCCATCTTGGCTGGCCCTATAGACCAAGTGCCAAAACACCACTTTAATTTGTGCTGAGTAGGCAATACCGTAAGTCAGGAACTCACCAGGGCAGGAAGCCAGGGCTTTGAATGGCCATCTCTGTGACTTTTCCAGCCCATCCATTGGAGGCAGCTCACTCCCATCAACACAAAAGCTGTCATTATGCTTCCCGCCACCCCAAATAGTCTGTTAAGTAAGGAACCAAGAGTGTCATTATTGACGTGGTACTCAGTATATTCTGATTTCCAAGTGTTGACTTACTCCTGGTCCACTGGAAGATGAACCAGAAGTATAGAGTTAAACAAGCTGACAAAGACATAAGTCGGAGGAAAAATACGAGTACATTTCTCTGCTGTGCAAGGACATCCTCAGTATTATGAAAATATTGGATTGTTCTTGGACTACTGGTTAGTAACACCCAAGAAATAAGTGAGGATCTCTGACAAATGAATAACTAGCTCAGGAATACATATATTTATCTGGGAAAGCCACAAAGAGTATACCAGGACTACAAGTCTCCATAATATATTAAACATCTAGTATCTTTACCCTCAGTCATTTGAGAAGGTTTTCTTTTTCTTTTCTTTTGTTTTTTTTTTTTCTGAATATACAAGATGTTTTGTAGAATTCTGAAACTGTTTAAAAATATTATGACCCCTCAGCGACTTGGGTTACTTCATAAGAAATCTTCATGTCTAGATCAAAATGTAAAGATTTTATTGAAGCCACATCTCTAATTAATCAAACCATGTTATCAATCCAAGAATTATTAAATCAGTTCACTCAGAAGTCAAGTTAATTTTTGATACCTAATGAACCAAGCTAGAAATTTAATAACTAAATATTTGCCATTTGATCACCCATTTTGGAAACATAGCAGGTCCTTCCTTGTGGTTGCTTGATGTAATGCAGTCTCTCTGTTTGAGGGCACATCTTGAAACTGATGACACTGGTGTCATTAAAAAAAAAAAAAAACCTTTCCATTTTTCTTGTGAGAATTTGGCAAATTATTTGTATGCTAATGGGAATGAGCCAGGTGAAAAGGAGGAGAAAACTAGGAGAGAGACATCCTGGGGTAGATGAGAAAAGATGGAACCCTATTGAATGAGGGGGACGCTGTCCCTGGTTTGGATGTAGGGACGTCATCTCTGGTAGCAGCATGCCAGGAGATGCTCTGATGCTCGTAGCTGTTAAATGCACAGTGGGAGCATGTGGACGTTTCCTTTCATTAATTTCTGTTTTCTCATTGTAAGAGCAAGGGACAGGGCCATCTGCTGAAAGTGAGAACAGGTGAGGAAGTCCTGGGGGACAGGAGGAGAAGAGACACCAGTGACCCGAAACAGTCTTCTCATGGGGATAGGACAGAGGTGAGCCACCTGCTGTGTCCTCAATGCGTCTTCAGTTGACAGCATTATTATTATTATTATATTATAAGAACCTGTGTGTCACTCAGTGTAGTCTGCCCGTCTCAGTTGTTCCCTTGCCTTTGAAAGATGTCCGGAAAAGGGGCTGAGAGAGTGTTTTTATGTTTGTGCCCTGGAGACCCTGCACCTCTTCTAGGGTAGGACCCAGTGTCACAAGAACAACGGTGACCCAAGTCCTGGCCTCTCTTCCTCTCGTCCCTTTTCTCTTCTCTCCCCTTCACCTTGTCTTCCTGCCACCTTCCTCTTACCCTCTTTTCCGCACTCCTTCCCTACCCTCTTTCCTCTAATGGTGTTCTCTCTACACATCTTTCAGCTAAACATAAGAGAATTCACCCACAAATACATGTATATAGCTTATAACCAAGTAAATATGCATCTACTACTAAACTAATTTTTACATTAAAATATATCCCAAAGTAAATAAAATAAAATAAATAAAATATATCCTAAAGTATAAATTTTAAACATTTTTAAAATACTTGTTTCTTTTGAGAGAGAATGCACGCACAGGCATGCTCTAGCAAGGGAGGGGCAGAGAGAGTGGGAGAGAGAGAATCCCAAGCAGGCTGCAGGACTCGATCCCATGAACCTTGAGATCATGACCTGAGCTGAAATCAAGAATTAGATGTTTAACCAACTGAGCCACCCAGGTGGCCCTAAAGTTCACATTTAAAATTTTTTTTTTTCAACGTTTATTTCTTTTTGGGACAGAGAGAGACAGAGCATGAACGGGGGAGGGGCAGAGAGAGAGGGACACAGAATCGGAAACAGGCTCCAGGCTCTGAGCCATCAGCCCAGAGCCTGACGCGGGGCTCGAACTCACGGACCGCGAGATCGTGACCTGGCCGAAGTCGGACGCTCAACCGACTGCGCCACCCAGGCGCCCCTAAAGTTCACATTTTAAAGGGGCCTATAGGCTTCCACCCAGGATAAGTGATTTGGATGAGGGAGTAACAAGGAATTTGTTCATTGACATAAGGGTGCCTGAGAGATGTGGGTACCAATATCAGGTTCTAGGATTGCCAGTCCTACAGGCCCCGTCTGAGCTCTACCGGAGTGGAAATAGGGACATTGATGATGGGATTGTTGGGAGATCTTTACAGTGTCCCCAGAATGTGGAAGATGTACTTAAACATAGTCACAGACACCAGGGCCCACATTTGCCTGGAGATCTCTGAAGTGGATGATAAGGGACTAGAGCAAACAGTGAAGATGAAATGAAGGATGGGGGCTACCCCACCCCAGTTCCTGGATGCCTGGTGTAGTACAGTCACTGTCCCCGTGGTTCCTGTGGCTCCAGGTTCAGGGGAGCAGACAGCACAGGCAGGGCAGGAGCTGTGTGGGTGTCCTGGAGCCTGGCCACTGAGCACTGAGGCACTCAGCCCGAGAAGAGACGGAGTGAACTATTGCCGGTGGCCAAAGACAGACAAGATTGCTTCTCTATAACTGGGTCTTGGGGGATAGAAAGGGCTAGAATAAAGCGGCTCACTGCCTTAGAAAACCACCCACATCATCCACACAGGGACTGACATGTTAACAGAGGTTGCCAGAAGCCCATGGAATGAGCCTGAAGCCTCGTACATAGTTCAGGTATAAAAAACTGTGCCAGAGAATCTCCTCTTTCCCTCTTCTCTTCTTCTGACTCATCCCACTCGAGAGGAGCAAGACCCTGGGCAAAGTGGGAAGGCCAGCCCCACGACCAGAACGCCCCACCCCCTCATTCCAAGGTGCTTGAGTAGGAGTGAAATCAAGTAGTCAGGACCCCGCCCTACTCAGAAACCAGAGATACAGTCCCTCTTGGTGATGAGACATGTCTTAAAGTGGAGTGGGCCATCACAGTAACTGAGACCATCTGGGATCTCCCTAAGATAACATTAAAGAACAATTTTACCAAGCATGCTTGGGTCAATGATGAACAAAATATTTACTATTTCACGTTTAAAGCTCACTGGGTTAGACTCAATAAACCAGTTGCACAAGTATAGAACTAAACCGAGCTTAGAACCAAACTTTCAAATGACCGTCCTTTAAAATGCTATCCCAACATACTTTTAAAATGATGTGTCTTCAACCAAGTTGTTTCCACTACAAATATTTTCATTGTATATATATATTTTTTTAATTTAACTTTATTTTTTATTTTTTTAAACTTACATCCAAATTAGTTAGTATATAGTGAAGCAAGGATTTAAGTAGATTCCTTAATGCCCCTTACCCATTTAGCCCGTCCCCCCCTCCCGCAACCCCTCCAGTAACCCTCAGTTTGTTCTCCATATTTATGAGTCTCTTCTGTTTTGTCCCCCTCCCTGTTTTTATACTATTTTTGTTTCCCTTCTCTTATGTTCATCTGTTTTGTCTCTTAAAGTCCTCATATGAGTGAAGTCATAGGATTTTTGTCTTTCTCTGACTAATTTCACTTAGCTTAATGCCCTCCAGTTCCATCCACATAGTTGCAAATGGCAAGATTTCATTCTTTTTGATTGCCAAGTAATACTCCATTGTATGTGTGTATATATATATATATATATATATATATATATATATATACCACATCTTCTTTATCCATTCATCCATTGATGGACATTTGGGCTCTTTCCATACTTCGGCTATTGTTGATAGTGCTGCTATAAACATAGGGGTGCATGTGTCCCTTCGAAATAGCACACCTGTATCCCTTGGATAAATGCCTACTAGTGCAATTGCTGGGTCGTAGGGTAGTTCTATTTTTAGTGTTTTGAGGAACCTCCATACTGTTTTCCAGAGTGGCTGCACCGGCTTGCATTCCCACCAACAATGCAAAAGAGATCTTTCTCCAAATCCTCGCCAACATCTGTTGTTGCCTGAGTTGTTAATGTTAGCCATTCTGACAGGTGTGAGGTGGTATCTCATTGTGGTTTTGATTTGTATTTCCCTGATGATGAGTGATGTTGAGCATTTTTTCATGTGTCGGTTGGCCATCTGGATGTCTTCTTTGGAGAAGTGTCTATTCATGTCTTTTGCCCATTTCTTCCCTGGATTATTTGTTTTTTGCACGTTGAGTTTGATAAGTTCTTTGTAGATTTTGGATACTAACCCTTTATCTGATATGTCATTTGCAAATATCTTCTCCCATTCTGTTGGTTGCCTTTTAGTTTTGCTGATTGTTTCCTTCGCTGTGCAGAAGCTTTTTATTTTGATGAGGTCCCTTCATTGTATATTTTTAATGAAAACAAAAATATTTCTGTTCAATTAATAAATATAAAAAGTAGTATTTTAAGATATTGTTTCTTTTACTGTTTTCTCAATCTGTAAGATTCATACTTCGGAGCATATTTTAATATCAAAATTAGGACAGTAGCAGATGTATGTTTATTCATTTTTTTAATCAATTATAGAAGTTTATTGGTGAGTAAATTCTCAAAGTTTTTAACAGAGAGAGGTATCTAAATACATTTTGTTAGAGAAAAGAGTTAGGAAAAGGGGCCCAGAAAACAAGCATGAATGGAAGATAGAAGGAAAGAAATGTGAAGCAGAAAGGAATTCACAGGAAGGCTGACCATTTATATGTGGAGGGGAGAGGCCAGGCTGGGCAGGGCCAGGTGGGGTGGGGCGGGGCAAGGAAGGGAGGAAGGAGGAGGACTTGGGTCACCATTGTTCATGTGACATCAGACCATTCCCAAAAAAGGTTCAGGGTCCGGGGCATGAACATAAAAATAGCTTCTCAGTGAACTTTTTTAGACATCTGTAGAAGATAATAGGGTCTCAGGCTACACTGAGGGGCATATAGCCACGTTTTAAAAACTCTGGAGTAACAATATTATTGTCCGGTGAATGGGTGGTGCAGGGTAGAGTGGTAGGGGAAGGGGAAGAGAAATTTAGGTAAATTTAGATAAACTCTAAATAAGAACAGAAAGCCTATGCCATGGTCTCAGGGGTCACCTGTTAGGCCCTTCATATTCAGAAGGTGAAAACATCCTTTCAATTCAAAGTTCATGGAGAAGTACAATTTTTGGAAGAATAAAATCTCATTTCCTTAGAAGCGGTTTGGAAAACAACACAAAACTTACAAGATATGCTTCATCTGCTAGAGCATGGCATTGTACGGGGAGTAAACAGCAGCACCGGGTTACAAGAGCCAGTAAAGGTCTCATGAAAATCTACATTTATGCAAAGCACTTTCTGTACTCCTGAGAAGCCGCCTCCAACTGACTCAGAGTTCACTCGCAGAAAAATAATTAAATCCCTGAAAGTCAACGAGGATTTATTAAGGACTGAAATGATTCTCTACACGGTAGTAGGAACTCTGATGAAGATATAGCCCTTGCTTTCAAAAGAACTTCACCACTTGCAGGTAAATTGAAGATAGAAGTCACAGCATAGCTTAATACAACTGGATTGTGATATTACATGGATGAATGAGAGAAGGGAGCAGAAGTGGAGCAGGGAAAAAGAGAGAGAAAATTACTTTTGAGGCAAAACCTTGTCCAAGAGTTCAAGAGGAGCAAAACAAACAAATAAACAAAAACAAAAAAAAAAAAAAAAAAAGGAGGGAAGAGAGCAGAAAGTCTAGACCAGAAGAAAGAAAAAATAAAATGGGAATACCCAGAGTAATGGAGACCCCTGACGCCTCACATCTCTTTATATTTCCATTAATTAATATACTTATGGAATAAGTGTCTATCTCCAACACTTGGTGTGGGCATAGTGATAGGGAATGAAAAAGAGAGTTAAAGAAAATGTGATCCCTAGCTTGAAAGAACTTGAATGCAGGGGAGCAAAGGAGTAGAGCGATGGTTACCTCACAGCGGGTGATGGATGTTTTGCCTGAAAAAGGCGGATGGGAGCTCAGGAGGAAGTTAATTGACCCACAAGAGCTCTGTGCTGCAGGATCTCAGATGTTTTGTTTTCAAGGATGAAAACTTAGGGAAGAACGTGCTGAAATTAATGGATGACATTGACTTTTCTTTATTCGAAGCATAATTCCCCACTAAGCTAGTTTAGACAGATCAGCTGTGGGCTCATCTGTTCGTACCTAGAGGCATGGTGTCGCTAACCAGGGATCACAGCCCTGGTCTCACCTAAGAGTCACCTAACACTGATGCCTGGATCCCACGGTAGAACAGTTAAATCAGAGTCACTTGGGTGGAACCCGGGAAAAGGCATTAGTTAAAAGACTTCTCCAGATGATTCTAACGTGCTTCTGGGGTTGAGAACCAGTGCCTACACACAGACCTGGACAGACTTCCGCTATAACAGTTTACCCAGGTTTCTGACTTGGTCCCAGATGTTATAACAGAAACAGCCTCTCCTTTCGGAGGCACTTGGGTCCCCTCTTGTACTTCGTCTCTGCACACTGCACTGTTTAGTTGAGTCCATTGATGAAATAGATTAAAAGAAATTTTTAATACATTTTATTTTGTGGAAAATTCTTGTTTTAAAAGTTTGGCCCTCTGCTGCTGTGCCATATATGTTGGCCAAAATATATGACCAGTTGGCATAACTGGTCAACTAATTCCTCCCCAGGTAATATTTCGTGCAAAAAAAGTAAATTCTGACAGTGTAACATTTACATGGGAACATGATTTTCAAATAATTAATTCATATCTGTTCCTGGCAATCTCTAAGAAATGGGTAAATATATCTACGCATCAATGTATATTTTCCAAGAGGATTAGGAACAAATTAAGAACATTTCTATGGAATAATCTATAGAGGATCGCTGTGTAACAGAACACTTCAACTCCAGCTTCTTCTATCGATTTTAACTCTTTCCCCCCTGTAGATTTTGTAGGCAATGAAGACTAACCCAAATCTTGACATTCTGTGACCTCTGTGAGCTTTCTGAATGCTGCCTGGATGTTTCGTGTTATGGTCTTCTGTCGGCCTTGGCAGTTTAAGGGCTGGAAGCAAACCAGTTTTCAATTGCCTGCCTGCAAAAAATACCCAAAAATATTACGAGACCAGTGAGCATTGCCAAAATGTTTTCTTCTTTCTTTGTCCAGTCTCCCACAAGACATACAAGCTTTCTACTTCCTTTCCCTTTGCAGTTAGAAAAAAAAAAAAAAAAGGAGCTGAAGAGTCCATTAAGATAGAATTGTCCCTTTCTTCACGGGCTCTTAATCAGAGTATAACTGTCGTTTTGACTCTTCAGCACAGGCAGCCATGGAATTGGTCTCTTTTCTCTCTGTAACATCTATTCAGCTGTTTTTTTTGTTGTTTTTTTTACCTCTCCTTTCTGACCAGTGGGAAAACTACATTTAATAAAACAAGTGGAGTTTATTAAGAGTGACCAAAACTAATCGCAATTAAGCTTTTTTACCTTCTGAAACACTGAAACATAATTGGAACAGAATACTTTCTGGGTGTCATAGAATCTCACAGATATTGGAAAACTTGTTGCATAAGAGTCAGTGTTGATGCGATGCTACAGAGGTCGTACTTTGTTTCAGTAAAACAGGTATAATATGGATGGGGGACTTTCTACGTCAAGAATGATATTAAAGTATAATAATGAATTATTATGATATTGATATATGATATTGAATTATTATGATGCTGATGTATGATTTTGAATCATGATGTTGTATGTCTAATATACATACATGTATGTATGAAGCTAATATAATGTTGTATATCAGTTATAGCTCCACAAACAAAAAGAATTTGTCAGTTACATCTCTAAAACAAAGAATTATATTAAAGTATAGAAATCTAGGGGTGCCTGGGTGGCTCAGTCGGTTAAGCATCCAACTTCAGCTCAGGTTACGATCTTGTGGTCCGTGAGTTACGATCTCGCGGTCCGTGAGTTCAAGCCCCGCGTCGGGCTCTGGGCTGATGGCTCAGAGCCTGAAGCCTGCTTCCAATTCTGTGTCTCCCTCTCTCTCTGCCCCTCCCCTGTTCATGCTCTGTCTCTCTCTGTCTCAAAAATAAATAAACATTAAAAAAAATTTAAAGTATAGAAATCTATAAATTAATTCAGAGAGGCAGTGAACTTTTTTTTTTAAGTTTTCTTTTCTTTATTTTGAAAGTGAGAGAGCAAGTAGGGGAGGAGCAGAGAGAGAGAGGGAGAGAAAGAATCCCAAGCAGGCTCTGTGCTGTCAGCACAGAGCCCAACGCGGGGCTCGAACTCAAGAAACGGGAGATCGTCACCTGATCCGAAATCAAGAGTCGGACACTTAACCAAGCTGACGGAGCCACCCAGGCACCCGGCAGTATGGTGAGCTTTGAAATGATGACAAATGAATAGCGAAACAGAAGCAGTAGTGTTTATGACGGTTTATACAGACCACATGGTCAAAGTGCTTTCTTTTTTTTTTTTTTCAACGTTTATTTTTTTTTTGGGGGGACAGAGAGAGACAGAGCATGAACGGGGAGGGGCAGAGAGAGAGGGAGACACAGAATTGGAAACAGGCTCCAGGCTCTGAGCCATCAGCCCAGAGCCTGACGCGGGGCTCGAACTCACGGACCGCGAGATCGTGACCTGGCTGAAGTCGGACGCTTAACCGACTGCGCCACCCAGGCGCCCCTCAAAGTGCTTTCTTAATCTAGGTGTCCACACTGCTACAGAAACAGCATATATTAAGAGCGAAGGAATTCAAACATCTCCATATCAGTTACGACTCAATTTTTGCCAAATGGAAGCCATCTGAAAGGAAATGTCTTGTTTTACTGTCACCTACAGAGTTCAGGAGTTGAAGAAGTGGAGAATGGACTGGCTCCTCTGGATTTACTTCTCATTGACCAAGGCACACTGATCGGTGACACAAAAGCAAAAAGAAATTGGCAGAGGGAGAGGCTGTGCCATTTTAATGAGCAAAGGAAATGTCAAAACAGAAGAGGAAGCAGCAGTAAAATTGCATGTCCAGCTACTCGACAAGAAGAAATAGTTCAAAATAAATGGAGGGGTCCAACAAATAAAACGAGGACAGTCTAATTAAAAGAGAAATTAAAAAGAAAGAGAAGCTCCTACAGACACCCAAATGAATGCAAAAGGAACTTTCATCTGAGCCCATATCACAGTGGAATCAGCCCCCCGTGTCCAGCCACAGACACTTATTACAGTGGGTTCATGTGTTAAAGGGAACCTTACGATACATATACGAACTGGGACGTGAAACACAAAGACAATGATGAATACAAAACAATGGCATGTTGGAATCGTTGGAGTAGTATTTGGAGGGAAAATACCTAAATGAACTAAGATGTGGGGGAAAAAAAGGGTGAAAATGGGTGGCAAAAACAACCTGAAGCCTTTATTCTGAGAAAGCTCGAGGAGAAGCTAGGTCCCCTGCCTTTTAGAATACTGTATAATTTTCAGATTACCAAAGGGAGGTAGAACTCCAAAAATACTGTTTTGCTTCCACATTTTTCTAAGGAGAATATATGGCAAACCAGAAAGGGCAGAAGAATAGTTGATGCCAAAGAAGGGCAAGTTAGCCTGAGAAAGTCTTCTGGTTTGAATCACTGGCTTCTAAATGTTTCTCTTCTACAAAATGATAATAATAAAACAAATTCAGTTGAACTTATTTTCTAAAACTCTAATTTAACAGAGCTTCTTATTCTGATATTACTTTCGTCATTTGTTTGTTTTTTTTCCGGTTTCACATACTTTTGTTTCTGTTTTAACGAAATGATGCTGATGGCATGGGTTAGTTATCCTTATGTCGCAAAATAAAAAATTAGCAATGTTATGCTAGCTCCTATTTTTAAGTTTTATTGGTTCCCAAAGTCCAAAGACCTGGGAGTCAGTAGAGATTTTTGTTTTCAGTTTAAAACATTCCTTTGAATAAGGAATAGATACACACGATAGACATTGAAAAGGTTCATGTAGTCACGCAGTATTTTGCCTGCATTTGCACGCCAGCCTACTGTCCTCTCTGTTTCCCTCCAGAAAGGCAACCATTGCAAAAGATCCTGTATATAATTCTGCACAAGTTCTGAACTTTGCATAAAAATTGCTTGTGCTTTTGACACAAATGGCAGCACACTCAACCATCTGTACTTTGCTTTCTTCGCACAAACTGTATACACTCAGGACCTGGCCCCCGCTATTTTAATTTTGTTTGGAGTTGAAACTAAATCTAGGTACTAAAATATAATTTATTGATGTGTTTGTGGAATCAGTGTCAAAAGTTCTTGAGCAGTGCTGTAAGGATGAAAGGAGTGTCATAACACCAGGAAGATGAAAATGTTAGCTCAAGATTTCACAAAGCAGCAAAAGAAGAATTTAAGAACTTACCCCGCTGGTGAACTTGCTGTCCGTCAGGAGCAAGCTTTCCGTGTAGACTGGTGACTTAATGCACATGTGAAAATTAGGGTCCTGTGATGACTGGGAACAGTCATGAATTCATAAGACTATCAATGAAAGCTTCGTCAAGTTTTCTGAACTGATATAAGAAAAGAACATCAGACACTTTGTACATTTTGATCATAAGTAGCGATTTGGCACCATTTTTCAGGACCTGTGTCTGTGGCTGTGGAAGGTAGGGAAGGTAAAGTGCGGCCCAGAACTGATTGAACACTTTTATGCAGAAGCGATTAATTAATTACTCCTTGGAGGGGCCTTAAAGGTTCACATCCCCAATTAGAATGTTGCGAAGTTTTGCCTGTTAACGTTGTATCAACGCATTGACGACAAGGTGGGCGTGGTTAGCAGATTTGTGAATAATGCAAATAAGGAAGGAAAAGCAAATGGGTATCGTAGTTAGAATTTAAAAAGATCTTGACAATATGGAACAATAAACAAATTAAACCAAGACTTGGTTCAAAATATCAGCAGTCTATGTGCAGGCAAGTAGATCTGGCTTAATTTATATAAAGAAAAGCTGCACATTTTACAAGTTGACTACAAATACATCCTTCGTAACACACATCAGTGCCTTCCAACTTAAGGACTGAAACTTTATTTAGATCTACAAATCTTCTGGTTTTCTTTTATTACTTCCTTCCTTATGTTATTTCTGTTCTCTGTTTCTGTCATTTCTGGTAGACTTTTGTCCTAACCTTCTCCCTTTCTATTCCTGGACCCCTTTTCACTCCCTGCGTCCATGCTGTGAGCTTAGAGTTTCCCTGAAACTACACTTATACTCTGAGTAATATTCTCCTGTGATTTCCTTTCTTTTATGATATGATCCCAAATATTTGTATCCTTTAAGAATTTTGTAAAATTCTGGAACTACCAATAGCTTTCTAGCTCTGCTATGAATTTCTTTCACACACACACACACACATTTATGTTACAGCATGGGAATTTGAGAAGAAGAATAAACATCATGTTCTTTGCTCTAACTTGATCCAGTATCCATTAACATAAACCAATAACACCCAATGCATCATATGATCGATCAGATGAAAATTAATGGACATATTGTGCTCCGGAGAAGAGCAGTAATAATCATACTCATCAGAGCCTATTTGAATATTATATTCAGCTCTATGTATAATAATAGAGAATCTAAGATATATGAGGAATGTTTGAAGGAAGCAGAGATATTTCGCTTAGAAAGAGACAAGATCGTCAGCTTGAGTTATCTGAGGGGATGTTATGTAGAAGTTAAACATTTTAAATATTTGCAGAAAACAGACCTACGATCATTTTTTTTTCCTTAAGAACAAGGTGGTGGACTTTATTTTAGAATAAAGAATAACTTCTTAATAATTAGGCCTGTACCAAAAGTAGAATGAGCTACTTTCATACTTGAAAAATTCCTAGCACTAGAAATGTTCAAACAGCAACTGAGGGAGGGATGACTTTTCATGAATATTGTAAACAATAGAACATTTTTCTATCTATCAGTGCCTTCTAATTTTCCAATCCCAAGTTGTCTGTTTCTTTGGGTTCTGTCTGGCCCTAGACTGAAGATTGTTTCTCCCCTTGGATCCGTCTGACTCCTGAGTATCTGCCTCATTGCTACTTTGCCTTGAACTGTGATTTCCATGTGCCTCCAAACTCTTGACCCACCGCTTATCCAATTTTGACTCTGGACCTGGCTCAGCTGTGGACACTGAAAGCATCCATCTCAGGTGTCCCACTTGATTCCAGTAACTTCATCCCTGACCCACCCATCAGGTTTTATGTATTGTTTTGTGACTAGGCCTTTCTCTCTTGCCTGCTCAGTGCTTTCTTTTGTGTTCTGGTTCCCACAAACATTACATAATCCCCTTTCATTCTTACAAGAGGCTTCTAACGGGGCACAGCCACCAGTTTATCTTCCTTCTGTTTGGGGCGTCCTTATTTCTCGTAAACTCACATGCACCCTTTTAGCCCATTAATCTTTCAAAGTGCTACTTTAATTATTGCTATCTTCCCAAAACCACTGTCTCAAAACAAATGTTTCCCACGAGCTATCGGATGAAATCAACTTGGGATGCTGTAACAAAGTACCATAGACTGGATGGCTCAAACAATAGACGGTATTTTCTGCACAGTTTTGGAGGCTGGGACTTCCAAGAGCAAGGTGCCCATCGATTTGGTTGCTGGTGATTCTCTTCCTAACTTGCAGAGAGAGGACAAACTCTCTGGTGTTTCCTCCTATAAGGGCACTAATCCCATAGTGAGGTATGAAGGCCCTCTAGGCCTCATCTCAAATGCCATTACTCGGGGGATGAGGCTTCACCATAGGAAGTTGGGTGGGACAGAGGACACATATTCAGTCCATATCAAAGTGTATCTTTATGGTTTGCTTCCAAACTGTATTTCTAGTTTTATTTCTTTATCTCCTTTACTTAATTCTTCTACAACTAAATCTGTTCATTTGCTCTTTTGCCATGACTCCCTTGCAAGATATGCCCTCCCCTATTTTTTGTATCCTACCCATCTTTAGTTTATTATTATTTACTTAAACGGTCTCAACTCTGTATTTTATTTGACCTTCATGTGACGGTGTGGTTGGGGGGGTCGTATAATTCTTGCCCGACTGCATTGTAATTCTTGTTAAATGTAGAGACTGTGTCTTAGACTTTTTGGAATGAGCACATACATCTCAAAAAAATAATTTTTGGTTTGATTCACCCTCACTCATTCAGCAACATTTAATGACCACCTATTTTGTGCTAGCAGGCTAACTATAATTCTCCACCATGTGATCTGTGTCTCAAAATGTTTGACTCTTCCTAACTCCTGTGTCAGTATCTTAGAGAAAAAGGCCTTCCTTTCTTTTTACCTTTTTCCTTATAACTTTACGGTTAGATTGCCTTCCTCGCCTGCCCCACTGGTGACTCTCAGAAATGTCAGTTGTACCATAAGCCCAAGATCACCATCTTTCTTTCCTGTTTCTTTTGGAAAACGGAGAGGGAAGGTGAATATAATGTTCTTCTAGCTTCCTTAACTTTCAAAAGATCTGAGGAAAATAACTGGAATAATTAAGCAAGAGAACTTAATTACTCTTCTCTCCATCTTGGTTCACTTTAAACATAACCCAGTGTCGGGCAATAATGAGCACTGAAAAAATATTGAATGTTGAATGAATTGTTTCTCAAGACATTTGCCGAAATCTGCCAGCATAGAAGCTGGGAAAATTAGAATTAGGAGCAGATCTCAAAGATCATCTAGACTAACTTGTTCATTTTCTAGATGATAGAACAGAAGTCCGTAGAAGGTAAAATGTCCATCCCCAGGTCAGAGAGTAGCCAACCTAGATTTGGACTCTGTCAGATCCTACCCCATTCCAGCACTGTTTTAACTGTATCTCATAGTCTAGACCCCATGACTTCACTGTATCTAGGTGAATAACTTAAAGGTATGCTGAAGAAGCTTGGGGAAAATATGACAGAAAAGACTGTAGTTAAAAAGACCCAGGGGAAAAAATATAAAATGAAAGAGGATTGATTTACTTTTGACAAGAAGCAATTGGTGATGCCTATCTTTCTTTTATGACTTTGATAAAGTTCTGCATTAGAACCAAAGGACAAACTAAAAGAATCTTGAGTTCCTTACAAGCAAAGCATCTTTTTTTTCTTCATTTCTTTCCCCTGCATCCACTACTTGCGTCTGTATTTTTGGTGTTAATCTCTGAAAGAGGAAACAGTGGTAAAACCTGCAAACTCTCTGTTTAACTATTTGAAAACTGATGCTCTGTTTCCTTGATTCTAAAAAGGGCAAAATGGTTTGACCTGTTCCTGATTGATCTGATATTTGGACATTCTACATACTGGGCCTTAGAGGAAAAGAAACACAGTCCTTTTGGAGAATGTCAACACGACTCTATTTTACCCTGGCGTCTTTCCTAAAGTTCAATAAAGGCCATCTTTCAGAAGCACATAAATCCACTTGCAGATAAAGCAAAAGGAATTATTGTCTTTACGTGAGAATAAAATCCTTATTTATTCCTTAAACCTCTCCTACTTCCACCTTGAGGGAAGCTTCTGGTATCTGTGTTCATTTTAGGCCTGTCTCATCTGTCCTCCTTTGAATCTCTGCCTTGTTTTGTCCAACCTGGAGGATAACAACGCCTATTACTTTATATATCTTATTTCCAGAAACAATAGCCTGTGGCACTTCCATTATTTATTCTTTCTCCTTCTGTCAGTGACATAATGGTTTGCCGCTTGCCAAAAATTCTGCTTTTCCAGGCCAGTGATTCCATTCCCTCTAGCATTTTCTCAGATTTAATTTCTTGTGAGAGAAAAAAAAAAATATGGCTGATAGTTCCACCAAATGGGAAATCAGCTTTGCATGAATTGGGCTGGACTTTAGCATATGCTGGCAGCCACCGTTCGCATTACTGATGAAGGTGTAGTGGTGGTGATGAAGGTAGCAGGTGATGGTGGCAGTGGTGATGACAGTGGTGGTTGTAGGGGTGGTGATGACAGTGGTGATAATGGTGGTTGTGGTGGTGGTGATGGTGGTTATTTGATGGTGGTGGTGTTGGTAGTGGTGTCTCTTTGTTGGTCTGCCTTCTAAAGAGCTCACAGTTCTTAAGATGATTTGTTCCCATTGTAGAATAATAGAGAAAAAATATGACAATAATTTAAAAGTCTAACACGACAGCAACTAATTTATAATCACTATCATACTATTTGTCTGATTCTCGAGAGTGGAAATCATTTATTACCTTTCTTGAGAATAAAACTTAGTAATACTGCCATTTACTCTGTCTTTAGCATTGCGTGCTCATACTTTTATTAGTTTTTATATGGGAGAGCCCATAATAATATAAGAAATAAAATTGAAGGATGTCTTATGACCTGAATAAATCAGTGTCTTTACCGGAATGTACTTAATAAGCTTCTCCCAAACACTCAGCACTAATATTGGCACTGAGGGGGGGGTATCATGGCCTCTGTTTCAAGTCAGTGTATTTAGGTCAGAGGTATGATATTCATTTATCCTATACATATTTGTTGAATACCTTCTGCGTCCTAGATGCTGTGCCAAGAAGAAATGCAGTGCTTGTCCCCACAGTAATTGAGACCATGGAATTGCAAACGCCTTTGCATAGCAAGAAATCTGTTAGAATGCAAATACATAAAATGTCCTGGAAATGAGAGAAAAAAATCTAAGTTTCACTAGAGTGGTCAAGGGAGGCTTTATCTGAGGAGGAAACATTTTAGCCAAGACTTGGAGGGGAAAATTAAGCATTCAAAGAGAAAGAGCAGAATGCATAACAACAGAGCAGCTTGAGTGCGGCTGCCTTCTTACAGTATCTTTAGCTACTTCAGTGTTGCTGTAGTGTATTATTCTGTTAAGAGTGTAGCACGGGAGGAGATAGTATTGACTTGAGATGAGGCTAGGCCATCGGGCAGGAGCCATTGCATGAAAGGTCTTGTAGGACGGTCCATGTTGGGGTTTTATTCTCACTCGATGAATTTCCAACAGCAGATTGGCACAATTAACTTGGTAAGTTAGAAAGACCATTGAGTAGAGGATATATTTGAGTCAGACCGGATGCAGGGAGACCCGTTGGGGAGTCTTTAGGGTGAGAACTGATGATGAGACTCTAAACTAATGTAGTGGTGGTGATAATGCAGGGGTGGTGACTAATACACAGGGCATAAAAGACCTAGTATCTTAAGGAGTTAATTTTTGTTTTTAATATGGGAAGAT
Source organism: Lynx canadensis (assembly GCF_007474595.2). NCBI lineage: Eukaryota > Metazoa > Chordata > Mammalia > Carnivora > Felidae > Lynx > Lynx canadensis. The sequence goes on from NC_044304.2 coordinate 151,861,339, forward strand.
TTAAGGATGATTTCCAGGTTTCTGGCTTATAATACGGGACTGAACAATGCAAGACAATGTATAATTTGTTGCTAAACTATGCAGCTTCAGAAATAAGTTCTTTAAAGCTCATAGGAGTGAGCAGTATTTGAAGACGACTCCTTGTAGAAGGTGTCAGGATGTAAGCTGAGATATCAGAAAGTAGTACATACAGCACTCTGTAAGGAAAATAATTTTCCTAAGTGACTTAGAACTCGCTGTCTTGTTTCTGACTTGTGTTCTGGAGGGTCACTTGACTTCCATAGAAGAAACCCTCTTCCCCTTACTCTGAAAAAGTCAGGTAAATGGCCCACAGCCCTTTCCCAAATAAAATTCTACGTCTAACTGGAAAGATACATAAATTCTCTATCACAGATCCCGGTAGGGAAGGACAGAGGAGGGAAGAAAAAAGAAAGGAGCTAATTAGTAATTATTTTCAGAGAGGATGGGGGAGGAGTCAGAGAGTAAGATTTCACTTTTTAGGTTGGGAAAAATTAATGTAGAGTGCCCCAATAAAACAAAATCAAGTCTAACAATAAAATAATCAGCAGCATTCTCAAATATTAAAATGTCATTTTTCACTGTTTTCAAACAAGGCCTATAATAACAAAGGAGAGATATTTTCTACTTTACTAGGAGTGCTGTAATATTTCCATTTATTTTGTCTCTTCCTTAGGCTGCATTTTTGTCAGTTGGTGCAGTGTTTAGGAAAAAAAGCACGTAAGATTAGTGCCCGTAACACAAGAGCCAACTGACAGAACAGAACAAGAAAATAGAGCGGGTTGTGTATCATCTTTTCCAACAATACCGTGGGCAGATCAGGAAGTTCTAATATTCTCAAGATTAATGGTGTCCTTGTTCATAGTTTCGAGATGGATGTGTTGAGATACGTCTGTGTGAAATGTACATCAGTACTTGGGCGTGTGAGTGCGCGCACGCGTGTGTGGTTGCGTGACTCAGTGTCGTCTTGTTTGTTTCACAAGATGCAGTATCATGACCAAAGAGACAGGAGAATGATCTTTCCAGGGAAGTCCCATTGGAAAAGACCTGAAGGAAAGTTAGAAATCTACTAGTTAAAAAGAAAGGTTATATTACAAAAAGGGAACCATTAAGTACAACGATCTCGAGGTTGGGCTAAGAGCTAAGTGTGGTTTGGGGTATACATAGGAGATCTTCAGGCCGAACTTTAGACTGAGTATCAAGGACGAGTAGGATGTAACATAGTACATGAGTTGGGTATTTTTAATGGTAGGAGTTGGGAAGATCCTAAAAGGTTTTCAGTAGGAGGAGTGAGTGGCATACTGCTTTGTGACTGATACACTATTAACATTATTAATACTATTGAGGGGCGCCTGGGTGGCTTAGTCGGTTAAGCGTCCAACTTCGGCTCAGGTCATGATCTTGCAGTCCGTGGGTTGGAGCCCCGCGTCAGGCTCTGTGCTGATGGCTCAGAGCCTGGAGCCTGTTTCGGATTCTGTGTCTGCCTCTTTCTCTGACCCTCCCCTGTTCATGCTCTCTCTCTCTCTCTGTCTCAAAAATAAACGTTAAAAAAATTTTTTTTTAAATACTAATGAAATTAATTATAGCTAGCATTTAGTGACTGCTTATTGTTATGCATGCCAGACACTTAATAACTAATTGAATCTTGATCGTCATGCCCGATGATGTAGATGATCTTATCATCGTCCCTATTTTCCAGATTTGTGACCTGAGAAAACGGCCAGGGAACCTGCACAAATGCCACAAGTAGCACGTGAGAGAGCAGGTCTGTGAACCAGGCACAGTCTGGCGGCGAGTTTGTTATTTGTAAGACAGAATGAAGGGGAAAGCGGAAGCTGAGAGACCCCTTAGGAGCCTGTATGATCGTACATCAGTCCTGAGGTGGTGAGGCACTGAGCTTTAGTGGCTACAGAGGAGGTCCATATGTGAGCCTTTAGTCTTACCTTTACTCAGAGCAAACCATGCTTTATTCGAGTCAAACTGAAGCTTGTTTGAAGGGAGAAACCCTTCAGCCCGGTTGCAGAGATGGATCTCGCCACCAGCCCTGCATCCACTTGAATCCTGGAACAATGCCCCTAATTCTCTAACTGAAGCCCAGAGCGATAGCATCTTCCCTCAAGGACATCACTTCCGCAATTCCATTCATAGAGCTTTGTTTCTAGAAATGTTGCAGTCTATTGACTATGTAAATGGTGTAGTTGCTTTTCCATGAAAATGCATAAAATTCCTATTGTACTATGTACTACTATTGGCTCCGAGGGGGGAAAAATATAAGTAGCTCAGCATCATTGTGGGAGACAGAACATCTGTTTGCTTTGGAATCCAAGAGAAGCTCTCCACATGGCTTCCCTCTAAAGCAGATTAGTAAGGAACTTGTGAATAAATTATCCCCGGGGCTGTCTTGTCCACATGAACAAGAGTTTAATGTCCCCTAGAACCAATTCCATCATTTTAGTGGTTACCTGGTAGCCATTCTCTCTGGGATAAATTTCTAATGGTAAAGGGAAGCTGTGGTTTCCTCTGATTCCCTCAACCTCTCTGGGATCTTACTGTGTCTCCTCCTGATCCGTTCAATGTCTCTGAGGATCTGCTTCCCTGAAACAGTTTTTGTTTTTCTTACTCCTCTGTTTCCCAAATATTTATTTATCAATTCCGCATACAGGGTCTTAGGAGAGGCACTACGGTTTACAATCGGGAAAAAGTGCAGCCAATCCCTTCAAATAAAAAAAAAAAAAAAGTAAGAAGGCTTGTTAAATGCTAATGTGGAGCTAGTTCACAGTGTTAAGAAATATCAGAAGAGAGACACCCCACGCAGTGTCGAAGTATCAGGAAAGGCTCCCCATAGGAAGTTGCTTTTAAGCTGGGACTTGAAAGATCTCACCCAACATAGGGACGGGGCTGGGGGTGGGGGGGCAGGTGGATTCCTAATGATAGACTGTCATTCTGGGAGAAGGAACAGTATGTACAAATGTAAGAAGGTACAAGAATTACTGGGGTGTCCAGGAAACTTCACTTATTCTAATTTGAACATCCCATCGATTTCTTGATTCCGTTAGCAAGTGTTCCCAAACTGTGGTCTGTGGCATATTTTTAATAAGATGTTAATATGTATCCTATGAGCCGAAATGTTCTCTGGTGAAATGATTTTGAGAAATACTGAAATAATCTAAATTAATGGCTTCTTTACTGCAGCATTTTTTTTAAATTTTTTTTTCAACGTTTTTATTTATTTTTGGGACAGAGAGAGACAGAGCATGAACGGGGGAGGGGCAGAGAGAGAGGGAGACACAGAATCGGAAACAGGCTCCAGGCTCCGAGCCATCAGCCCAGAGCCTGACGCGGGGCTCGAACTCACGGACCGCGAGATCGTGACCTGGCTGAAGTCGGACGCTTAACCGACTGCGCCACCCAGGCGCCCCAGACTGCAGCATTTTTAATACACCAGTGTAAATAGGGACTCACCAAAAGAAGAGTTGAGGATGCAACTTTTCCCAACTTGACAGGGAAATGGTTTGTTGAGCAGAATATTCCTTAGCAAATCGCGGAACTTGTATTCCATAGGACAAACTTTGTAACTACTTGCTTAGCATCATGGTCAGGGGTTGGAAACCGGATTCCAAATTTTTAACACCTAGTGTTGAGTTGAGAATCTGCAGATGTCCGAACATGCACATTCCAACCATATTATTTTTTGACCAGTCACTAGGATTTTAGATATTGCTATAATTATGTTTGAAAGGCATCTCTGGTATCTGCAAGAATCCTGAATCATGACGTCAGAGAAACCAACGAAGTTGGTATCAACTTAAGACAGGATTGCATTTCAGTCTTTCAAGAATGATTCCAAGGAAGAAGCTAGGTGGGCATCTTAGAGACAGTTCCCTGGAGCCTAAATTTATCTTTATGCTCAGGATATATTGTAATGTGAGCATTTTCTTAAGTTCTCTGGCAAGGACCAATGGTAAGGTAGATTTGCTGAGTTACAGGGAACTCAATTGCTCTGCGGCTCACTTTGGATGAAGAACGTGCGGTTACGTCAATATTTTCCATATTCATTTGGCAAAGACCAGCTTTCGCACTGAGGTCATTTTTAACTGATGAGGGAGGCCAGCAAAATCGAATAGCTTTTCCATAGCACGAAGGGTTGGGAGGGGATCTGGTGGATCTCATATTTTTTCTCTTTGATATAAATGGATGGATCCTCAATAACCACTTCAAGTAGCTCATCCCTTTGCCATTCCAGAAATAGATGAAAATACAGTCAACTGATTTATGACTCATTTAGGCAGTGATAGAAGTGGAGAGGAGCCCTGAACCAACCCCATGACTATTTTTTAAGTTGAATCCACGTCTGTGGAAATACCAAAGTGCTTTCTTACTTGGGAGATTTTTTTTTTTTTTTAAAGTATGAAATAGCCTACCTTTTTCACTTCTCTGGTTACTCCATTTTTTTCTCTCCGAAGCCTGGGTTATTTATACGGATACTTTCCTCCTCTGTGATTCATTCTCCAAAAAGTCTAAGCAACATGCATATGGACTCGGTCCTATTATCAACATATTCTAAGCTATAAGCTCTCACTCCCAACTTAAGAGCAAAGAAAAGCAGAGAACATATACCGATTCCACAAGATCATGATGACAGGTGAGTTCAATTCATGGTAACCTGCTTTTGCTGCCTGCCAGACACAGATCTCCTTCCTTCTCAACTTTTTAGTTCATTCGTCTTTGGCCCATTTGGATTAGCTATATTTGCTCTCCCATGATCTGCCTGATCATAATTTTGACCATGCATATCTTGTTAAAAATTTGGTCTGAATGCCCAGAGATATTCAGCTAAGAAAATGTCACTAATGCTATCCTCAACCCCTGGGCAGCTCTGTTCTTGATCAGGTTCAGTCAGGAGCACCTTATAATACATTGTCTGGGCTTCCCTTAATGGTTCCCTTGCAGGGACCCTTCCAAATTGTAGGGTGAGTGGAGGTTTTATGTTGTTCAAAATCACTCTGATTATGTACGAACTATACTAATTCTGTATTGGATTCGGGATATTCATTAGGATATTCACTCTTTCATTAACTTAGATTCTACCTGTAATCCAATGCAAAAATATCTCCCACCCTTGTATTGAGCAAAACCAAAACAAACAGGCAAAACCAGAACAAAACAAACCAGAGTGGTTTTCTCTTCTACTTACGAAAATGCACCTTCAGTGCCTTAGATGCAGTTTCTAATTGCCTTCAGGTATTGTTTCTTTTTTTTTGTTTCTCTTTCTTTTTCTTTGCCTCCTTTCTCCTGTGCTCCTTTTCCTGAAGTCCACGTTCACAACCCCTTTCCTGCCCTGCTTCAGAGCAGTATCAGGACTGTGTTAGAACAGCCACAGGCTACATTCAGGGGCACCCGGGTGGCTCAGTCAGTTAAGCATCTGCCTCTTGAGTTCGGCTCAGGTCATGATCTCACAGTTCATGAGTTTGAGTCCTGCATTGGGCTCTGTACTGACAGCATGGAGCCTCCTTGGGATTCTCTCTGCCCCTCCCCTCCTCATGCTCTCTCCCTCTCAAAATAAATAAATAAACTTTAAAAAAAGAACAGCGACATCCCACATTCAAAACATCCTTCCTTTGTCTTAGACAACCATTCAGAGGTTCCCTCTGTTGCTTCAGACTTCCTCAGACACATCTCCATCCACACCTTCCACCTTGCCAATGAGAGGTCAGAAGATGGGTCTGGAGAAAACGTCTCTTAAAGCTGTGCCCAGTGTCCCTCCTAGTCATTTGATTACCTCAACACCGTTTATTGCACACCCAGTGTTCACCTAGCATGGTCCTAGCAGCTGAAAACACAAAATCTCCAAGATTCTTAAGCGAGTGCATTTGCCACTGCACTTCACTTTGACCGCAGCTGTGCTCATGGACTGAGGCAGGGCAGTTGGATAAACTGTACATATGCATGAACGCATCAGTTAGGGCTACTGATGACCATTTCCAGAAGATTGGCCTCTTGAATTTGCATTCCTCCTTTTTTAGCCATAATCAAATTGTCCTCTTTGGGGCCATACTCTTAAGCACATTCATGCTTCAGTCAACTCTTTCTTACAGGGACTGTGTATAACACTCTTGATTGGTCTCAAAAGTTCCAACATTTCGTTACATTTTTTACAAGCAAATGAGGGGAAAATAGGGCGCATAGATTACAATTGGATTAGTATTATTTTCCCCTTCTAGAATGACAAGAAATATTGTGTATATAAATCATACCCCCAAAAATAAATTCACAGATTCTCATCACCCTGAAAAACTCAAAAAAAAAAAAAAAAAAAACAAAACATAATGTGCTATATTCTGGGAAAGGTCCAGATGGATAGGTAGATTATAGATATTATAGATTTATAGATAGATACAGGTTTATAGATCTATAGAGAGATGGATAGATCCAGAAAACTCAGATGTAGTCAGTTATAGGTTATCATTTAAAAGGAAGGAAAATTTGGGGTGCCTGGGGTGACTCGAGCTCAGTTGTTAGTGTCCTAACTCTTGATTTCAGCTCAGATCATGATCTCCCAGTTTGTGGGATCGAGCCCCACGTCAAGCCTGCTTGGGGTTCTCTCTCTCCCTCATCTCGTCTGCCCTCCCCTGCTCATTCTCTCCCTCTTCTCCTCTCTCTCTCTCTCTCTCTCTCTGTCCTCAAAATAAATAATAAATAAACCTTAAAAAATTTTAAGAAAGGAAAATAAATTAAAGAAGAGGGGAAGCAGAGGAAGAAGAGGTCAGGGGAGGGAGGGCGCGAGGGCAGGGAAGGCAAGGAGGTAGGTGCGTGACATTTTCAGCAGAAATGGAATTTTAGTGAATAATCAGCAATTTGTGTACTATAGCTATCATTGTTTTGAAGGGTACTCATTATCTGCTTGGCCTCTGGCCGCTGTACTCAGTATGCATTAATCTCATTTAATACTTTAATTGTAAGATTTCTGCATCCTGTAGAGAAGGTAACTGAGGACTGTGGAGCTTAAATAACATGTCCAGGGGTGTACACAGGTCCGACATAGAAGCCAGGGGTATGGTCCACACTCTTTTCTGCTTCACTTACAATTGTAACAGAGTAGGCACACGGAATTTAGGGGACAAATTAATTCCAGTCTGTCCTAAAGCCATTGTTTCCTTGAGAAGATGTGCAAAAAAAGAAGCAATAAAGTACCTAAAATAAATATACATTTATAGATACCATGTAAGATTGAATATTGTTATAGAATATCATATATATTAGATATGCATATATATGTAGATCTATAGATAGATAGATAGGATAGATAGATACTGAACTAACAGTCATCACCATTTTTGTCTTTCAAAATGGCTGCATATTGGCAACTTCATGTGGGCTGACCAAAATAAGTGTCTGTATATACACATATTATAAAGAGACATAAATTGATGTATTCATAATAACAAAGAATACCTATTCAGTGCATATTAGGTTTAGGAAATATTCAAACACTTTACATTTATCATTTCACATAGTCTTTCCTGTCAGACCTAGGAGCTTGTGCCATTCTTCCCATTATATAAAAATGAAAATTAAGACATGGAGAGATTGTGTAACAGAGGAAGTCACACAGTTAGGATATGATTGAGCCAAAGATCTTGTCCTCATTGGTCTGATCTGAGACCTCATTCTCTTGACCACAGTGCTCTATTGACCCCCTATTTACCGATTTATTTCTATACGTGTTAGGGGTAAGTCCACGCTGGAGTAAATGAATTATTAAGGACTCGATAAAATTTACTTTTATCACTTTTGGTTTTCTGCATCTTTCCTTCATATATCTCCTCTTTTTTATTACCATTTAAAGAAGAAATTAAGGTTAAATTAGTTGATTTATTCAAGGTCACACAATGATTAGTGACCAAAAGGAATTCAAATTTTAAGGTCATGAGGCTCTAAGGTACTTTTTCCCTCTGTGTGATACATGGTAAATTGCAAACCTTTACAAAAGCCAGATGCTTAATTTGAGAAGCAGTTTACTTAATGAGAATAAATCTGTTGTGTCCTGCAGGCTCAATGCTAAAAACGCACATCAGTGATACTCACTGTGGTCTCATTAGCCTTTTGTATGGAGTTCAAGTCCCTCTGCTTGTTGAGTTCACACTAATGATAGAAAATGCGTATGTTATCTCTGACCACCCCCTTCTCTTCCTCCCTCATTTCAATCACACATTTTAAAAGCCCATCATCTCTTTCTGGCCCTACACTTCCTGCCCTGGCTCTGTTCTTGCTGTGCATCATTGCTGTGATTCAGGTACTTGCCTCCCTGCTCCTGTCATGTCCTCTTCAAATCCAGCCCCTGCACAGTGGCCTCGTAGATCTACTTAAAATACAGATTTATTCGTTGGGCTGCCTTTTATTTGACCCTCTCATCAGGTCACGACCCTCTATAGCATAAAGTCTGGAGGTCTCTTCAGCAGGGCCGTGAGTGCTCCATAGGTCAACTTCTTTCTGACTCTCAGCTTAGACCTCCTTGACCTCTCCCAGACTCAATCTTGCACTCCCAGCACCACTGACATTAGATGCACTGCAATTTTCTTCCTCTCTAAATTTGCTCAGACTGCTCCCTTCCACATTATCGTGATCGATATTTAGTTTTTACAGCAAATTGTGAGATGGGGACTATAATTTATTCCATTTCAGAACAGTTGCCAGGCTTAGGTTAGCTTTCTGTAGCTACCATCAGCGAGGTCTGGAGGAATGCAGTACATCGAAGACATTTATACAGATTTACAGTCTTCTCCTGGTTTTCTTTCTTCGCTGATGGAAACTCTTCTCTGCCATGTCTACCTGATAAAGTTATATGCATAATCCTTTTCAGCGATGTCGTGCGAGGGGAACTTATCAAATACACTGTCTCACGAAGGCAAACTATGGTTGCTAAGATAAGAACATTTTATCGACACAACTTTACATTGCTATGAAGTCACAATAATGCTTGGAAAGATAGATGTATCAGGTCAAATTGAACGTCAGGTGCTATTATGATTTTAAACATAGCAATCAATCTAGGTTGTCATGTTAGGATATTTATTAACTTCAGCCTAAAGAGACCACCACCAACCAGAGACAAGATATTTGTTAAGATAGAGCTGCGATCCCAAATCCGGTTGATTCAACTTATCAGAAAGAGAGTCTAAACACTACTTTCAGCACCTCACTTAATATGTCAGAATGTTCTGAACTGGGACATTCTTCCCGCTGTTGAAAAACAAACCTCTGTTCCATTTGGTGCTGTTGAAAAACAAACCTCTAGGCTCTTGCTCCTTATCTGTTGACTACTTGAAGCATCAAACTTTAGTTCAGTCCCCAAAAAAAGGGAGGGATTGTGGGGGCGGAGGAGGCTAGATAAACATGTGCCAGAGGCTATCCTATTTGTAAGGAAGAGACAGGTAGGAGGGAATGAGGAAGAGAGTAAGACTGACACTGCAAAATCTCATTTAAAAAGTTGTATTTCTGGCTAAAAAAGTTGTAGATCACAGATATACAGCAACACATATATGTTTAAATTCTAATTGATGTATAATAATAATAATAATACATTATATTATAGGCCACACATATAAAGCACAGAAGACTTTCAGCGAATATTTCCATGCAGTGCTCATAGTTGACAACAGGTCAAAGGAATGAAAGAGACAACACAAATCAGTTCATCTGCACGTGTAGTATCTGCAGGCACAAACCAGTTCGAGTGGGTTCTGTAATCTCAGTGGTCAAATGCAAGCTGACAACCAAGACTTTGGACTTATATCTAACAAATAACTTGAAATATTTTCCCCAAATGAGAGGTTGAAGTGTAATAAACACAGGCTCAATCTCTTTCTGTATTGCCTTAATGCAGGTACACATTTGTAATGATCGAATTAATTCTAATAAGCTCTACTGTTAAATGGGGCATGATGTTGATATTTTTCATAAGGCTTTAGTTTCATTTTTCTATGCTGACTCAATTATTCATATTAATAAATAGAAGTTCCCTTCTTGGGGGTTGTATTGATACGGTCGTTGTATCAGTCAGGGTTCTCCAGAAAAACATAACCAGGAGGATGTGTGGATATGTGTATACAGTTGATATACATTATGTGTGGATTCCATATATGTGAATTCACATACTTGCTAAAGTTTAATGGTGACCCTCAAATCGACACTTGTGATGTTTTCGTGGTCATTTCCAGACATGCATAAGACAGTGAAAATTTGAGTCGCCTGCCATACATGTTCCCAGCTGAGGTCAAAGGAGGTGATGCTCTGTCTTCTTGTGTCCTTTTTGTGGTCCATTTAGTGCCACATGTTTCACTTTGTTGTGCTTTCTGAAAGCCATTCTGCTGTTTAAAGTGATCCTCAAGCATCATGTTGAATTTCTGTCTAATATTTATAAGCACAGAAAGCTGTGATGTGCCATATGGAGAAAATATGTGTGTTAAGCGGGCGTCATTCAGGCATGAATACAGTGCTGTCGGCTGTGAATTCAATGGTGGCAAATCAACAATGTATGTTAAATAAGATGGCTTTAGACAGAAACACACACACGCATAAAACATGGTTATGTATGGACTAATTGACAAAAATGTTGTGACCGGAGGCTTATAGGAACTTAACCCTGTATTTCCTCTAGGAGTAGTGTGTCAGTATTTACAAATTTCGCGTTCGTGTGGACTTCGTAGAATAGAACTGCCGCAGATACCAAGGATGTAATGTTTATCTTCATCTGTCAATCTGTTTATCTATTTAAGTTCATTTGAAAGAATTGGCCCATGTGATTATGGGACCAGCAAGTCTGAAATCTATAGAGCAGGTCAGCAGGCTGAACACTCGGACAGGAGCTGCTGCGGTTGTGTTTTGCTTTGTTTTGGTTTGTTTTTGTTTTTTTTTAGTTTTTGTTTTAATTCCAGTCAGTTAACATACAGTGATGTATCAGTTTTGGGTGTATGATACAGTGATTCAGCACTTCCCTGCATCACCCAGTGCTCATCAAGACAAGTACACTCCTGGGGTGCCTGGGTGGCTCAGTCGGTTAAGCGTCCGGCTTCAGCTCAGGTCATGATCTCACAGTTTGTGAGTTCGAGCCCCGCGTCGGGCTCTGTGCTGACAGCTTCCGATTCTATGTTTCCCTCTCTCTCTGCCCCTCCCCCCCATGTTCATGCTCTGTCTCTCGCTGCCTCTCAATAATAAATAAACATTAAAGAAAAAAAAGACAAGTACACTCCTTAGTCCCCATCACCTATCTAACCCATCCCTCCACTGACCTCCTCTCTGCTAACCATCAGTTTGTGTGGCTGCGCAGTTAAGATCGCATTTTACAAAAATAGGAAGAATGCTTCCAAAGTCACCCAGGCCTCTGCTGTTGTGGCCTGAGGTATTTTATGCCTCAACTTTCATTAAATTCATAATGGTTTACTTTCATAAACTCAAAATTATGGTCCTTTTGGGTTACATATATTCTACCCTTTGGAGATAGATAGATAGATAGATAGATAGATAGATAGATATCACGTTTTCTTTATCCATTCATCAATCAACAGGCAGCTTCCATATCTTGGCTATTATAAATAATGCTGCCATAAACATCGGGGTGCACATATCCTTCGGATTAGGGTCTTTGTATTCTTTGGGTACATACCAGTAGTGTCATTGCTGGATTGTAGGGTGATTCTATTTTTAACTTTTTGAGGAACTTCCATACTGTTTTCCACAGTGACTGCACCCGTTGCATTCCCACTAACAGTTAACGAGGGTTCCTTTTTCTCCACATCCTCACCAACACATATTGTCTCTTGTGTTCTTGATTTTAACCATTCTGACAGGTGTGAGTTTTGGTATCTCATTGTAGTTTTGGTTTGCATTTCCCTGATGATCAGTGATGTTGAGCATCTTTTGATGTGTCTGTTGGCCATCTGTATGACTTCTTTGGAGAAAAGTCGGTTCATGTCTTCTGCCCATTTTTTAATTGGACTACTTGTTTTTTGGGTGTTGAGTTGTGAAAGTTCTTTATGTATTTTGGATACTAACCCTTTATCAGATAATGTTATTTGCAGATTCTTCCATTCGCTAGGTTGCCTTTTAGTTTTGTTGACTGTTTCCTTCACTGTGCAGAAGCTTTTGATTTTGATGTAGTCCCAGTAGTTTATTTTTGCTTTTGTTTTCCTTGCCTCAGGAGACCTATCTAGAAAAATGTTGCTCTGGCCGATATCAGAGAAGTTACTGCCTGTGCTCTCTTCTAGGATTTTTATGGTTTCAGATCTCACAGAATTTAGGGAGTTGCTGCCATTTTGAGGCAAAATTTCTTCTTTGGGAAATCTCAGTTATTGCTCTTAAGGCATCAGCTGATTAGATGAGGCCTGCCTGAATTATTGAGAGCAGTCTTCTTTACTTAAATTCAACTAACTGTAGATGTTAACCACATCTACAGACGACCTTCGTGGCAAACATCTAGATTCATATTTGGTTAAATAAGTGGGTACTATCGCCTAACCAAGTTGACGTATAAAATTTATCATCACAGTTTTGATAGATACTGATGAACTTATAGTGAGTCCAGTCCACTGGTGTTTTTACTGATAGAGCAAGTTAAAACTGTATTTTCTCACACACACACACACACACACACACACACACACACACACACACACACAGAACACTTCTGCCAAAGTTCTATGATAGGGAACAAGTAAGCAGAGGGAATAAGTAAGTACCCTGAGGGGGAAAAAGACCCTGAATGTTTTCCACACCTGATTCTCTTTCTCCTCAAGAAGAAAGCACTCACAAAAATCAGTCCACATAGAAATCACAGCCGCCAACCGAAAAGTGAAAAATTCAGTTAAGTGAGCTCACAGACTCAATGCTAAAAACCGGGTGTGAGGACGTTGCCACAGCTTTGTTTAAAGGCTGCGTGCCACTGGGATTGTTGCAATGACATGTAATCGCAGAAGACTCAATAATGAAAGGTGAAATCGGGACCTTGCTATTCTAAACACTCTCTCTGCCTCTCTGAGTGTACCTGCTGCTGGGCTCCAACCCCTTCGCTGACCTCCCCATCACAGAGTGACAGACCTTGGGGAGAATGAGGGGACATTCTAAGACAAAAATAAACCTGTCATTTTTACAGTCAAAAGTGTCAGAGCTCAGACATCAGTGGTGATTCAAAGAGTCAATAATGTAAGCATTCTTTGTACATAGAAAGTGGCCAGATGTAAAGTAACAGCTTTCACATATAAACATGCTCTCTATACATTCTGGAGAGGTGGCCAAGTGCAAAGACTATAATTCATAGCCTATGTGAATATTGTGCCTGTGTTTACTGACGTTTAGTGCTCATTCCGTATGAAAGTTATTTGCAACGTATTCTTGCATTGCAGACTAATCAATGTTATTTCTTTGGCTTCAAAAATTACCATTTCAACCTTTCTAGACTGCACTACAAGCCACATCAATTCCTTATTTAAAACAGAGGTATTTATTGCATTAGACTGTAGTCACTTCCCACAGTACCTTCTGCTCCTTTCCAACTATGAGACATACTTAGCTTTATTGTCTTTACTCAAATAATTGTCATCATTATTAGATTATTTTTCAAGGTATGTGTGATTACAGCAAATGTATTAAGTATTTCATATATGAATTTTTTTAATTTATAAGTATCTTACATTTTTTGGATTAAAACTAACTTATGAATGGGACTGATTATAGAGGGAGATGGCTGATTTAATCAGGAAGAAGGATTGTGCAGATTTATTTGCTATATTCTTTTTTTTTTTTTTTTTTTTTTGGAAAACTTTCAGCTCTACACAGAATAAATATGGAGGCAAGATAATAGTCACCAAGTTCTTCTGATAACCCTTATTCATAGGTGAGAAGGCTGTGTAATAATATGAACTTTATGAATATATAAGCATAATTTGTCATTAATATATGAATTCTGTGTACAAAAAAAGTGGCCAGATGTAAAATAATAGCTTTCACACATAAACATATTCTATATACATTATGGAGAGGTGGCCAAATCCAAAGACAATAATTCATAGACTATATGAATTATATACGTTTTTATACATCCCAGAAATATAGTGTCAAAAATCCCATTCATTGTGCAACTAAAAATAAGGTCAGTCTTAGCAAGATCTATGCAATATACATGTACAAACAGGTCTGTAAATTTTCATGTCAGATATATTTGCAGAGAACTACAAGACATCATAGAGGGACAAAGGAGAAAACTAGAATGGATGAAAAACATTCCTGGCTGGAAAGACTTACTCCTAGACAGTTGTTAACTCTTCACAAATTAATTTATAACAGTCCAATAAAAATACCATAAAGAAAAGGAGTTTACAAAATATTTTAATGTTTATGTTGAAAGAGCATGAAAATATAGTAAAAATAAGTAAAAACAATACACAAATATATAGGATTTATAATTAGAATTTCTAAGTACATTATACAATTAAAGTAGAAAAAATAATGTTGCTGGTACAGGACAAACCAGACAAAACGATGGAATAGAATGGAAGGTCCAGAGATAGATTTAGGATTTTTTAAATATTTAGTAGATGATAAAATCATCTTTCCAAATTTGTGGAGAAGGTATAAGTTGTTCAATAAATGTTTCTGCAGTGATTTTTAAACTACTTGGAAAAAAATCAATATTAAATCTCTTCATACCTTATTGAAAATACAGTCTCATAAATTATAGTTTCAAATATAAAATATGTGAAATAGTTAAAGGATATTATCTCCAACATTTACTTATTTGGAGTGGGGAAAGTGTGAATGTTTGAATATGATGCCCTAAAGTTAAATCTTAATAGATACAACACTTTTCCGAAAATTTCCCTGAAAAAAGTGCAAACAAAAAATGCCAGTGGTCAATAAGATAGAAAATATAAAACTTCACAAATCAATAAAATGATAGCTGACATTTCAAACAGGATATTTTACTTAGCTGATTTACTATAGTTTTTAATGATAGTTCTTAGTTTTGTTAATGTGTATAGGAAAATAACATAGTGATTCATTGCTGGTGGGAATTTACTGTCAACAACAGCAAGTGTATATAATTTTGGCCAATGATGCAACTTTTAGAAATTTACCCTTAAAAAAATTTTTTTTTCTTAATGTTTACTTAGTTTTGAGAGACAGAGACAGAGCATGAGTGGGGGAGGGGTACAGAGAGAGAGGGAGACACAGAATGTGAAGCAGGCTCCAGGCTCCGAGCTGTCAGCACAGACCCCGACGTGGGGCTCGAACTCACAAACTGCGAGATCAAGACCTGAGATGAAGTTGGGTGCTTAACTGACTGATCCAGGCGCCCCTAGAAATTTATCCTAAGAATGCAATAGCGATCTATAAAAGGGAAAAAAAAAGATGTACAAAGAAGTTTACTGCACCATTCTATGCTAGAGTAAAAAGTGAAAATTGGCAATGACTTATATGTCACAAATAGAGGATTATTTAATTAAATTACAGTATGGCTACAAAACTAAACATAATATACCCCTTAAAATGATACATTAGAAAATTATGTAATGTCATAGAAAAATGTCCATGATTATCTTTTTTGAAAAAAATTTTTTAATGTTTAGTTTTGAGAGAGAGAGTAGGAAGGAGAGGGGCAGAGAGAGAGGAAGACACAGAATTCAAAGCAGGCTCCAGGCTCTGAGCTGTCAGCACAGAGCCCGACACGGGGCTTGAACTCACGGACCGCGAGATCATGGCCTGAGCTGAAGTCGGATGCTTAACTAACTGAGCCACCCAGGCGCTCCTCTTTTTCTTTTTTTTCCTTTTGGTTTACTTTCCTAATGTTTTAGCTTGAAAATCAGAAAGAAAATTCACAATAAATTTTATTTTTAACGCCCAAGGGCAGAGGGAACCGTGTCAGCAGAGCAAAAACCTATCGTAAATAAATCTCATATATTTTTGAAATGAAAAAGGTAAACACACCACTCTAGTTGAGACTTCACACAGAATTCTCTGGCTCTGAAGTCTGCTCTGTAACACAGAACATAATACAAGAGCCAATTTATTCTTGTTTGATTTTGTAATTTTGTTTAGACTTCAGGCCTCCAATGAAAATTGTCACAATACCCTTCCTTACCCTTTGCAGATTGTTGCGTATCTCAAACACACCCGCTCCGGGAGCCTCATTTCACTTCTCTGCCTTCGGCCTCCTTGCAGGGTTACTTAGGCAGCGATTATAGCGATGCTATAAAACCAGCATGCAAGTCACTGGACGACTATTTCTAGTCTGTCCACTAAATAAGTCCAGGATAAAATCAGCGGCACAGAGGTGTCAGCTAATTGAGGAATCAGACAGCCGCAGAGACCAGACGGGGCAAGAAAACACCCTTATCCCAAGGACAAACCTTTGCTCTGACATTGGAGAGAATACACAAATGAACTCGCCAAGTAAATTGCTTTCCCGCTCCAATACATGATCTCTTGCTCCGGTGCTAAAGCCACTTTTTAATGAGTTGGTAGGTAAATATGGAGCTCGATTGAGAGAATTAGTTCATGCTTGTACGTTTGCAATATTGAGAGTGAAATGAAAATACAGATAGCAATTTGAATCTAATTTTCAAGCTTGCATGGATGAAGGGTCACAGAGGGAAGCTGAGACGTACCAGGATATTGGGGGTGGGGGACATGGTGATGGTAACAAAGCAAACCAGCTGACACAAAGCAGAAGCCTCTTCAGCAAGTACAGCAAAGCCCCAGTAGTGTAAATTCAAGAGGGAGAGAGAGAGAGAGAGAGAGAGAGAGCGAGAGTGCAGTTTACTCTGTAGGTATACGCCCTTCAGTATTTAAGAATATATAGATCTAAGGCAGAAGTCGGTGACGATCATCTCTGACCTCTCAGTCGGCATCATATGAATCCTAAGAGAATTACAGTAAAATTAGAATTCTACAATGCTCTTAGAGCTGAGAGAGACGTTGGAGTCAAACGTCCTCACTGCCACAGAAGACGAAAATCAAAGTCAGGGAGGTTAAATACCAGCTCCAGGATGAGAATACAGATATTTTAACATCACAGACCCCTGTTCTTTGCGTGACTTTTAGACCAACACTGCTATCTGAAAACAAACAGATCCACGTGAGAAATGGGTGTAGGTGGAAGGAGTGGTTGTTTGAGGTCCTGAGGAAGGCACCATCTTTCGTAATTAAACATTTAGGTTTTGAGAGGACACAGATTCAAAATAAAAGCCCTAAATTAGAAAAAGAAAACAGACACACACACACACACACACACACACACACACACAGACTCAGGTGGAGAAAACGATTGGGCCTGCTATGAGTGAGTTAAAAGAGAGCATAACGGGTAGTTTGCGGGAAAGTGAGGGCAGCAGGAAAGTACCAGATTCCTCCCATTGCTATCAGACAGTATCACATCCTAAAATGAAGGGAAAACATGCACTTAGATAAAATGATGATTTGGGCCTGAGGCTTATTTCACAGGACAGGTTTGTTTAATTTAGTCATTACATTGTCCCATGAACATTCTTTTACATTCATCTTCCTCTTTCCCCATCTACTTGTTTTTCATCACATAGCTTAAAAATGTAAAGCATTTGAATCATCATTAATGATGCCATTTACTGTTTATCGTCCTTCAAAACTGCCTTCCAAAATGTATTCGTGTTTAAGCAAAAACCGTACTTGACTTATTTTTGCTCTCGATATTCACCGTGTGATGCAATTTGCTCTACATAACAGGATATGTAAACAGAACACGCAGCCCTGGCTTGTCCCGCCCCCTGCCCGCACCCCCTCTCCCCCTCCGCCCCCCATGTACACTGCCTCTATTGGGCAATTCAGGGTCAGTTTCTGGTTAATGTCAGCCAACAGGTAACAATTATTAGCAAACTTGTTTATTATATGTCTGTACAGAGTTGAGTTACAAATGGTGATTATCTGAATGTGAGAGGTTGTGACTTCATGAAAATTGTTATTGTATGGAAGAAGTAGGTGAGGGGCGCCTGGGCGGTTCAGCTGGTTGAGCGTCCGACTTTGGCTCAGGTCGTGATCTCACAGTCCGTGAGTTTGAGCCCCTTGTCGGGCTCTGTGCTGACAGCTCAGAGCCCGGAGCCTGCTTCATATTCTGTGTCTCCGTCTCTCTGACCCTCCCCTGTTC
Source organism: Lynx canadensis (assembly GCF_007474595.2). Lineage (NCBI taxonomy): Eukaryota > Metazoa > Chordata > Mammalia > Carnivora > Felidae > Lynx > Lynx canadensis. Next base: position 151,879,526 of record NC_044304.2, read on the forward strand.
ATGCTCTGTCTGTGTCTCTGTCTCTCAAAATAAATAAACATTAAAAAAATTTTTTTTAGGGGCGCCTGGGTGACTCAGTCGGTTAGGCGGCCGACTTCGGCTCAGGTCATGATCTCGCTGTCCATGAGTTCGAGCCCCGCGTCGGGCTCTGTGCGGACAGCTCAGAGCCTGGAGCCTGCTTCATATTCTGTGTCTCCCTCTCTCTGACCCTCGCCTGTTCATGCTCTGTCTCTCCCTGTCTCAAAATAAATAAACGTTAAAAAAATTAAAAAAAATTTTTTTAATGGAGGAAATCTGCATAATTCACGTGAGCTTAAGAAATTCAAGAATATGCGTTCTAAATAAGAAAAAGCAGCCACATGGCAGTTGCAACCAGACCTGTTGTATAATTAGCGATTTTACGAACTGTGAACGTAATTCTCTTTCCACTTCCCTTCCAGCCTAGCCAGGGCCTTTACTTCAGCCTTTACTTAAGTCTGTGTGTAACGGCTGAGGAGCCCAGACCAGGAGGCTCGGTTTAAATCCTTTTGTGAGTATTATCTCCTTTAATTCTCAAAATGGGTCTACTCGGCAGGCGTTGTCCCTACATAAGCAACGAGAGAACCTTACTCTTGCAAAATTTAGAACCTTCCCAAAAATCTGGAGTGGGTTTACATGCCTAGACTGGAGTTTGAGGCTGTCAAAGGGAAGACACTTAACTCAGGGTCAGAAAATCAGGTCAAGCCAGGGCTGAATCCAGAAGGAGACAACGATTCAGGCAATGGGGATGGTTGGTTCGAAAATGAAATCCGGTTAAAGATCCTTGGCAGTGAGATGGCTCTTGATAGCAGCTTGGTCGATGACATCAATAGTTTGTTTCAGTTTCTGACTGTAAGCGTTCCTCCCTGCCATGAGGTTATGTCTCCAACACAACCTGAGTCCTGTGCCATACCCGCCTTCCTCATGCCCCACCAATAACACCTGTTGCTGTTACGTCTTCACACCCACACTCGGCAGGTTGTCCTTCCCTTCAGCTTGTCGGCCATGTTTCTTTTTAAAGCAACCAAACCAAATTATTTTCAAAGACCTCCTCAAACCTTCAAATTACCCTTTTTTTTTTTTTTTCTGTGCTTTACCCTCCGGCTGCAGAATAGACGACTGTCTTACTCTCTGGCTTTTGTATCCGGAGAATTTCCATCGTATTGAAAGTAATCCGTATTTCTTAATTCGTTTAACCTCAGCAGAGGAAAATATTTTTCGGGTTCTTGACACAGGAATGGGCGGTTCATAGTGAGAGTGAAAGAGCTGGCTGGGGGCTGGGCGTTTGAAAACTTGGAATTGCGTAGAAACAGATAGTAAAGTGCATTCGAGCGGCTCCCGGGTGGAAACCCGAGGTTGTCCCATACCAAAAAGAAAAGAAAAAAAAAAAAAAAACATGCAGCAAAGCGGGTCAGGCTGTCACCTTTCAGCTTTACAGTGGCCTTTGAAAGCGACCAAACAAGGGAAGAGCCAGACAGACTGCTCGCAAGCTACATTCCTAAACGCAGACACAGCCGAGGGTGTTTTATCGTCCAGAACAGAGGCTAAGAGGCAGCTTACAAATGAGCCTGTTCTTAGAACCCTTGAGCTGAGTGTTCCCATCCTGGTAGCCACACGCGAACCGGGGTGAAGGCTGACTGACCAAGGTGCATGGGCCTCGTTTCCAGGCTCCGGATGAGAACTGCCCTGGGCCACACTGGAGAGGGCCTGTCTGGCTGACAGGCTGTGGTGGGCCATCGCATCCCCAAAGACCGTCAGTGGAGTAGGCCGGAGTCCCCTGGCTCGCTGTTACAATTCGGTCTACCCTCTGCCTGACCCCTGGATGCTAAGATGATGAGGTTGTGTCTGTTGTCTTCGGAATAATATTTCCGGATAAAATGTAAGAGTTACCATGTCGTGAACAAATCTAAGTGTCTTCCTTTGAGCCAGTCCTGGCAGGACGAACGTGACATTAGAGACTGGGAAATTGGTCTCTTCGGGGGGTTGCCTAGACAACTTAGGGCTGCACTCCTTGAAGATAGGGTGTGAGGGAGAGGCAATGCAGATAGAAGGTAAGGATTTGCATAAAGAGGTAGAGAAGTCACGCGGAAGTACGCACAGGTAAGGCAGGCTAAGGCCTGAAAAGACTCAAGAAAACCAGCACAGGGCAGAACAAACACTCTATTCTGTTGCTGTTATTGTCATAATGTATTTACCTTCAATTTTGCCTTCCTTTATAAAGCAAAACCGCTAAAATGAATTTTAAAAATAGTGTTTTTTAATTTATTACTTATTATTGTAAAAAAAAACTTAATGTTTTTTTGAGAGAGGGAGACAGATTGTGACGAGGGGAGGGGCAGAGAGGGAGAGGGAGACGCAGAATCCGAAGCAGGCTCAGAGCCTGATGCGGGGCTTGAACTCACGATCTGTGAGATCATGGCCTGAGCCGAAATTGGATGCTTCACCGACTGAGCCACCCAGGCGCCCCTATTTTTTATTTATTTTTTTTTAAAATGTTTATTTATTAAGTATTTCTTTTTAGAGAGAGAGCATGAGCAGGATAGGGGCAGAGAGGAGGGGAGACAGAGGACCTGAAGCAGGCTCTGCAGTGTCGGCACAGAGCCCAGCACGGGGCTCAAACTCACATACAGCAATATCATGACCTGAGCTGAAGTCAGACGCTTAAGCAACTGAGCCACCCAGGTGCCCCCCCCAAAATAGTTGGGTTTTTTGTTTTGTTTTTTTAACGTTTATTTATTTTAGAGACAGAGGAGCAGGGGAGGGGCAGAGAGAGAGGGAGACACAGAATCTGAAACAGGCTCCAGGCTCTGAGCTGTCAGCACAGAGCCCGACGCGGGACTCGAACTCACGGACCGTGAGATCATGACCTGAGCCGAAGTCGGCCGCCTAACCGACTGAGCCACCCAGGCGCCCCAATACTTGGTTTTTTAAACAGCACTTCGAATAACATGGTAAATGTAAGTCACAGGTTAATGTTATGCATATTCACAGATCATGTGACCATGTTGCTCTAAGCATTCACAGTTTGACATAGAATGTAATTTTGCTCCTTTTGTATTTGTTAACAAGAAATCTCTTTCACAGTTTCATTTTTTGTTCTTAATTTATGTCGGGGCAGAAATTTTTCCTAGTTCCTTAGATAATATTCTCCTCCAAAATAAACTGATCACTCTCAGCTAACAGTTAAGTACAGAATTGCTAAATAATCTTTCATAGATCTACAGCAAAAGTTTTATTTAATTTTTAAAGTTCTTTATTTGAGTATAGTTGATGCACAATGTTACATTAGTTTCAGGTATACAACATAAGTGATCCACAGATTCTACACTCTACTGTGCTCAGTATAAGCATAATTTGTCGCCAAAGAACACTGTTCCAGTATCACTGGCTATGTACCTGTTGTACAGCAGGAATGTTAAATAGAGGAAGTTAGGAAGAGAATTAGTCACTAATTGTATTTTTATTATTTTTTAACAGTTTATTTATTTTGAGAGAGAGAAACAGCTGGGAGGGGCAGAGAGAGAATCCCAAGCCTTTGACGTGGGGCTCAAACCCACAAGCCGTGAGATCGTGACCTGAGCCAAAACCAAGAGCCAGATGCTAAACAAATGAGCCACCCAGGCGCCCCAGTCACTAATTCTCAGATTGAAGTTCCTAGAAGGTTAGATAGAAGCTTCTGACCATCTCAGTGTAAGAATCGGGATACCATACAATGATCACGGGGCTTCCTAATGCTGAAGATGAATGGAAACAAATAATAAAAGTGGCATGGAATACAAAATTAAAAATTGCTGCAACTTACTTCCTTATTGGGGGAGGGGGGGACGAGAAATACAGTTCACGCTTCGTTCCTTTCTTTTTTAATGCTCTACTGGTTGGTTAGAACCACATATTAGGAGCACCTGGGTGGCTCAGTCGGTTGAGCATCCGACTTCGGCTCAGGTCATGATCTCACAGTCTGTGAGTTCGAGCCCCGCGTCGGGCTCTGTGCTGACAGCTCAGAGCCTGGAGCCTGCTTCAGATTCTGTGTCTCCCTCTCTCTCTGCCCCTCCCCTGCTCATGATCTGTGTCAAAAATAAAAAAAACATTTAAAAAAATTTTTTTAAAGAGGAAATGATATTGTTGAGTTTCTTTAGACTTAGACCTTCTTTTTTAAAATTTTTAAAAATATTTGTTTATTTTTAATTTTTTTTTAAGCTTACTTATTTATTTTTGAGAGACAGAGAGAGTGAGCAGGGGATGGGGAGGGAGAGAGTGTCAAGCTGGCTTCCTGCTGTCAGCACAGAGCCTGATGCAGGGCTTGACCTCACAAACCATGAGATCGTGACCCGAGCCGAAACCAAGAGTCAGACACTTAACCAACTGAGCCACCCAGGCGCCTCAATCTTTATTTATTTTTGAGAGAGAGAGAGAGGAGGAGGAAGGGAGAGAGAGAGGGAGACAGCATTCGAAGCAGGCTCCAGCCTCTGAGCCATCAGCACAGAACCTGATGTGGGGTCGAACTCATGAACTGGGAGATCGTGACCTGAGTGGAAGTTGCAGGCTTAACCGACTGAGCCACCCAGGTGCCCCTAGACTGAGACTTCTTAAGCGCAGAAACATTATTTCCTCCTTTTCTTCTTCAATGTGTCATTACCCTTTCCTCATCAGCTAATACACACGGTGGCTAGATGAGGGAGTCCGGGATATATCCTCTCAGCGTCCTGTTTCCTTTCACTTTGAGTTGTTTGGGGGCTTAATTAACCACAGAATTCTGCTCTAACACGTTCTCCCGGAGGTCCTGCTGCGTATAGTCCTGCCCCGAGAGAACACAGACTGCAACTGCTTTGCTGACGGTGCAGTTGTACTTGAGGGAACAAACATCCCACCCTGCAGGACAGTCACTGCACATCCTGTCTCTCTGGAGATCTCCCCTTCTCATGCACTATTCAGGTGCAGACATGGTATTTCAATACCACTATACCGCGAACTGCCTGAAGTTCAGCTGCTTTTTCTTGGATGACAAGGTGGGGCATGTAAAGCGTGCCAGGGATATTTACCAGCCAAGGCAGCTGTAATTCGAGAGGGGAGGTGTCACTTTGTCGTCCCTCTCCTCCTGGGCACAGTCAACAGAGAACCTACCTCCTGGGGGAAAAGAACAGGGCTGGCAAATCCTAGCACACTCAGAGCGAGAGATCGGATTTTCCTAAGTGTTTAGAGTCTGAAGGGCGGGAGAATTAGCTCCTTAAATATGGAAATAGGCTTGAGCTAATGGTGTCTGAAGAGGGGAGGGTAGAGGAAGGGACGATGAGGTAGCAGTGATGATGTACACGACAGGCATTCAATATGGCATGGTCCCGGTGGTTATCACCAGGAAAGTGGGTTTGTTGCGGTAAGGTAGAAGGGTTGACTGTCCTGATTTAGCACATAAAATCCTTGATTCTCTCCAACCGACTTGCTTGAAACTCCAAATTAGTGCTTTAGATACAAAAATCTTTGCTGAGTTGATGCAGCTTTTTATGTGTCCCCATCTCAATTGCCATTAGATCATTTAGTAAAGACTTTAATCTTCTCCGTGCTCTCATTTCTCACATTTGAGTGGGATAACACGGTGGTCATTTTGCTCAGTTCTAGAAATAGGCTGCAATCAGACTCTAAGGACACAATCATGTTGTCTTTCGATTGGAAACATGCTGCCCATTGCTCTGTATACCTCATTACTATTTTATTTTTATAGCTTCATTGAATCTGATATGAATCATAAGTATATGAGGCCTGTGTCATTTCTGTCATTGAAAAGTTGAAGGACACAGATTTACCCTTTATGGAGATGAATTCATTACTTGGGATTCTACTTAAATTCTAGGTGTTGTTACCAGAAGAATGATTCTGTCTGTTAAACTTACATTTATGGGTGCATTTATTTATTTGAAGAGGAAAATTATACCTAAACATAAACTTTACTTTTCATGCGTATATTTTCATGAAAAGAGCAACGATATTTTTTTTTCCTTTTGCCTTTTGTCCTTAAGCAATGTAATGTTAGAGATGTGCTTACAATACATATAGATTCCTAAGTACAACTAAGTGTCCTTTTCTCTACTTACCTGTTATAAGATGGAAATTCAGAAGGAAATTTCACTTCTATGTGTGCCCTTTAATCTTTTCACAATTTCTGGTCCCATTAATTCTTAACTATTCGAGTCTACCCTTCAAAGGAAAAATATTAACCTACAACTCTCTTAGCTTCTCCCTGACCCTAAACTGATTTTTTACTTCTGTTTTCAAACCTGTCCTTGACCTACTTACTATCCAAAGCTCCGTGTTGCCTTATGTTCCTGTCTCAGCTTCCAGTGGAAGGCACGTGCACCATTGAAAAGGATCCCTAAAGGGATGCATTGTTTGGAATTGCTCAGCTTCTCTAGAACAAGGGCTTTCATTCTAGAATTTTCTATCAGAGTCATAACAAGCCTCAAATCCTCTGCAAATTTGATTCACATGTTTAATTCAAAGCAATGAATTAACTAATTTAGAGTTATTAAACCAGCAGCCTGCCGACTTTAGGGGGAAAAAAAACAGAACAAAATGAAAAAAAGCCGACTATACAAATTTCCAACTTCTGAAGATAAGAAAGACACAGACATCGACTCAAATACAGCTGCCTAATCATATACAACTTCCAGTAGCTCTCTGAGGATTGCTTCCATTTTCCTTTCACTCTTCCTTGTCAGCGCATAATAACCTTTAGACAGAGGGCTTTCTCTAGCATTGCTCCTGTTTGCTCTAGAGCACTGTGTTTAGTCAGCACCATTTATGAGATTATGGTCATCCTCAATACTGAGTTTATGTCAGATTCCTAGGACAGAAGAGGGAGGGGGCCCCAGTGCTTACTTAGATGGAACTTCACTTCGAAAAGTCAAAAGAATGGTTTATCCCATAGCGCGTTTTGTTTATAATTGTCCAGACCTCTTTTCCTCCTCGGCAGGAGGATGTCAGTGTGTGGAAAAAATCGCTAAAATGTACCATGGACCCAACGGCAAGGACTAGATACTGGTTAAGTCACGTTAAAGTCTCTTTGCCTCTTGGGACATTTTTCTAGAGTAAGCGTTGTTTAGGATGTGTTCTGAAGAAAGGAAAAGGATAGTTTGGCGAACACGGAGTGCACGTCTGTCCAGCGTCACTAAGAATAGTACATTTGACAGTTAGCCAAAACTGCAAAATGTGTACATTGCAATAAGGGATGGGAGGTTCCGTAAGGTTTTTACATTGGAAAAAATCATGAATTCTCTTGTATTTATACTGGTGTGGGGATCAGATTGGTGTTTCTGCCACTTTCACTCTTTTTCTACCATTTGCTGTTACATTTTTTACCTTTTTACAAAAGTACAACCTGCATGGGGCGCCTGGGTGGCTCAGTGGGGTGAGCGACCGACTTCGGCTCAGGTCATGATCTCACGGTTCATGAGTTCAAGCCCCGCGTGGGGCTCTGTGCTGACAGCTCAGAGCCTGGAGCCTGCTTCGGATTCTGTGTCTCCCTCTCTCTCTGCCCCTCCCCCGTTCATGCTCTGTCTGTCTCTGTCTCAAAAATAAAAAAATAAAATTAGGGGCGCCTGGGTGGCGCAGTCGGTTAAGCGTCCGACTTCAGCCAGGTCACGATCTCGTGGTCTGTGAGTTCGAGCCCCGCGTCGGGCTCTGGGCTGATGGCTCAGAGCCTGGAGCCTGTTTCCGATTCTGTGTCCCTCTCTCTCTGCCCCTCCCCCGTTCATGCTCTGTCTCTCTCTGTCCCAAAAATAAATAAAACGTTGAAAAAAAATTTTTTAAAAAAAAAAATTAAATTAAATTTAAAAAGTACAACCTGCATACAGTAAAATGCACAAACCTTAAGGGTGCAGCTTGATAAATGCAATTTAAGTGTGGTTTTCTTTTTTCAGATATTTTACATGATGCATATCTGGTAAAGTCTGTAGTTCTGTACTGAAGTTTTCTAAACTCTACATGTTGCTTCCAAAATGCTTGTGACATATCCTCTGAGATAGACTTAAAAACCCAGCGCAGGTGACTTGATGGCCAAGTTGCATTCTATGTTTTGGAACCTACAGGTTGTCAGGCTCAGTCACTGGAGTGAACACCCACCATGAGTATATTGCACTTTTCTGAGAAATGCAATAGAATGCAGAATCTTGAGAACACAGTAAATATATATATATATATATATATATATATATACACACACATACACATATATACCTATATTATATTTATTCTATACATATGTATACATATGTACATATACATATACATCCTATATATAATATATCATATACCTATATTATATATAGACATATATAATATATATTATATACACATATATACCTATATGGTGTGTGTGTGTGTGTAATATATATATATATGTATATTTAAAATATGTAAATGTCCCACATAAACAAATGGTGAGAGGAAGGAGAAAAAGAGAGAGACAGAGAAAATAGATCTGCTAGGAAAGGCATCCAGGAAGCTTTATGTATTGTTTCACCCCATCTGCCCAGCCTTCCTCCATGGATTCTGAATCTTGACACTTGTCAGTATATTGGCCCAGAGTTTTTTTAGGTAGCTGGAAATCCCATCAGCAATGTATGTCTCCCTAAAGTTATAAGCTCCTTGTGGACAAGAATGTATTCGATTGTGTTTGGTCATGCTCTCCTCCTTCACTTCCACCTTCCAAAGCCCTTCAAGGCATCTGCAGGTCTGTTCAGGACAGAAATTCAATAAGGTGCTTTAAAATAAATTTAAAAAAAAACAGAGATAGCCCTGGTTTCCGAGCAGGGCCCCTGTTGCTCCTGTGGCCCCCAACCCACCACAGCAGCTCACATAGTAAAATTCAGGAGCTCATGAAAAATCTCTTGATCTGTATACTCACTCCTAATGTGTCCCTTGGCTAAAGGGAAGCCTTATAAAAATTGGGGGGGGGGGGAAGAGTGGAAATTTACTCCATTTCTGCCTGATGTCGTCAAAATGCTAGAATGTGGAATGTCAGTATTCAGCTGTCAGAGCTACCCTATCCCCTGAGCCCCAGGCTAGAACTCTCCTTGCTCATAAGTAAAATGGAGAGACATTCAAGATTTGTGGGGGTCATCACAATATGAGCAAACTGTGTTTTATCATTTACTGCATCAGTATCAAAACTGAGACTGTCTTTAAAGAAAGGGGACTTTGTTCCTCAGAATCTCTTAAAATCTCTCCCCATTTCTCTTGCCTTTCTTTCTTTTTCCCTCCATCGTTCATGGCAGGAGTGATTGGTCACTGATGTAGGAACAATCTCAAAGCCTATTAAATACCTCTACCGATGCCACTTATAAACTAACGGCATGCACTGAATGTTTAGAAGATCTAAAACAGAATATAGACTTTATGCCCCAATGGTCACGTCTCCAATGTCAGGGAAATTTTATAGTTAGAATCTCATTCACCAGATTATTATATAATAGGTTATATGTGTTTTTAAATATATAAATTGAAAATAAAGGAGCTCCATTTGCTTTCTAATTGATGATAACACAGCGTCAGATTACCACGTCTCACTCTTAAGGCAGAGAGGAGATGAAGGGAAAATCTCTGCTCATTAGGCAGTCTTGCTCCCAATGAGGGTCTCGTGTTTCACCACGATACTAGATGGTATCATCCTTATGTTTTTCAAGTTTTTTCTAATAGCAATATTTTTTACTGAAAGCTAGATATCTAGGCATCATATTGTTGAAGTAAACTTTTAATTATCTCAAGACCGATTGCGTGTTTAGCCCTGACATGTCCAAGTTAAAACGGTGCCAGGGGCCTGAACTGCTGTAGCAGTTGAAGGACTTTCAGGCACCCCCGGTGAGGATTGATGATTTCATCCCTCGTGGTTGCTCAACAGCGAGGCTGTGCCTCAGAGCTCAGTGCGAAAGACACGGACAAAGAGCCCTCAGAACACCCTGCCATTTTTGGTAATGTGTTCAAATGGCAGCAGAAATTAGAAATCTATAAAAAGTAACATACACCGAGATTACGTTTTAAAAACACAAGTTAAATAAATATAAACAATTATAAAGTCAACTTCATGTGAATTCCTCTTGATTTCTTGTTCTCAAATTTTGCTGTATAATTACATATCTTCTCTCTGGATTCCAGTTATCAATCGTGGACTACCCCCGCTCCTTTTTTTTTTTTTTTTTTTTTTGCTGACTTTTCTCATTCTAGAAAACTTTCTTTTTTTTATTCAATCAAGTTTGGTGTCACGGTGTAACATAGTGGGAAGAATATGGCCCTATGAGCCAGATGCCTAAATTCCATCAATGACCTCAGTACTTGCTGGCTGTCTCATCAGTTGTCATCTGTACAACTGAAAAAGATGATAATTCTTTTAAGGGTTATTGTGATAATTAAATAAAATAACACGCAAAAAATTCTAACACTTAGGTCCCTCACGTATTGAACTAATTTATGATTAGCTTATTACACGTGGCCGCACTTATGAAGAGACCATTTTATATCTGGCATGCTGCCTGGCTTGGGCAGAGTATGGAGAAAATCCCATGTTTTAATAATAATTTCCATTGTGTGTCTAAATACACATCAGAATTTATTTTTTTAGTCATTTTAGTTAGCATTCCCTCTAACTTCAGAAAAATATTATTGTAAATGTTTAGAACTTCTGTGTAACTGATATGAATACTTCTGTGAGAGGTTCTATATTAATTCACATGGTGACGTGTTTTTTGTGATGATTGCTTTTAGGAAAATGTTTTAAATCTTAAATGTCATGTATTTACATAATCAGGAATCTTACTTACTATTCTGTATCTTATTGTGAACACGTCCTGTCCAAAGTCACAATTTTAGCCTGGACAAGATGATCCTCTGTTGTGTAAACCAAGGACCCAGCTTGAATTTGGGGAAAAAGACTTAGTCATGGCAGGTTAGAGTAATAAATACTTGGGGTACATATTGGCTGCCGAGTAAGATTGTTCCTCAGGCAAACAATAAATACTTGTAGCAGACTCTGGAGTCAGGAACTCAGGGGTTTGAACCTCAAATAACTTAATTCTTTGATCTTTAGTTCAACATGTATGAAAAAGCATATCACAGTCATAGTCACCTCAGGAGTTGTTGTGGAGAGGAATCAGGCTCAGTACCTGTGAACTATTATCAATATTATCATTAATGATTTCATGTTCTTGATAACGGTATTCTTGATAATGATCATTTGTATCACCCCTACCACTATATCCTACACATTCTCACTCCTACCCTATTTCGTCTACACACGCCCGATTTTCTGTTAACTAATAAGAAAAATGACTAATTTATACCCATTTACCAAATGTAAATATTAACGGCATTTGCGTTAACATTTATAGATCATGGTTCAAAGACATGATTTCACTTTGATGTTTCCCACAACTCTAGAAGAAAAATAGGGTTATTAATATTCCTGTTTGAAAAAAAAAAAGAAAAGAAAGCTTCATGGAAGTGTTTAGTGACATGATCAGACTCTCACAGCTAATAATTCAGAGCAGAGATTAGCACTCAAACTTTGCAAGGTTAATATGAAACCGTGATACATTTCTCCCTGCTACATACAGAGACTCAAGTAGTAAAGAAACTAAGGCCAGAAAATTGTTTTCTTGTAAATTTCCAGAATACTTTCAAAACTTGGTCATAAACTAACATGGTAAATACCAAGTAGATTACTGTGCACTTGCCGTTTTAAGATGTTGAATCCTGAGGGTCATCTGCATTGTTTAGTCTGTTGCGATTACGGCATTTCATCCATGAAGTAACAATCTTTGCTTTAATAAAACCCTATGATGCCACACCAGAAGTAAAAACTTTTACAGAGATGTAAACAGCAGAGGAGGCAAGGGGTTGACAAAAAGAAGTATTTTCTTTAACAGGAGAGGAACACCCCCCCCCCCCCCGCAGCTCGTGCATCATGAGGGGAGAAAAGAATGCCATCCCTCAGACATTTGTGCTTGCTTCTAAGTGAAATGCTTTCTATTTTTATATATGGCATTACTATGAACAAGCAAATATTAGAACTCTGAGAATTTAGGGGATATGGTTATCATTATATAGTATGTTACCATTATATAGATTTGCTATGTCTACCTGGGTAACAATTCCAAGCCCCCCAGACAGAACCTGGCTCAGCCAGCAACCTCTGGGTAAAGTGTAACTCTTTACCCATAGGGTAACTGAGAGGTTACCCAGAAGGGACACTGAGAAAGAGTATCTAACTCAGAGGTAAGGATGGTAGTTTTAGTGGCAGAGTTTTTGCTCACTAACCTTGAAACTGAGAGTGATCACTTAAACCCCTACTGTGGACTCAGCTTCTGTCTTCAGATCAAGGGGGTGATTGGATGTGTTTATATATTTTACAGAGCTGTTAATAGAAGGTGAGATAACATATGTTTGAGAGTCCTAAGACTGTTGTTTTTTTGGTTTTTTAGTTTTTTGGATTCTTTGATTTTGGGGGTTTTTGTTGTTGTTGTTTTTAAAGTTTATTTATTTTTGAGAGGCAGAGACAGAGACAGAGAATCCCAAGCAGGCTCCATGCTGTCAGCACAAAGCCCGATGTGGGACTCGAACTTATGAGCCACGAGACCATGACCTGAGCTGAAATCAAGAGTCCAATGCTTAACTGACTGAGCCACCCAGGCACCCCTTGTTTTTTAGTTGAAATGTAATGCATGCTCACTGTAAACAAGAAGAGGGAAAGAGGAGAAAGGAGGAAAATTAACAAATAAATAAATAGAATCATACAGCTTTATGTTACTGTGATATTTTAGAATAGTAACACGTATTATTATTAGCATAAATGATGGCAAGAGCCATGTGACTATGGATAAATCACTTACTCTTATGCTTTCTTAATCCATAAAATAAAAGATCAAACTAGTTTATTTTTGAACATAAATGTTATATTTCTACATTTTTTTTGAGAGGAAGTCACCAAAAAGCTTTTTAAAACTAAAATAAATATAGTCCTATGTTTTATTAAATGAATGTGAAGAATAAAGTATCAATAGGATGTTCAGAAGGTAAATCTTTGGTATTTTTTCAATCAAAATTTATTAAATGAGCGATTTGTGAACAGGTAATATAACTCAATCAAATATGTCAGTGAATTTAATGAACAGACAAAAGCGAGCTTATAAGAAGTCAGGATTCTGTCTTACAGTTACCTTAGCTATAAAGAATCATTGGAATTATGATTGGATTAGTGAAATTACTTTGTTCAAATAAATTTCATGAATAAACAGTTGTATGAATCATGACCAAAAAAAAAAAAAAAAGGGGGGTGCTGTTACAGAGAAATTCTATTGAGCCAATTCCACTGGGTAAGTAAATAGAGGCTGAATTAATAATATTAATTGTTAATCCTGTTTTGATTCAATAACATTTTTGAGCACCAGTTACATTTGAGGCAGTGAGCTGGATGGTACAGCTAAAAAGACTAAGAAGCCAACATTCACTGCTTTTCTAGTGAAGGAGGAAAATCATAGATGGGGTGTATCGATCGGTGTCCTAGGTCAAAGCCATGAACAGGGGATCTACAAAGGTGGAAACCTGAGGGCTACTAACTGCAATATTCCCCCCTTATTTATTGGGGGATACATTTCAAGACCCCCCAGTAGATGTCTATTGTGTTATGCTTTAACAAAACCAAACTCTCCGTAATACCCAGTGAGGAATAAAATATTGAAGAAAGCATTTCCTCCAAAGTGTAACACGCAAGACTTACCTGGAATGTTTATGTGATGGATGAGGACCAAGCCAACAGAAAAAGTTGTGGTATCCAATGGTGGGATGATACATAGTGGGCCAGATTTTAAAACAGATAACACAGGGGTGGCTTCAAAAGTGTTTCCTAACATGCCTTGTAATTCTGAATCGGGAGGTCTGGAGTCAGCCTGAACATCTGCATTTTTGTGTAATTATAAACAAGATATATTCATAATGAAGCATTGAACAGTATTCTGAAGCGTACGATATCAAAAGTAAATGATGCTTTGTAAGTGCCTTTTCCTTGGAGCAGTAACTGCCACCTCGTGTATAATTTCGGAAGGCAAAATGGTAAGTGGCATTTCATTAAACATCATTACCTTGATTAAACTCTTCAATGTTTCCTCAAGACCTACAAATTCATTTCATGTATGTAATCGCCTTTCTGCTTAATTAGAAACTATATTCTATAACATTCTGAGTCTTGCTCTGATCATATCAACTTCTAACCGTATAACTTTCCACAAACAAGGCCAGAACACATATCTACCTCGCTTTAACACCTGCGTACTATTCCATTGTAAGGGTATTCCATCATATATTTACCAATCCTTTGTCAGTGAGTTGTTTTTTAATATTTCTGGGGGGGGGGGGTTTCTACTGTAGCATTTCTGAATGAGCATCCTTGAGTAGACCTTTTTGTGTATCTTTGTAACTATAGCTGAAATGTAACTTCCTATGTGTGAGGCTGGCACCAGACTTTGGTGATATTATCTGAAAAATGATAATTATGTGTTTATTTAAACACTGAAGGGTTTGGCAACAGAAAGTATACTCAGTTTTAATAATTGCTTCTTTAGCAGCCATCCCTACCCCCAGAGCATATGCCTCTCAGAGGCAGGGACCTTGTCTTAATCGTCACCGAATATCCCGCATACATCAAATGCCTAATCCAGAGAAGTTGCTCGATAGGGATGTGAGGACACAGTGAATGAGTAAATTCTTAAACAGGTTTGTTCCTAGGCTCATTTTTCTGATTGACTCGATATGTGACCTTATATAAATGACTCTTTCTGGACTGCAGTTCTCTCTTCTGACAAACGAATATAAATCCTAGCCTGACTGTACCAAATATTTGGCAGGACGAACAGTAGAACAATAAATTTTGTGGTGACTTGAAAGATAAAACATTCAGAAAATTCATGTGGTTATCAATACACAGTTAATAAATGACTTATTTTGCAGGATATAGAACATTGGAAATGTTAGCTATGTGATACTACAAGGGCAAAATGGAGATCAGAGAAGAATAATTCTCATTAGTGGAAGTGTACTGGCTAATTCGTTATTATTATTATCTTATTTTGGTTACAATCAGTATCAGTATTATTATGAAAAAGGCTTATTTAAAGCTACCAGATGGAAAGATGCTATAGACTATAAAAGTCACCCACTCCACACTGTAAGTTTTATGCTTTCTTCCTCGCATTGGTTTATTAATTTTTATGTCTATACCAGAAACCTCTTGATGCTTTGGAAGGTCTTATGTATAATCCTAGTTTATTTAGTTTAATCCATCAGTAGTATACTCAGCTAAATTGATTGATGACAGACGGACAGACAGATACCACATCTAGGTATGGATGCTTTCAAAGTGTTTTCAGACTTCAAATACATTGCCAGTCTGAAAGGATCTTTCGCATCCTCCATTTAATGTCTTTGCTTTTAGGTGGGGAATCGGGCAGATAGCTACAATAAACATGGAGGGGAAGAATGAGGATTTTTTGGAGAAAAAGTCGTGGTTCAAAAGGAAGAAATCTGATATATTTAAAGCAATGTTTATGTCATATCTGTTCATTCTTTTCTATGTCCCTGCAGGTTTCAATGCGTGTTTGGCTACTTGCTTCTGATTGAGAGAACACAAAATGAATAACTCAACAAACTCCTCTAACAATGGCCTGGCTCTGACCAGTCCTTATAAGACATTTGAAGTGGTGTTCATTGTCCTGTGGCTGGATCCCTCAGTTTGGTCACTATCATTGGGAATATTCTGGTCATGGTCTCCATTAAAGTCAACCGCCACCTCCAGACCGTCAACAATTACTTTTTGTTCAGCTTGGCCTGTGCTGACCTCATCATTGGTGTTTTCTCCATGAACTTGTACACCCTCTACACCGTGATTGGCTACTGGCCTTTGGGACCTGTGGTATGTGACCTTTGGCTAGCCCTGGACTACGTGGTCAGCAACGCCTCGGTGATGAATCTGCTCATTATCAGCTTTGACAGGTACTTCTGTGTCACCAAACCGCTCACCTACCCAGTCAAGCGGACCACGAAAATGGCAGGTATGATGATTGCAGCTGCCTGGGTCCTCTCCTTTATCCTGTGGGCCCCGGCCATTCTCTTCTGGCAGTTCATTGTAGGGGTGAGGACTGTAGAGGATGGGGAATGCTACATTCAGTTTTTCTCCAACGCCGCTGTCACCTTTGGTACCGCCATTGCAGCCTTCTATTTGCCTGTGATCATCATGACTGTGCTATACTGGCACATATCCCGAGCCAGCAAGAGCAGGATAAAGAAGGACAAGAAGGAGCCTGTGGCCAACCAAGAGCCAGTTTCTCCAAGTCTGGTACAAGGAAGGATAGTGAGGCCAAACAACAACACCACACCTGGCAGTGACGGTAGCCTGGAGCACAACAAAATCCAGAATGGCAAAGCCCCCAGAGATGCTGTGACTGAAAACTGTGTCCAGGGAGAGGAGAAGGAGAGCTCCAATGATTCCACCTCAGTCAGTGCGGTAGCCTCTAATATGAGAGATGATGAAATAACCCAGGATGAGAACACAGTCTCCACTTCCCTGGGCCACTCCAAAGACGAGAACTCAAAGCAGACGTGCATCAAAATTGTCACCAAGACCCCAAAAGGTGACTCATGTACCCCAGCTAATACCACTGTGGAGCTAGTTGGTTCTGCAGGTCAGAACGGAGACGAAAAACAGAACATCGTCGCTCGTAAGATTGTGAAGATGACGAAGCAGCCTGCCAAAAAGAAGCCTCCTCCTTCTCGGGAAAAGAAAGTGACCAGGACGATCTTGGCTATCCTGTTGGCTTTCATCATCACTTGGGCACCATACAATGTCATGGTGCTCATCAACACCTTCTGTGCACCCTGCATCCCCAACACAGTGTGGACAATTGGTTATTGGCTCTGTTACATCAATAGCACTATCAACCCCGCCTGCTATGCACTTTGTAATGCCACCTTCAAGAAGACCTTTAAACATCTTCTCATGTGTCACTATAAGAACATCGGCGCTACGAGGTAAAACACCTTTGTAGAGAAGGAAGGTGGTCGGGGGAGCTTGGGAAAAAGAAAAGGGATAAAAAAAAAAACCTCCCAGTTTTAAAAATCTCTGCCATTGCACTTTATAGTCTTATTATGGAATGTGCAATTAAGGAGCCCGACAGTGACACTTTTATTGTGCCTATGCTCCAGTTTGAGAAACCCACACCTTATCATCCCTGTCAGTTTCAGAGCGATGAGACCATGAAAGAGACATTTTGGAATTAATGGATTTAAGGAACAATCCACATGTTCTCGTACTCTCTTGAAGAAGGGCTTCTGAATCTACAGTTTTATCTCTGCACAAGAAGAATAATAACCTCGCTCCTTTTTATTCCCATTTTTTTTTTGTTCCCGTGTGTCCATATGAGGATGAAATGCCACAGCTAACATGGAGACTTAAACATAAAAAAATAGACGTCACACAATGGACAAGTGAAGGAAGAGGATCAAAAAAATATATATATAGAAATGGTCTCCATAGTGTTAAGTGCTAAGCATATATTATTCTTTTGTTACAGTTTTATTTGGAGAATTGCAATGTAATCAATGCTTTGGATTTTCTTTTTTTTTTTTTTTTTTTTTTTTTACCTTTCCCTCTTCCCACCATCAAAGGAAAGCAAACACACAAAAACCCCAACTAGACCATAACATTATTTTTCTTATTATGGCACTGGTTTTTGTACATCCCCATTCTACATTGTGTAAGGACAAAATCTGCAAGACTTTTGCTAAATACAACCAGAAACAGCCATGAACATGGGCATTTCACCCCTGCCCACTGTGTCCTTTGCATTCTGTGGGGATATAAAAGCCTATAAAGTGTTAGTTAGTTTGCTTATGATCCTGTAGGTGAAATGTTTTCACCAATCTGGTTTTCTCCTAAACTAGTGTCTTAAGTTATTGGGCTAGCCTACCTAATACATAAACACGCTTGAGAACCAAAGTCATTTTTTAAAGTGAGGTTTTGTCAAATTAAATAGTGGTCGTCTTTAGTTGGAGAGAGTTTACTGAGGCCAGATGAATTTTGAAATAAGAAAATAGAAGACTGAGAGGGCATTCTGTTTTCAACCTGAATCTGCCTGACCCATCTATGAGATGCTAACTTGTAAACCATGAACTTCTGGCCTTTGTCAGCGGGAAGAAGCTGCTTTATTCATTTGGAATCGTAAGTAGGATTAGCATACTCTGGTGGCACCAATGACTTCTGGGTCACTCCCAGGAGAATAAGACGTTCTCTTCAATGCCTGCTAACAAATTATATTCAATTTATAGTCCAGTGAGGTTTTTTTATAACCATCCTATATCCCACTGGAGGAGGAAAAAAATAGTTAAAAAAACATTTCCTGGAACCACATGTTCCATGTTCCTCAAATTGTCAATTCTCTCTAAAATTTTTTAACTTCAAAAGTCTGTCCATAGAGGTAATCTTTGTGGCAAGAACGTAGTGGATAACTAACAGAGGCCAAGTGAGATCAGCAAACTGTGAGGAAGAATGCAGGTAGCTGTGCCTGTGTCCTTTCTCATTGTTTCTTTAATTCTAGACCATAAAAAGTCCTATCAGGAACTGTTATTAGCCAAACGGTAGCTTGTTGTAGAATCTCGTCCGTGTAGAGACTTTTCATTTCATACCCCTCATAAACATATGATCGTATTGATCCACATTTAGCTGTGTTTATCCCTCAACTTTCTTTCTTACTGTATTTGCTATAGTCTTAAAATCAGATTTTCTGAAGACGGCCCAATCAATAGAAGTCAAGTTTATAAAACCCACTTCAGATTTCATATTTTGCATTTCAAATGTATGGGCCTTATGCTGTCTTGACCAGTAACATCAATGTGAGTAGCATGTTTAATTTGTCAGTATTAAACCTTAGCACTTTAGAGTTGGTGTGTGTGTGTGTGTGTGTGTGCGCGCGTGTGACTTGCCTCACTGATGGCATCTCAACAACTTTGAGAATTAAAAAAAAGCACAAGGTAAACAATAAAGAAAGGACAGTCAGTAAGAGGCAAACTGCCCACAGTAGTTGGATGTAACTTACCCTTTATAAAAATAACTTCTTGTTTGAATAACTTCAGTCACTCCCGCCCATAAACCTTCTGCGTGTAAACCTATGACATCAGTTCATGCAGATTCCTTTACTCCACAGTTACTTCAATGTAAGTGTTAAATCCGTATGTATTTTTATTTTATTTCTTCAAATTAGTGAATCAATTGAATGGAAGGGACATCAAGCCAATGGGCTGTTTGGTTGGCTGTAAACAAAACGATGGCTGGCTGAATACTTACTAACTTGTACTGTTATGATGTAGATTCAGCTTTAGTTGGGATGAACTCTTTGGATGCAAGGATTCATGATTCTGGATTTGGGTCTTTTTGGTCTGCTCTAACAATTCAACTCACCATGAATCAAACTGCCTCTTACTCTTCATTGCCATCACACCGTCCCTTTCTTCCTTCTATTCTTGATCTTCGCCATAGCCACCACAACCTTGTTGAAAGAGAAACCATCGCGCATTACAGAGAGGAAGTGACTGTAGACCGACACATCGTGAAAGCTTTGTCAGCTGGAATCAGAGACACGGGAAGAATACTGAAAATGGTAGATGATTAGAAAGATATGGAGATTGTATTCAAAGGTTTGCATTAGCTATGGCTGGATTTGTCTATTTCAGTGGCTCTCACACAGGAACAGTTTTGCTCCCCGGGGGACATTTCACATTGTGTGGAGACATTTTGGGTGGTCACAACGTGGGGGAGAGCTACTGGCATCTGGCAGATAGAGGCCAGGGATGCTGCTAACAGCTTTCAGTGCACAGGCCAACTTTCCCTCACATACACAACTAAGAATTATTTGGCTCAGAGTGTCAATAGTGCCAAAGCTGAGAAACTCTCATCTGTTTTAAGGAATTCTAGCGCTTGCTTTGTAAAAACGGGGAAATGATCCTGTATCACTATTAGAATATCAACGCAAATTGCTCACCTGTTTGTAAAAGGTAATGTTCACCAATTGTGTATCAGACATTGTCACCCATGAGTCTGGTGTATGTGTAGTTCACAGATTGGGAACACAGGAGACATCTACACATCCAAAGTCACCAGACCATGCACGTAGCACATTGTTTCCAACATCTTAATGTCCCATCACGATTGCCATAGAGTCCAGTCAGTTGAGGTTGCCGGTCATTGACCATTAAATGATTGGAGTTGAAGTGGTCAGTTTCTGTTGGAGCTGCCATTTTTTCTTTCAGAAACATCAGGAGTCTCTTTCAGAAACAGTATGATTCATCTCTGTTATTTTCACTGGAAAGGTAGATAGCTGTCAAGAATTTCTTCTCTCCTCAAAGCAATAATGTAAATATTCCAGAGTGGTCTTATAAGAAGAGGAGATTAAGAATGTCAAAAAGCCAGTTCATTTCTTCAAAAAAAGAGAAATGATCACCCCTTTACCGGATCACATGAATTTAATACCAGCTCCCAAGGGTTAGGACAAAGTCACCAATATAATAAGTCACATGGGATAAGCTTTCCCATTTGAGTGTGGAGGCTGGAGGACCCACATACTTCTTCTCTTTGTCCATTCACTGCTTTTTTGATCCTGGAGATCTGACATTGGGGAACATGGGAGTTCAAAATGATGGCAACATATACTTAGAAATGCGATCTACTTTTATTTTCTCTTAGTTCATTGGTAGTTGCCTTCTCCCAGTTTGATAATCTCCCTGTCAACAACCACAGCACTGATGTTGCAAATAGATTAGGGAAGCACCCAAAGCTGGATGAATTGTGCCAAGTGTATTTTCAGCATGTACATACAATACCACGCCTCTTAAATATGCTTCTTTTAAAAGGGTGCACGCTGCAGCATGAACTGTGTGCGTATTTAATGTATCTTTCTGGAATATGCTGTGTGCTTAATATACATATTCTATAAATAAAGTAATGAAATGTATAATAGAAATACATATTTCTGTATGCAAATAAATATATTATACACAAAATCTTAATACGCAATATGGTATATGTTGCTTCAGAGTAACAAGACTAGGTTTTGTAGGCCCAGTTTTTTAAAGTAGTTTTGGTTTTTGAAGGAGAGGGTTTGAGAACAGCCAAAATCCTACCCGTATTACTGTTAAGCTATTTTATAATCTTTGAAAGCATGGCACTGGTTTTAAATATCTCTTGGAGGAATATATTCATAAATCTTGGCTGGTGTCACCCCACATGACCAGAATGCTCTTTGCTCCTGTGCTCCCGACTGGCCTGTGACTAGAATCTTTCTGGCTGTTACTGTTCCAACAGCTGTGTTGATCTCACGTCTGATTGCCTGATGAGATTGCAACCAATTCATTGACATACAGCTTTGCTCTCCTCCAAGTTAACTGATTTTAGTCAAATAAAAAATAATCATGCAAGGAGGAAAGGATGACCTTCAGAATGTTTTTCATTCTGGAAAACAGGTAAAAAGTTGTACAAGCAGTGTATTTTATGAGCCACTCTTTTCAGTTTGAGCCCAATACAGCATCCCATACATTAAATGCCAGAAATTTCTAGTGTAGTATGATACTCTAAGTTTTCTCCAAGAAATTATGAAATAGGTGCCTTCTTTTTTATTTTTAATTTCAACTTTTTTTAACGTTGATTCCTTTTTGAGAGACAGAGACTGAGTGAGAGTGGGGGAGGGGCAGAGAGAGAGAGGGACACACAAAATCCAAAGCAGGCTCCAGGCTCTGAGCTGTCAGCACAGAGCCCGACGTGGGGCTCGAACTCACGAACCACAAGATCGTGACCTGAGCCGAAGTCGGAGCCTTAACCGAGTCACCAAGATGCCCCATAGGTGGTTTGTTTCTGAATGCCCTACATTTTCTTTATAGCACTTCTTTTCCTTCCCTTGTTACCGACTCAACTACCCACGTTCCCCAGAACATCTTCTTTGGCTCATTAGCATGAGTTCCTAGTTAGCAATTACTGCTATGATTTTAATTGATCCTGGGCACGCCATCCCAAGAGACACTTGCATTTTAATAGAAGAGCATAAGCACCGAACATCTCAAAGAGTCCTATTTATCGTCTTTAGTTGCCAAGGTATGCAAGGTGTTCAGTGAATTCTAGTTTTCTATGCAAATTTTATGACCTGCTTCACCATCTATACACTTCCTAAATTTTACCTGTTATTCCATAATCCACCCGGGTGCATTGTTGCTTCTTATCTGAACCAAAATCATCTCTGGAAAAAAAATGGAGTTTTCTGTCAATTCTCATTAGTGTCTTATTGTTCCGGTGAAATGTTCTCATTACATTTTTTAGAATGTGATTGCATACTGTATCGATGAATTGTCAAATGTTATTCCTTACGAAGTGGTTGCAAATGCTGAGGCAGGAAAAATATCTTACCATCACAGAGGAAGAATTTTCCACATTATAACACATGTCAGTCTTTTTTGATCAAAAATTGAAACAACAACGCGGTAAGTTGTGGAATGTACATACTTATTAAGTAAGTGACATTCTATAAATTCTGTTCTTTGGCTTCCTAAACACACACACAAGTCATGGGAAATGACAGAGAAAAAAAGTCATCCATTTTCTTTATTTGCACCATTTACCGTGCAGCTCATCTGAATCCTTACACTGGACCTTTGCTGGAAACATGCATGTCCTCGGAGAGCTTGTTGAAGTATTTTTTTAAAATGAGTATCTTTTTTGGAGTCATTATTATTGGAAGATAAGGGATAGTGTTAAGGGATAAATTGTGTGCATGCATCCAGGAAGAATTAAAATAGATTGCAGAGCCAGTTCAAATCTGGATAAGAGTTGAGCTGTTTGTACGAAAAGACAAACATTATGTATGATTCAACTGGATGCTTAAAGCAATTTTCTTCACGCTGGGAATCTTACTCTTCCTACTGCCTTTGTATAGAGAGCAGGTGCTTACATTTGTGAGGACGCGAGTATCTTTGCCGGGGCCATATTATATTTTGCCACATGTCAAACTTCAGCCTGATGTAGAATCACCTGCAGATTGTTGGGCCTCACCAGTAGGTCTGAAGTGGCGTCTGAGAATTTGTGTTTCTAACAAGTTCCCAAGTGATCCTGATGGGAACCACACTTTGAGAACAATTGCCTTCTTTGGTCTAATGAAAATTTTTACCAAAGCATTATGATGTCTTTGCAAGACGTCTGTTACTAATGGCGAAAACATTACATTTAACGAACTATCCGCAGGAGAGGATACTTTTTCTTGGACGTAAAGTTTGTTGCTTACTTACAAACAGGCTGTTCGTATTTTCTGTCTCTTCGGAAACTTTTAGTGCGATGATCTTAACACCAGTGATTAAAAATAACCATATTGATAAATTTACTTGAGGAACCATTAACATATCAAAGTTTAAAGATAAATATAGCAGAAGCTTGAATTCTGTGATATCTCCAAATGCATCTTTAATGTTTAAATTTTTTTTCAATGTTCATTTATTTTTGAGAGCGAGAGAGCACGAGTGGGGGGAGGGGCAGAGAGAGAGAGGGAGACACAGAATCTGAAGAAGTCCAGGCTCTAAGCTGTCAGCACAGAGCTCGACATGGGGCTCGAACCCATGAACTGTGAGATCATGACCTGAGCGGAAGTCGGAGGCTTAACTGACTGAGCAACCCAGGTGCCCCTTTAATGTTTATTTTTGAGACAGTGTGGGTGGGGGAGGGGCAGAGAGAGAGAGGGAGACCCAGAATCTGAAACAGGCTCCAGGCTCCCAGCTGTCAACACACAGCCCAATGCGGGGCTCGAACTCACAAACCGCGAGATCGTGACCTGAGCTGAAGTCGGACGCTTAACCGACGGAGTCCCCTAGGTGCCCCACTTTAAACATGCATTATATGGGGCATCTAGGTGGCTCCGTCGGTTAAGCGTCCGACTTTGGCTCAGGTCACGATCTCGCGGTTCCTGAGTTCGAGCCCTGTGTCGAGCCCCTGCGTCAGGCTCTGTGCAGGCAGCTCAGAGCCTGGAGCCTGCATTGGATTCTGTGTCTCCCTCTCTCTCTGCCCCTTCCCTGTTCATGCTCTATCCCACTCTGTCTCAAAAATAAAGCATTAAAAAATTTCTTCAAATGCATTTTATTATAGTCTCCTGCATATATTTTTGCATAGTCTATATATACAAACACATTCTCCTCTTATGAGTATTTAAAATGAATCATTCCATTATTCTGTTGAGAAGTAATGTTAATAAAAAATATTTGCATTCTAGAAGAAATTCTTCAACCTCTTCTTAACACACACACTCATGTACATAAACACATATGCACGCTCATATACACACATGTACAAATACAAACACATAAACACAAGTTTCACCTTAAATATCTTGACTGTGCTCAGAGGCATAACCTTCCCACTACTTTCAAAAGCATTTGGAACTCAGCTAGAGGAGACATTGAACTCCGGTCAGACAAGTAGTACTAAAGAAAAAATTCTGTGCTGTGGCCAGTAAATTGCAGAATGTTCTCAAAGCTCCTAGGGTCAGTAAGTTCCAGCTTTGTGTCTGCCACCAACATACCCCCGTTGTCTGAAGAAAATCTCTCTGAAAGTCAACAATTACATTGAGTCGTGGTGAGGAAACATGCCTGAAATACATGATCATGATGATGCCTGGAGGACACGTGTACAAATATCGACCTTCATGAGGGGTACCCCAAGATCACCAAGCAGATTATTTTGTTTTTCTTGGGATCCTCACCATTCTGTTTATTAGTGAACAAGTAGAAGAGGTCATTTATAGTCCCGATATTAAATGGCTGAAGAAAACCATTTTATTTTTTCTCAACCCTCCCCATTGGGTAACATATCTTACACAGAATAACAATCTGAACAACTCTGCATTTAAGCAGAAAAGACAACCATAAAGAATAAAGTTAAGACTAAAATAGGAGCAATATGAATATGACATCCACGTGAGAAAAAAAAACACATACGCCTAAGCTCTCTCGAAATAACAATAAATATCTAACAGAAATGCTTTTCTTTTTTCCAGGTTCTTTGTATTTTTTTTTTCTTCATCTATTTTTAGTATTTTTGCTCCAGGTTTTACTAATGCTGCTGTAAAAGTAAATTTTATAAATGTTCTGCGTGGCAAACACAAAAATTACTGTTTCCTTAGACCTCATCTTTAATTGTGTTGTAATTGACATTGCTATTGCAGAAAGCCAAAAGACATTTAAAACAACAACAACAGCTGACAATGACACATGCTTTCACTATCCAAACAAAACAAACGTAGCCAAAATATGGATAAAGGGCAAAACCACGGCTTTAAATGAAAAAAAAAAAAAAATCTGCGTACGTGATGGCTTCCCAATGTAAATATTTCCAAACAACATGGCATCTATTTCCTCTGTGTTCTCGAGGGCTTTCCCGCCACTGTTCACAGTGCGGTGGACGGACGCGGGCCCTTGGTCACTCGGAGAAGAGCTCAGGGCATATCAATGTGCTGTTTGAAACAGGCCCTGTGGGGACACGAGCAGGCACTTGTCACGATTAAGTATGGGACGTAAACCAAGAAGTGAAAGGCTGTTAAGCTGTTGTTAGAAAAGCCGTTCCATATGACGGAAAAGGGAGTTAAACCAATACTCAGTATACACACATCTGTTAGGAAGCACATTTGAGCAGACAAACACGATTCCTTGGCCGTGCACAGGTGAGATAGTTTACGTAACTGAAAAATTAGGATGATAGCTTATGTTACCTATAACAATTGCTAAAAATTCCATTATGGTCAAGGAACCTGGTATCCTTGTTTCCCCCTTTGCTTTTTATTGAAGAGTAAGGAATACAACGTTCGTTAGAAACACACAAGAGTGTAGAGTCCCAGTGTTTTTGAAAATCTTACATTAAAAGACAGTTATTTAAGTGTATGTGAACTTGAGAGCCTCTTTAACGATAATCTCCTTTATATATATATTGGATGAAAGATATCTATAGTGTTGCTATAAATTATACATATTTAAACAAGCCTGCATAATTATATTATACATTTTATTTATAAAAGAAAAGAATGCGTTTAAAGACATGGTTGTAGGAATTTAATGGAAAGCGATGCACAAAAATGCAAGGAATACCAGTGGAAAATACTCAACATACCAGAGGAGTGTTGGCTTAGATGTTGCTGATGCGCGTATGCAGAAACATCCCAGCTTCCAAAATCAGCGCGGAGGAAATCACACGTGGTGTCCTTGGATGTGTTTTTGCCAAGCTGTATTCCTAAATAAAGCATTGTAGCAGTCGGAGAATTCAACAATAAAATTTTTTTCATTGTAATTCACCACATTTAGAACACATTTGTGAACATTTTGGAAGTCAGACGCTACCGTACTCCTGGGCACTCTTTACGAAAGAATACCAACTGGTACAAAGCCCTCCCTTGAAAAAGTACTAATTGTAACATGAATTACTGTGAGCTCTGGCTCTCCCCTTGAAAACTTTCACCTCACTTTCTCCATCTACCAGATGAAAAGTGCTCCAGAGCATTCCTTCTGTCCTCTGCTTTCCATTTCTTAAATAGCGAACGTATTGGAAAGAGAGATTCCAGAGTCGTTCCGGATTCTAGAAATACTCGGTGGGCTAGGTGTGTAGGGAAGCTTTCCTTTTTTGTGTATGATTTCCCCAAATAACTGACTTGGAGACCTTGATCTGGAATTCCTTTCCTCCTTCCAAACAAGGGGAAGCAAGTCAAAACTCACACAAACTAATGAATGCCAAATGATGTCCTCAAACTACATAGGCCAGGAGGTACCATGGTAAATGGATTGTGAGAAATTACTGGCCTTGCCAGTGAGGTAGGGCCAACTCCAGCTGGAGGAAAACATTTCCTTCAGATATTTTCACACTCAAGCTTATGGGAAACTTAGATTATTTGGTTCTCAGGGTTGATCGAATGTCATTTGCCGCCTATTCTCACCTCCATCTAAAAGCAGGAATTCTTGTGGCCTCCACCATGGTCATAGACACTTCACGTTATGCAATGCACAGTTCCTTAAGGCTCCATACTCCGCTCTCTCTCATCTCATTATTCTTTCCTGACACCAGCCCATCCACACCTTCAGCTTTGGTTATCATCTTAAATCTGATGAGATATAATATCATCTCCATCCCACTCTTCTCCACCATCTACGTCAGAACCCGTCTTGGATACCACAAACGTACCTCAGACACCCCACGTCCAAGCTCGCATTCATGATTTCACCAACGACACTGGCCCCATTCTGCTGTCTCTTAGCCCATCCTCTACTGCGCAGACAAAACGGACACCACGCTCTGTCATCCTTGACTTTCACCCCAATCGCCCTTCCAGTCCTCCCAGTTTTACCTCCTAAGTATCAAATGTGTCAGATCTGCCCGCCAACTTCTCCCATTGTCACTGGTGCCACCTCGTCGTGCAAGCGATCTCACTGATTTTGCCACATCCGGTCCGATCCCGTCCCATCTGGCTGGTACCTGCGGGCAGAGCCAGCCTTTCAGAAGACAAATCATATCACATCACTCCTCTACTTAAAACTTGTTAGTGAGTTCTTCTGACCGCGTCCACCTGTCTTTATCTGACCCGCAAGCCCTTCATGGACTAAGCCCCTCCCGCCTCTCCAACCTCGCCTTCCAGCACACTCCCCGGTGATTTCACTGCTGTTGCATCACTGCCAAAAGCCACCCTCGCCACCCCCCCCATCATGTCCTCTCCTGCCAATAGATTTTAGCACATGAGCTTCGCACAACTTTGCCTGGAAAGCCCCCCTGACCCTTCGCTACCTGCTTAGCTCCTAATAATCCTTTAAATCTCAGTCAAATATGACGCTTGCAGAAATGTCTCCCCTGACTTGTCGGGCGACATCAATTCCTCCAGTGTGACTCCCATAAGGCTTTTCACGATCGCAACCTTATTTGGGGTTGTAGGATTGTTTGAATAAATTCTGGTCTCTGTTCGTAGACTGTAAACTTTGTAAGTCCAAAGACCACATTCGGATGTGTCTACCTGAGACAGTGCCTGATACATAGTCACTGTTCCCTCTCTGCAACATTTTTTTCCTCCACTCACTAGTCATACGACCTTGCGAAAATCATGGAGTTGTTTCAGATATAGGTCACCTATATTTACATGTATACAATATTGCGATAAATTACACATATTTATATAAGGAATATTTAGAAGATTGGAAATAACCACGTAGTTCCTAGCAGCATGCTCAACAAAGAAGGGTACTCAATAAAAGATGTGTTTGTAACACTTCTTATAGTGGAAGTCTGTGGTACAGACAAAAGATGCCATAGCCTCTCAGACTGCACTTTGCTGAGCCCTGAGTGTCCCATCAAGCCAGTCGGTGCTTTACGAGGACAAATGGGACCTTTGGACCCTCGGGCTCTCGTCTCCCAAATAGCGAATGAACACTGAAACACCCGAAGTGCAATTATTCTGTCCTTCTGAGACATGGCTCAAATTCTTTAGTTTCTTTTTGCTACATATCGCAGTAATAAGATTATTGGTATCTTACATGGATCTGGTTCATTTTACATGACAGGCATTTTATTACTTAGATGTGGCTCGAATCATAGGAGGAGTTATTATTATATTCATATTTTAAATAAGGAACCAGAGAGGCTCCATGAAACCAAGTAATTACCCAAGGCCATAGCTGGTATTGGTACAGCCAGGCTCAAATCTCAAAAGTGGTTTAGCGAAAGCAGGAAGCCTATAGAAGCAGCCTGACCCGGTTTCCTGGGTCCAGGCCTGGTTTACACTGGCTGCCTGATTCATTCATTATGCATTCTTCCCCCCCTTCCTGCAAGAATGTCAGCTTGGAAAATATAGTGTATGGTTAACCCTTCATTTTGGGGACTGGAGGGGGCACCAGGCCAGCTAGCAGTTGAAGAATGGTTTTCTGGTCCCCATTCTGTCATTTCTTAGCTGTAAAATCTCAGGAAGTCTCATTTGTTTGCTTTAGCCAGAATATAGTGTTACCCTAAGCGCTTTCCAGATTAAACAAATTACTGTCAGAAATATTTTATAGATTAGAATTGATGCTTAGAGGTTGATTTCCGTAGTCTGTAGATGCTTTAGGCAGCTGCCTGGGCTCATCTGATCTGAGGGTTTGAGATTGATCTGTGTGTGTCTGCGTTTAGAGTGGACACACCACGAGGTGAGCCTTTCTGAGAATTGATGCTGTGGAGAATCTTTTATTTTGTGTAGTAAGTTGGAAGATTCGTTGAGACAGTTAAGTGGAATGGTTCCTAGAGCAAATTCATTCATCTCTTTTCTGCCTAAAAGTATGATAGAGGCCACATCTAAATAATATCTAAAGAAGTATGAGTATCTCAAGTACACAAACAGAAGAGGATGAGAAATGAAAGGTAAACTCAGTTTGCACTAGAAGCAAGGAAAAGCAGGGCGATGCACCATCTGCTATTTCAACCAAGGCTTAATTTCACCCTCTTGGTTATACCTAGCTGTGAGAGGTGAGATAAACTTTATATATCTGCTTTCAGGAACTTTGTATGTCAGTACTAAACATCAGAAATATAGATAAATCATACAGGAAAGAAAAAGAAAAATATATATAGTTATTCTTATATATATATATATATAATAATCATATAAATGGGAATGTTTACTGGATCCCATCAGGACCAACATGTGTGGGATGGGGCTGAGGGGCAGGAGCTGGGTCATGGGTCTCTTCCCTTTTTGGGCCTGCTGGGGGATGAAAATAGCGAGCCCTCCACTCCCCAGGGACTGCAGCAGTGACACAGCTGGTGGAGGGCTCTCGGGAAAGAAAGAGGTACCTTCTTGCCAGGGCCCTGGTTTTTAACTTTACTCTTTTGTAGAAGGATTCTGAAAGAAAACCAATAAAATGCACTTAAGCCAAAAACAACACTATAATATATATACACACACACAAACATTATATATTATTATATATATTAATACATAATATATAATAATATATAATAAATATATATAATATATATATAGTTCCCTTCCAGGAAAGTAAATAATACATAACATATAATAAATATAAATATATATAATATATACTTATATATTTCTGTATTGACACCCCACCAATATTGTGTTCCACAGTGATGCTCTTAGGAGTCTGAAGGTTTTGATAAGGCCGAACAGGTTTTGTTTTTTTTTTCCTTTTTCCCCCTTAAACCCTCCCATGTATCTTACAGTTACTAAAATTTGGGGAATTTTTACAA
The DNA here is from genome assembly GCF_007474595.2 of Lynx canadensis. Classification (NCBI taxonomy): domain Eukaryota; kingdom Metazoa; phylum Chordata; class Mammalia; order Carnivora; family Felidae; genus Lynx; species Lynx canadensis. The sequence goes on from NC_044304.2 coordinate 151,909,863, forward strand.
TTCCTAGATACTCTGGGGCGCCTGGGTGGCTCAGTCGGTTAAGCGTCCCACTTCAGCTCAGGTCATGATCTCCCGGTTTGTGGGTTCAAGCCCTGTATCTGGCCCTGTGCTGACGGCTTGGAGCCTGGAGCCTGTTTCAGGTTCTGCGTCTCCCTCCCTCCCTGCCCCTCCCCTGCTTGTGCACTGTCTATCTGTCTCTCAAAACTAAATAAACATTAAAAAATAATTTTAAAAAGATTGTCAGGTACTCTGGCATTAGTCTTCAAACAAAACGGTCCCTGCTCACCTCAAACAAAACAGTGGAAGCATCATTAGGGAAACAAAATGTCCCTTCATAAAATGCCTACTGACTTTTTCAGGGGACTTCACGCATTTTACCAAGCCAATCCCTATACCTCCTCCTGGAAGGGGTCACTGTCATCCCCTTTCCCAGATGAAGAATATGTGGGTCATGAGGTTAAATGATTTGGCCTACACCAGTCTGATTGCCTGCAAATAAGGAAATACGTTGCTCTTTCCTATTTAAAGGGCACACTCAGGCAGTTAGAAAACTAGCAGACGAGGGATTTCGTACGCACTGAAGGGGGAGGATATTGTACTTTCCTTCCCTAATGAGTTGAAATTTGTAAGGAAAGTCTTTTAGGGACTGCTCTCAGGGATGAGTCAAGAATTTCAGGGTATTGTCACAAGGCAAGCATCCTGAGGTCATGTCAATGCAGTCCACTGGGCTCTGTTGTCCCCAAATGGTGCCGGGAGGGGCCAGCTATAGGTTCCATCGGTTTAAAATTTTAACTTATTTCAAAAGAGCGTACCCATTCGAGGGAGTACTATATTTGCTTTTCAAAATAGTTCAAGTATCATTAAGATCTGTTAGGTATTTTCCTAACTATAACCCAACTTGCTAAAATGAAACTCTTTCCTTTTTTTTTGGTGTGGTGTGGTGAAAAAAATCATAGTCATCTTTAAAGATATTCTAGGATAAATTTTGAGACGCTGCTTGAGGTTTTCAACTTAAATCATTGAATATGACAGCCGAGGCTTTAATTTTCTATCTCCCTTATTCACTTTCAAGAGGTCTAATTTTAATTTTCGTTTATTTTTGAGAGAGACAGAGTGCGAGCAGGGGAGGGGCCGAGAGAGAGGGAGACGCAGAATCCGAAGCAGGCCCCAGGCTCCGAGCTGTCAGCGCAGAGCCCCACGCGGGGCTCGAACCCACGAGCCTTGAGATCATGACCTGAGCCGAAGTTGGTTGCTTCGCGGACTCAGCCACCCAGGCGCCCCGAGAGTTCTAATCATAGTTGTTACACTAACTACC